>NC_056627.2:238457568-239066318 GCF_002870075.4 Lactuca sativa
AGGGGGCAAACCCCGAAGATTAGGGTTTTCTTCACCCAGCACCAACTCGCAGAGTCTAGCCGCCGACTCGTAGAATTGGCCACTTAACACGCGTCCGGAGTCGCGACTCTACTCGCCGAGTCCACCCATGGACTCGCTGAGTTTCCCTTATACATTTTCACTTTTAGCCCTTCAACTCTACTCTTGATATTCCAGGATGTTACAATTCTCCCCCCACTTAAATTAGGCTTCGTCCTCGAAGCCTGCGGCAACTGAACTCTAGAAATACTCTCGCATTACAACACTTGGCATTAACCCAACCAGGTTCCTCAAAGCATAACCATAGAAACCAGTAACTCACTTTCTCCTTTCTTGCGGTGTCCTGACCACCGTCTCAAGCCGGCCTGGGTTTACCCTCTGATAACCACACTTAACAACTGAGTACTACCCATGATGCAACACTGTTCCAAATCACAACCATCACTCGACCCATATGAGCTAGAAATAACCATGCACCACCGGATTCCCGATCCGAGTCCAACTCTATCAATTCCATGCTGACAGAAAGACACATTCTTCAGAGCAACTCCCATGAGTTCTCGTCTTGCAATCACATGCACATGCTGAACTAGCTCTAGCACCCTCGGGTTAGGAAAACCCATCACACTGACGACACCTCCAAACATCCCCCAGGATGAACCACTACTACATACACAATTCCTTGACCAGAATCAGACTGGGAGTCCAAGACTCCATCTCTGCATCCCTTCCGGGCCTCTCGGCTCTACACTCGCGGAATTCCTTCCGCGACCTCAGCAAACATCCCATCCGGCTGTGGTCCCATACCACTGCCGCAATCATGCTGCTCAAAGACCATAATCGAACCACCCCAATCCTAACTCTGTGCTGCTGCTTTCACTTCCGTGAATTTACACTCCCTCATGGAGCTACATTCCTCTCTCTTTCCTTACCAAGGAAATTCACTTGGCCGCTTTGTCACTACGACAAGTGCCATGGTGCTCGCCCAACGCTACACCACTCCCTGTAGAATAACCACTATCCATGCAACACACATGCTCTGAATCTGCTCGCAAGGACTCTCGAGCCCATGCACCATCTCCATTAATCAAGATCAATACCCAGGGCCACACCTTCTAATGCTAACACAACACAACATATTCAATCCACTTCCTCGAACCGATCTAACAATACATGCAGAGTCTTCAGCATGACTAGACCGCCTTACCAGGCCTTCAGCTAATCTGGACCACTCTCAGAACCTTCAGCCAATCTGGACCGCCCTCCAGGGCCTTCAATCTGGCTGGACCGTTCTCCGAGCCTTCAGCCTGACTGGTACGCCTACCGGCCTTCAGTCTATCCGGACCGCTCAACTAGCATCCATCATTCCAAGTTATCTCTCCGGGAAATCCTCCCATGCATACTATTCTAGCCCTCAAAGGGTTCAAAACTCTATATCCATCATACATACTCAATCCCGGCCTAATCCCAGGCCCTCCTCAATCACATACCCTAGGTCTGTATCCCGCCCCGCACGCCTGCCACTTACTCATAGCGGCCTAAACTCTTGACTGACAGAACCACTACTGAATCCCAAGCAGTTAAACAACCTCTCATGTCCAACGATCTTCCGGAGAATTACCAATTCTCCCCCACTTAGGGCACTGACTATCAACCACCGGTCGCCATCACCGACCTCCCTCAACAACCCTACACAACACAAACACTTACACGCGAACTGCGTCCCGCAAGCACAAACAACCTTCACAAAATCACACATCAACACTGATCATCCCGAATGTGAAAGAAACTCGATCTGCAACTAACCACTCCTCAGAATGCAGATGCTACCCAGCCTTCAAACCAGACGCCAGTTTTCCACTAAAAACCCCCATGAATGATAACCAACGAAATTCCCAACACTAACCCATAACCATACCATAACCCTCAAAGAACAACGAATACCACACCGGAAACCACACAATGAGACTAGCAGATAAACAATACTCCACAATAATCACAAGATAAACAAGACATCACGAAAGAAACATACCCGCAGCTGCATCCGGCACTGCTCTGACCTCCTCTGCTGCAAGCTGAAAAGCACGACCCTGAGCCCTTGGGGCTCCGCTCCACCCTGACCTCCACTTGTGATCCTCAAAGTGGCCGGTGCTGGAGCCTGCACCGGTCCTACAGTAAGCTGTGGATAGTTGACCCTCAAGTGCCCAACCTGATGACAATGATAACAAATCCTCAAATCCCGAACCGGCGCTGACTGCCGACAATCCCTCGCATAGTGCCCCTCCTTCCCGCACTTGAGGCATGCACCACCGGACCTACAGACTCCGGTGTGACCCCTCCCACACTTCCCACAAGCATGAATGCTCTGATCTCCCACCCTAGAATCAACAGTCTTGGACCGTTTCGGCGCCAGCTGCGACTGCACCGGAGACCGCCTCAGCTCACGCAACAACAACTCAATCTCTAACTCACGCCGCCTGGCAGCCTCCAGCAACTCCAATAAGGTCTCGCACCTCTGCGTAGACACAAACTGTCTGATATCCCACTTGAGCATGCTCAGATATCGAGACATCTGAGCCTGCTCTGAAGCGAACTCAGGGCAGAACATCGCCCTCTCAGTGAACATCCTGGTGATCTCAGTCACCGACTTCGAACCCTGTTTCAGCTCCAGGAACTCCTGAGCCAATCTCTCTCTCTCTCAACCCGCGGAACATAACGAGTGCTGAACATCTCTCTGAATTGATCCCATGAAACCGCAGCCCTCTACGCATCCGAATATGACCCCGTGGTCAATCTCCACCAATCCTTAGCCCCGAGCCTCAACAGGTTCAGAGCACACCTCACCCTCTGATCAACAGGGCATGAACACGTGAAGAAACACCCCTCCACGTCCGATAACCATCTCATGGCAACAATCGGGTCCTGAACTCCATCAATGGTGGGAGGTTTCGTATTATCGAAGTCCCGATACTAAAAACCCCGACAAACTCATCCCCCTGCCGCTGCTACAGCCACTGTAGCTGCCGCTGCAGCCGTCTCTATGAGAGCTGCATAGCGCTCATCGAAATACTCAACCACGACGGTCTTGATCGACCCAAACAGTTCCGGCAACTCAGCTCGGAACAACGCAACAACCTCATCATGCAGGATCTTGCGAATCCTCACATCCAACTCGCACGAGCTCATCTGACCAATAACCTCGGGCGGTAATGACCCGCCCAGAACTCCCTCTCCTGCTCCCGATCCTGACCCGGATCCACTCCCAGCATGCCTCGAAATCTCCATACTGAAAAACACCACAAAATCTCAGACACTTCCCACAACCCGGGAACCAACTCTCAACCCAACCCTAGAGGTCATGGTTTCCCTGATACGCGTATGGGTCTTGTGCTTTCAGTAGTACGGGCCCATACTACCTTCCACACCTACCCATATTTGTATGAAGTACTACCACAACACCCTAGTGAAAACATACATAACAAACGCTCAACCCTCACTACTAGAGGAACATTGGAAATCTCTCACAAGGAAACCCTAGGCTAACAGGCATCATAAATCAGGCAACATTATCATGAAATCCTGAAGATCCCTAGCCTAGCACTAGCATGCTATTCTATCAAAGCTCAAAAACAAATATCATGTATGGTATTTTGGGGGTTACTTACTGGCTTCGGCTGATCGTACCTCCGCGTCCTCCTTTTACTCATTTTGAAAACCATTTTAAATTATCTTTTATAAACCTTCCTCGATTTGAGACTGGAGTCACACGAGTGTTCCTCCAATTCACTCAAACCAAGGCTCTGATACCAACTTGTAACAACCAAAAAATTCCAACCAATTTAAACTTTTCAAAAACAACCCGATTTCATTAAATTATTACAAAAAGATTTTCAATACAATTAATTTAGAGTGTTCCCAGAATCACATCACAACATAAACATAAGGAGCGGTACGATCACGCCTTCGCCTTGCCACGGTCTCCTGAGGAACCTGAAAAACATTAAACCACAACTGTAAGCCCGAAAGCTTAGTGAGATATCCCCAAAATACCAACCACACATACCATACACGCATAACATGCCATAACATATCCGATCACAGAACAACCATGCACTTCGGGTTTACTGTGTGATTGGTCCGCCGCACCGGCCAACAGTCCACCTGGTCCACCCTCCGAGTCTAGCCATATACATCGAGTCTGCAGTGTGATTGCTCCGCCCGCACCGGGCCTTCAATCCACCTGGTCCACTCTCTGAGTCTACAATATGACTGGTCCGCCCGTACCGGGCCTTCAGTCGGTCTGGTCCACTCTCCGAGCCTCGGCACGTCTGGTCCGCCCTCTTGGGGCCTACAGCCTATCCGGACCGCTCGCTGGGCCTTCGAGACAACCGGTCCGCCCTGGGTATCTTGGCCTACAGCACAAAGCAGGACCCGCCTCAACCCAACTCCAGTCCAAACAACCATGTGCACATAAACATACAATTATATAACAATTCATAGTCAACAAGCCGATCAAGCAGATCACATAACATATCGTCACCCTATCCAGGATACCGACCTAACCGGTCACTAGCATAGCATCACCCTACATAACAGGATACCGACCTCAACCAGGTCTCTAACATATACCATCCTAACTACCAGGATGCAAACATATCAAAGCAATAAGATAACAACAAATACTTGGATCTCAATCCGATAAAGGGCCGTCCTTGGTGCCTTAGACCCTGTTGATATAGTGAGGATAACTCACCTCGCAACTGCCGACTGAACAGATAACCCCGAGCTGCTCCGACCACTAATAAGATCTCTACCACTCGCCAACCACCAAAGCACTGAACTCAAAACAATAACCAACAATTACCAAAATGCCCCTGGAGAATAACTGGTCAACCCTTGGACAAGGTCAAAGTCAAATTCAACCCCTGACTGACTCTACTCGCCCAGTCAACCCAATGACTCGCCGAGTCCACATACACAGATCTCCCCCCACCCGTGACTTAACTCGCCGAGTCACCCTAAGACTCGCCGAGTCCAGGACCTCTGAGTCCTTTCTCACTCGACACACCGAGTCATTCCTTGACTCACCAAGTCACAACTTAACCAGAAGAAACCTGGACCTCACGACCAGACTCGCCGAGTCCAAGAACAGACTCGCCGAGTCTAAGGCTATCTTCAACCTACTCGCCGAGTTGTTCATCCAACTCGTCGAGTTCCAGTCCATCTTCAAGCAACTCGCCGAGTACACCTTTGTGACTCGCCGAGTGCCTCTAGATCTTATCCCAAACAGAACCTTCCAGGCCATGCAATTGATCCAAAACGTAGATCTAGCCTCCTATAATCCATCCATCACGTAAAGTGGCGAACTTTACGTGAATCCAAGGAGATCTAGACATTTTACACTTTAGGGTTTGGGTTTGGGACAAGGTAGCTTCACCAATCACTTATCAACAGGGACTTTATGCGATTTTGGATCATCACTACTCTACCACTTTCATTAAGGTCTCAATAGCCAATTCTCGTTCTAACTAAAATGCATATTTAGACTGATTTAGACTATTATAGTCTATGCGAAATTTGTAACTCCTTCGTACGAACTCCATTCTTGACTGTATTTATATTGACCGGTTCATATTCACGAGATCTTCAATTCTCGTTTAGATTCTTTAGGCTAACATTCCTCCAATTTGAATTTCAATTTCTATGGCCGCACTGTTGCAATGAAACTTTGAAAAACCATAACTTCCTCATATCAAGTCAAATGTGGACGTTCTCTATATGCATGCTCTCAGTTATACGATTACTACGAATTTCGTTTAGATTACATCGACTAATAAGCAAACTATCTAAAATTCACTTTTTACAATGTGCATAGCTGTGTCGGTTTAATGGCAAAACTTCGAAGAAGCATAACTTCTTCATACGAAGTCGAATTACATATTTCTTTATATGTACAAAATCTAGCCCGATGTTGTGCCGTTACAGAAAGATCAAGGTATCGATACCTGTGGTGATAGGTCAGTACCCAATAAAATGCATAACGATGATCATGGTTCAAGCTTGTGAGAGGTGAGGGAAATAAAGACACCCGAATATGCGAAAGTGTGTATATGCATGTGGATTGAGTTTGAAATAGTCAAAAATAGGGAGATTCATTTTTTATGGATGTGGAGGGTAGGATGTTTAGGAGTCATTTAGCCATGTAAAGGTCTTCCACCCAATAGGTGGGTCGGATGCGAAAATGAAAAATAAGAGTATGGATTATGTCATTGATGGTGTGCAGCATGCGTTCGGATTTCCCATTTTGTTGGGAGGTGTGAGGGCATGTAAAAGGAAATTTAAGGTTATTGGTTGAAAAGTTGTCACAAAATTGTTTATTAATGTATCACTACTTTTGTTACACTAAAAAGCTTTAATTATTTGTTTGAACTGGTTTTTGATATAGGTTGAGAATTCAATAGATTTGGAGAAAATGTCAGATTTCTGTTTTAACAGATACACCCAAAGGTAATGGGTGTAGTAATCGAGGAGTATGACATAATATTTTAAGCCACTAGTACTATAATAGGGGATATCCAAACATCAGAATGTTTAATGTCAAATGCATTAGAAACAAAGGAATCAGAATATCAAAATGAAACTTGACACATTTGCCAAGTTGACAAGCTTGACACAATATCACAGATAGTCTTATTACATGGAAGTAGATTATTCGGAAAATATTGAAAAACATGTTTCCCAGGATGTCCGAGACGTTGGTGTCTAACGGTGGAGCTTACGGATAGGAGCATTTGAGGAGCTTGCAAAAGCACCATGTAAAGTGGACTATCACTGTCACGTCAGATTAGAAGTGTCCTGTAATCGTTGATAGTAAAACCAAATTCGTCAAATTCAATGGACTATTTATTATGACGAGTAAATTTATGAACATAAATAAGATTTTGAATAATATTCGGAGTAATAAGGATGTTATTTAAATAGACAGCACGATGAGAATTTTTAATAGGAAAACGAGTGTGTCATGCCGCAACTACAAGTATTTTTGGAATCGTTTCTGACTAGGACCTGATGATAGACAATATTATCAAGACGGGAATGAAGTATACATTGGTTGTTGTGTACTTTATACATAGAACCCTTATCCATCACGCATTTGCTTGGTTGTTGAAGGGACCTCGAGTAAAAAAACTATAGAAGTGAAGTTGGTTGTTGTTTATTTCCAAACGAAGCCTATACGGTTGTGATTTATGGTGAAGTAGATTGAGTTTGGCCTAGGCTAGCAGAAGTAAGATGAGCATGTGGAGCAGAATTTAGTCCAGCAGGGGGAGGCCCATGTAACCTATCATTAAAGGTATCATAGGGGCATGTCATCCATGTGCCAACCCACTTATCAGAGGCGGGTCTGTAGTTCCATGTGGGTTATGATGCTAGCAGGGGATATAGACGCACCCATATTGTTGTGCGGTGGGTGCTATGATGTTGTTATCATTACTGCCATGATTTTGACAACGATCCTATTGCTGCCATAGATTGGGTTGTTGGCGACCATCCGGGCGGTGGTAGGTGTTCTAAGAGTTGTCTCCTCTGGTAGTGTGAAGACTAATGGCATAGGATGAGTGATATCTACGTGTCGAAGGTGAAGAAATCCCATGCATTCTGATGTGTTGATCCTCCAAAGTTAAGATGGAGTGGGTCACATCAAAGGTATGGAAGGGATTACAGTTGTTGATCGTGATTTCCACAATATCAAAACAGGATTAGAGTCTATTGAAAGTATATAAGAATAGATTGTTTTCTGAGATTTTGTTTTTAGGAGAGATTTTCCAATTGATCGGCGATGGATTGGATTTTGGTGCAATATGCAGTGTCACTCAAGTCTCCCATGGTAATGCTTGTGATTTATGTGTCTAAATGAATTTCCCTTGTATCCTTGTTGTCACGGAAAAGACGATCCAATGTGAGCCATAACTTGCAAGCATTTTCCTGGTGTTTTAGCATAGTATTAAGGAGGCATTGGGATAGAGTAGAGTATATCCATCCTTTGAAAACTCTATCCACTTTCTTCCATTTAGGGTCGATTGGTGGTTTGATGGGGTCATCGTAGGTTTCATATATGTTTTAAATTGCATCATAGGCTTCATAATGGTTCATGAATAGTTGGCTCTAACCATCATAGTTTTTCTGTTCATGATCAAGGATAGGCACTACTACAAATTGATTCTAATTCAACACTTAAGAAGCAACAATTAAAATTTTGTTGTTTTTGGTTTTACACCAACATTTTTAAAACAACTGTTGCTTTATAATATCTAATCCAACATCTTATCTAATACTTTGAATTCTTTCCATTTAATTTGTATCATATTTAATTTCAATCTCTTCAATTTTCACAATATTTAAGTTCCCCACGCCCCTCTTTCGATCTAATTCCGATTTCCCTGATTGATATCAAGTACGCTCCATTTCTTCCCCTTTCTTTCTAGGGATAATGACTTAAAAGGGTAATATACTTTTTGATTTGTACACATGTGGTCACTATGTTTTTCGTGTACATATTTGATCATTTAACTAGTTTTGGTCCATATTTAGTCCTTATAACCGACTACTCCAGGTTAAGCCGAAAAATAACTTAATAGGGTAATATATTTTTCAATTTGTACAAACTTAGTCCTTAATGTGTTTGTATAATTTAGTCATTATGACCAGATTCTTTAGATTATCCTCACGACATCCTATGTGAGACAATTATTAATGAGGTGTTCTCATACATGGCTCGTCCTTTACTTGTATCAGTAACCTAATTCACAAATCGGTAAAATCGTGTTGGTGCCCTAGTTTTCTCCAAGCAGAAGATTCATTCATCTTTAGGTTCATCTATCTCCATAGCAGACAATGAGATTCTTACTCTTGGAAGTGCAAATTTCAGTTGGGAGGAAGCAATCACATATAATCTCATTGTTTACTATAGAGATAGATGGAACTTTTTGTCAGGGTGGTCTTTTGTCTTGGAAGTGCAAATTATTTTAGCGCCTTCCTTAGTTCTTTTGTCTTGGAAGTGCAAATTCAAGTTAGGATGAAACAATCACAAAATGTCTCGTAGTCTGCTTTGGAGATAGATGAAACCAAAGGTAGAGACATCTTTTGCTTGGAGAAAACTAGAGCACCATCATTATTTGATCGATTAGGTTGCGTAAAAGTGCAGGACGAGCCATATATGAGAACACCTCATTAATGTTTGTCCCACATAACTTGTTGTGTGCAAAATCTGGAGAAACTGGTCATTAAGACTAAATGTGTAAAAAAACATTAAGCACTAAATGTGTACAAACTGAAAAATATATTACCCTATTAAGTCATTTTTTCGGTTTAACCTAGAGTAGCTAAGGACGGAAGGTGGAGAAAAAAACAAGTTAAATGGTCAAATATGCAAAAAAAACCATGACCAAATATGTACAAATCAAAAGGTATATTACCCTTTTAAGTCATTATTCCTTCTTTCTATACCACCCTATCTCTTCAGTAACCTACCGACCCGCCATAGCCATACACCTCTTGATTGACAACTACTTTTCGACACAACGCCATTTTCTTTGCCATTAGTTTGATCCGCCAATCTCTCTCTCCACCTCTTTTGGTTGTTAGGGTTGTTAGTCTGATCATGGATCATGATTGAGATTAAACTCTCAAGACATTTAAATCGGTAATTTATGGTTACATGTGGCACTCTTTATATCTATATGTGAACTGAACCGGTTCAATCGATGTAGTTTTATGAATCATATAATATTTTGTCGTCGTCTTCAATTATAGTAAGTCTAACTTTTGTTCTCTGGTCTAGTTTTCAATTATAGTTGGAGTTGATCTTATTTATCATTGACAATGTAAATTTTTGGTCTTGAGATCTTTTTGAATAATTTTAACAATGTCAATTTTGTTCTCTTACATCTTCATGTACACATGTATTTGTTGTGTATTTATGTGCATCTTTCTATTTTTCATATGAATATGATTTCTTATGGTGTAAATTACAAGTTATTCTTTTAGCAAGAACCGGTGTAAAGCTCGAAGAAGCGAGGGCTAACTGTTTTTAAATTGGCATAACTTAGTTGATAATGGATTGAATCAATATTTTGTGTCACTGATCAACACAAATTGTTTAGTTTTGTACTTATAACCAAAGGTTGTTCCCCAATTTACATTATATTAAAGAACCAACAAATGGTGCAAAGGTTCTATTAGTTGTCAATGTCGCATAAAAATGATTGTTTCTACTTATATGATTTTCATATTATCAATACAAGGTAATTTATACCTCTCTAACATTGAGTTATTCAGGGTTTTTATTTGTTTAATGACATTTAACTTCTTATATGATTGAGTTTAGGGAATTTCAGCCATATATATATATATATATATATATATATATATATATATATATATATATATATATATATATATATATATATATATATATATATATATATATATATATATATATATATATATATGTTTTTTTTTTTCGTCTTAGACATTGAAGTGCAGGTTCCGGTTCCCACCATTTGGAACTGATGAAGACCGATTCGTGATTCCTTTTTTAATGTTTTGGAACCACTATGGGTTGGGTAACCATATTATATATATCAACCTCATAATATATGTAAAGTATATTTCAAATTTTAAATTAAACTTTACAATCTTAATTATAACTAGTGAAGAGACCCATGCTTTGCATGAGTTGGAATGTATTTTCTTTGATTTGTTGCTATTTTCGTTTTTTACTGCTCACATCGCAACGACACATCTAATATGATTATACTCATGAAAGGGGAATATGGGAATTCTACTCACCAATTGTTATGATCTGAAACTTCTTGCAAAATTTGCATTTCAATCTCAAGGAATGGGACTCCCTTTCCTTGACAATTCAACAAAATTCCCAAAAATTGATCTAACTATACGTGACAATCCGAACCTTTTTCCATTACCGTTAGTCAATTTCCGTTAATAAAATTTAAATTTTATTGAGTTCCGTCAAATTCTTTTGGTTTGAAAAATTGTTTAGCTATATAATTAAATTTTATATATGAGTCGGAATCAAAATCGTGCGAAAAACCCGAGTTTCCTTTAAAAAATCAATAATTTTCAGCCTGAGTGATGTTCACGGCAGTAAACTCATTTATGACCGTACACCTGTTTACGGCCCACACCACCGACCATGGAACCCCCCTATAAATATGAGCATTTACCCTTCATTTACACTTTTCTGGCCGAAAACTCTCTCATTTTCCTCTCTAACGTCTCAACCGTAACCACTAAACCACCCTCTTTTCTTCCAAAAATCATCAAGAATCACCTTTGGAGGTTGTATTGGAGCATCTAAAATGCGTTTTTCATCGAATCCAACATCATTGTTCTTGAGTTTAAGACCGTACACGCTTCAAATCTTCAAATCTTCAAGGGCCGCAAACCGTTTACGGCCGTACACCTTTCAAATCTTCAAAGTTCCTTCAAGAACACCGTTCACAGCCGTAAACCCTTTAAGGGGTTGTTCACGGCCGAGAACCGTTTACGGCTGTAATCCCTTCACCGCCACAAACCCTTCTTAAGTGGTGAACTTGGCTGAAAACCCACTTTCCTCGATTCGATTGAGTCCCGGTAACATTCCTAAACCGAAAACAAGTGTTTTTCCAACACAATAATGTTTTCGCTAATAAAATACATATATGTATTAATTGTTATTACGATCCCGTTAAGTGTCGTGTACATCAACTCAGGGGTCTTCATTCCAGTTTTGTTGCCCAACACTTTCACGCAACTAACGGTGAGTTCATACCCCTATGCTTTTACTGTTTTAACGTTTTCAGGGGGAGAATACAAGTCAAACACAAATGATTTTTTGAATTTATACAAACGGATTTTCAAGACACTTAAAACTGATGCAATTGATACAACCATTTGGTTATCCACATTTTTCTAAATATTTTAATGTTCCATCCCTTTTGTAACATGCTGAGCATAAGGGACGTTTTCAACTTACAAACATAATTGTATAGTTTTCAGATCAATACATGAATTAAGTACACAACATATATGCAAACTATAATAGGTATAGTTTGGGATTTCAATACACAATTTTAGAAATTTAGAGCTTATACATTAAAACACGTATAAACTCTGACAGACTTAGTTTATGATATACATTACTACTTTCAGAATTCGAGAGTACTATATTAGATAATTATTTAAGTATAATTATTGTTACACTACAAGTATACAACGAATTCAAACACAATAGAACAATACAGAACCACACGTAAACTAGTTAATACAGGATTGTGAGACATCTCTTCAATAGTACCCTTCGGAGTACGGAATAAATCCTATCATTTAGTATAACCAGAGTCTGCTAGAGGGAGAGCGTGAGATTTGTGAATAGATCTATTCGGGACTGACAATCCCACACCTGAACTGCTAGCTACAGTTAGACAGACATGTTTGGGGTGACAAATATCATACCGTCCGACGCCTAAAGAACGTCGTAGAGGTCATCCGTCATATCAATCATGGTTATACAACTCACAATAGTATAAACTAACCTTATGTTTATGGGAGTTCATTCTTCTTTAGTTTTATTCTCACTAATGAAACTAGTTCATAATACAACCGGAGGATTCCAGGGATTTTCAGCCGTGTCACTAAGCTTCGTACTTACCGTCTCATGTGTTATGGGTTTCAGGTGACAACCTTCTCAGGATCACGGGAAGGCGTCGGCTTGATTGTACACATTAGTGGAAGAGTATTATATTCGAGGATCCTGGATTTTATTCAAATAATTATGAACATGTGTTTTTGATAATTTATATATTGAGATTTTGAGATGTGTGTTGATGATATTTATGTGATTTTAAAAGCGAAAAATTTATTTGAAAATTTACATCGTTACATCATGAGATAGTATACAAAGGAATTAGGTGGAACATGCAAGCAAAACTAACAAAGAATGACTAACAAACATATGGGACGAAGAAAAATGTTGGTGGAGAGTTGACCCTACTCCAATGTTTTAATGGGTTCTCAAGTTGTGTTTCTCCCATTTACGTAATTTAAGATGTTTCGAAAACCATACAAAATTTTCGACAACTTTTGTCGTGTAGGTTTGCACCTGATGCCTCTAATATGGCCGTGTCGAGAACTCAATATTCTTTCAAAACAATTTTTTTGTATCCTTTTGTGTTAGACTACTTGCTTCATAAAAAGCTTGAGTTTGTTGATTGATCTCTTGGAGTAAAACATTTTGTATTTTCAAAAAATGGTAAATATCATAAAAGTTAGATTTCTAAATACCCCTTGACGATATAAACACTTATATGAAAAATACGAATTAACTACGTATGTATTGTTGCTTGACTGAAAGACTACTAAATACCCCTTGACGTTCGGTATTAGCCTTACGAAATGCTCCGAGTCGAGTGATGTCCTATTTAACATTAAAAAGTAGAATATTTATATTTTAAATAAATAGTTTAATATATCATAACTTACTTTTTTGAAACATGCATTGCTATACGAGCATCTTACTTTTTTTTTTTTTTTTTTTTTTTTTTTTTTTTTTTTCATTTTCCACTATAACATTGTAACTTCCAAGTAAGCCTTTGAAAGTTAGGTGATGTTTAAATAAATACATATATACATATACATACAAATACAGATAAACATACATCCTACATATATTAGATTTTCATTATAGCATCCTACCTTCTTTTTTCATTTTTTCCATTGTAACATTGTACTTTCCAAAAAATATTTTAAAAGTTAAGTGGTATTCTAATCAATACATATATACATATGCATACAAATACACTTAAACATACATCCTTTACATATTACATATTCATTATAGCATCCTACTTTTTTTTCATTTTTTTCCATTGTAGCATTGTACTTCCATAAAAAGCCTTAAAAATTTAAGTGGTATTCCAATCCATACATACATACATACATATACATACATATACATTTAAACACACATCCAACACATATTACATATTCATTATATCATCCTACCTTTTTCACTTTTTCCATTATAGCATTGTACTTTCCAAAAAAGCCCTTGATACATATAAACACAAATTATATACATAAATACACAAATTATACATACAAATACACTTAAACAAACTTCCTACACATATAGCATATTCATTATAGCATCCTACTGATTTTTCATTTTTTCCATACATATATATACATTAAGTAAATATATATATATATATATATATATATATATATATATATATATATACACACACACACACACACACATTACATTTATGCACTCAAGAACTTTGGTGGCGGTGATAACAACCTGAAATTAGAGGTCAACAAAGCTTAATACACAAAATCAAACACCCAAATTAGTAGATTCACTTATATACTAACATGAGAGAAATGAAATAAAAAATAAATGAGGAGAAGCACTTTGACTCAATAGAAATCGAGCTTTAGTAGCGACACCATCTACAGGTAAAATATAGCACGGTTTTTTTTGGAGCATTAGTGGCGACGATGTCTCCGCCATTGATGTCGCCACTTATATTTTAAGCGATCTTCTTTTCCAGCCGTTCGATTAGGTCCAGATCGACAAATAGACAGATAGGGTTAACCAATCTCATTTGACACGGATCCTTGTGTTTTACCATTAGCGGCTACGCTCACTGTTAGCGGCGAGAGGTAAAGCGAAATTTGCATGTCGCCACTATTTCCTTTATTTCTTGTAGTTTAAATGTCAAGTGCAACTTGTCTCAAGAGGCAATTTAATAACGCAAGATTCAAAAAGTTATTTATATTCTATCTCTAACTTTCCGGAAAAAGAAAAAAGGATAATAATATTATAACAACATTCATCCTTTTTTAATGTCTGTTTAGCAGGATATAATTTGTTTCGGACAAAACAAACTAATTAGTATAACATACAACAAAATAATTTTAATATTAAAACTTAAAAAATAATTGGTCTTCAGACTAAATATCCACAATAGCAATTTTTTTAAATAGTTTTTTCAATCTAAAAAGATTAATTAAAGAGCTATTGGAAGAGCATTTTCACAAATTTTTTTTATTTGCTAATTAACAATTAAAAGTTATCTAATGATGTTGTGGTACCTTGGCTTTTCAACCAATAAAAAATAGACGACTACAAATTCAAAAGATAGATATCAATGGTAAAAACCTTTATACAAAGGGCTTTTACATTATAAGCTTTTTCCTGAAAGTGCTCTCGAAAAATTCTTCTATTATGGATGTTCTTATTTACTTCCCGGAATTTACAGCATGACATGGTAATGAATAAGCCACCAGCCTGCTGATGTGTCACCTGGAACTCCTGTGGCTGGATGACATGTCAAGCATATTATGCCTTGCACATCCATTGCTAATGACACCACACTTCCACTTTTCCATCGATAGAATCCTGCCAATATGATTGCAACGTCTTTTTTTATCATTTCTTCTGAGAAAAAAGATGCCCATAAAAGTTGCCAAAAAAGCCTTGCTTTCCTTTTGAGTAGCTAAAGTTACAAAAAACTGATAACACTATTTTCTTGTGGCCCACCCAAGCACCTTATAGTCATGCACATGCTTGAGCACTAGTATTAACATCTTTTTGATCTACTTGTACGTACCCTGCTCATATGTCGTGCTGAACATTTCTCAAATAGGTGTACTCAAATATGTGAGGCACACAATTTGATCATTAACTACACACTTATTCTGGTGAGTAGACCTATGTAAAAACATGTCGTCAGTTTACTTGGCTTGCCCATAAATATGCATGGCTTCTCAGTTTCTTTCCAACTCAAAACCACAACCTCTCTCTTCATAGTCAGTCAGTGAAAGAAATGCAGTCTGTAACCAAGTCAATAAGAGGGTGCTGGCGCAGGAGCCATGGTGACGGCGGGGATAACAATGACATTGGCTACTACTATACACCAGCATCGAGGTTAGAAGGTCATGAGGACAATGATGATGGAGATTACGATTATGCCCCTGCAGCATCAGAAGGAGATGGCGACGACGATGATGGAGATTATGACTATGCCCCTGCAGCATGATTTAGTTGATCAACATTTATAATTAACTCTAACATTGAGAATATATGGGGGGCCACAAAATTTTTGTATTACTAGTGCAATACTGCTAATTAAGCTAATTTTTTTAGTGTGTATTCCTAATTTTTCCACTGCTTATGATATGTAGGCACCTTTTAATAAACACGTGTGGATTATGAAGGAAAACCAAACGATGATCATATAGTTTGATGTGTGATTGTTTGTTAATGGGCCATGTTGATGCTAGTTTCATGTTTTTAATCAGTCGGTTGCTTTTATGTGTTCAGTGGGTGTGGTTTAGTAATTAGTACGTCTGACTTATGAAGGCAAGCCAAGAGACATTTTAAGTTATGCTTGGAAGTCAAAAGTTTTAGAGGTAATTATGTTTAAAAAAAGGTGAAATGCATACTAAAAAAATGTGAAATGCATACTAATTAACACTTAACTAGTTGAATCAAGTTAATTTGACATGGTCTGATTGTTACAAAAAATTCAACAATGTTCAGGAGGATCGATGGTAAGTAAATCAAATTAAACTATACAAGTGGAAGATGTGTCTTAGTGCGGCATTGATGAAGGACTATTGTGATGACAATGATAGTGTTGCTTATAGTTACTAGAAACATGGTTCGGTACGGGGAACGCGGTATGGTACGGTACGGGGATCGCGACATATAGTGTATCGGATACGGGAGGGGTAGGCTCATTTCTGTACGGACCGGTACGGTGTACCTTGTTGGTCAATTCAAGATACACAATTTGTAGTGGAAAAGTAGAAATAGGAAATTTAATTGGAGAAATTGAAGACAGAAAGATGAAATCGGAAGTGAATTGGATTTTGGATGTCTAATAGAAGGTGTATCCACCCTAATAAATGAAAATACTTTTGTCACTTGTCATTTTCTCCTTCATTTTGACAAATGTCATTTTCTAGGATTTTTAAAATTGTTATTTCCCACTTGTCATTTTTGGGGGATTTCAATTATCTTAAAAATAAATTTCCAAAAAATTCTAATGGTTTATATATATATATATATATATATATATATATATATATATATATATATATATATATATATATATATATATATATATATATGTAAGGTTATCATTCTATTAATTTGATAATAAATTCTCATAAATGTTTCAAACGATTTGATTTCTTTCATAAATGCTCCAAAAGATTACAATTTGTTATGGAAAAACATTATTTTATAAAATATTTAATGCATATATATTCATATTAAATTTTTATTTTTAATAGACCCGTGTAATGCACGAGTGTTACACCTAGTATATAACAATCTCAAATACGACAAATATACAATGTGAAATTATGATTAGGATTTCAAACAATCGATCCATCGTACCTAGCGATACAGAGAAATCGAAGAGCCGCTGTAAAACACGACCTACTCTCATGCCTAAATTCAGTTCAGTCGACACCCAAATTCTGATCGCAATGCACAAAATCGAGTTTAGGGTCGTTTTTGACATCAGGGACGCCCGTGGGAATGTCCCCAATCGCGATTGGCATCGATTTGAGGAATTTTGGGGTTCGCCAAGATATTTCGTACCGGGACAATTTGGCTACCCAGGATCGCGACTAATTGAGCGTTTTTAGTAACTATGGAGCCAACATCCTCGACTAATTGAGTGTTTCTGGTTGTTAGGGTCGAAGTCTTGTTGTAAAGAGTCGAAGTGTATTTATTATATTTCATATGTAATGTATTTACTAAGTCATTTCATGTTCAAAGCGTATCTCCTAAACTTAGTATTTTTTGTACTCTCAGTTTCCTATAAATAGGAATTGAACATAGAGTTAGATAACAAGTTTTTCCATGTATGTTGTCTATTTTTGTACTCTTGTTCATTGGAGAGTAATAAGAGCTGAAACCAGATTCTGTTTACATTTGGTGTTCTTGATTGATCTTTGGCTTGTTTAACTCTGATTTTATTCGATCTCTCATTACAATTCCTCCTCATTTGGTATCAGAGCAGGAATCAAACTGCAATGATTTGATTTTCATTTTGAATAATCTGTTTTTGAGTCATTTCTCGTCTCAAAAAGTTTCCGCATTTTGGTTCTGAAAATCTCGTCTGATCTATAGATTTGATTAGATTTTGCATTTGAATTGTATAATCAAGTGATCGATTACAAGCTTCTGATCAGTTCATTTGATTAAATTTCAAATTCATCAAGTTTTCTGAATTTTCTCCTTTGTTCATCAATGGCGAACTTCAACTTGAATACAATGACTTCTTATTCTCATCTACTTGGATCATCAACAAAAATTTCAATGTTGATTCCAGAGTACTACAATCAATGGGCGGATCGAATGGAAGACTATCTGAATGGACTGGATGAGGAATTATGGAATTGCATCAAAGGAACAGTTCAACCTCCAACAAATGTTCAGAACATTGGTTTATCTAGAACAACTTCTGTTGTTGAAGATCAATCCACAAGGCTGGAAAACAATGAGAAACGTTGTATGAGAGAGCTGAGAGGTTCTTTGCCACCTGTTGTTTACAACTACATATATGGTTGTAAAACTGCTAAGGAGATCTAGATCACTCTCAAGGAGAAGTACAGGGGAGTGAGAAAACGTAGAGCAATTCCGTTAAGCAATTTTTAGTAGAACTGAAGGAGTTTAGACAAAAGGAAAATGAAACAATTGAAGTTTATTATGATCGTCTGAATAAGCTGATTTACCGATGCAATAAGTATGGAATTACAAGGTCCTTAATGGATTTCAATCTTACTTTTTTCATGGGACTTCGTAAGGAATGGAGGAGTGCGAGTATGATGATCAAAAATTAACGAAGTGTCGACTGTTCATCTCTAAATGATGTGTACAATCAGCTGAAAACACACGAAAGTGGAGTTTCAGAAATGATGGAAGAGGCCAAACAGAGCATAGGAGGACCTTTAGCTCTGGTTTCTAAAGTGTCTGAGGTGGAGACTGTTGAAAAAGAGGTTTCGGATGAAGAAGGTTTTCTCATAAACTCTGATGATGAAACTGTAGCCTTTTACTTGAACAATCGAGTTAAAAAGTTTTTCAAGAAGCCTTTTCATTACAAAGGGAAGCAAAGTGATGGAAAAGGAAGCTTCGTGAAATCTGTTGTGGATGAGAAGAAGAAATTTGAAAATTCTGAGAAGAATGATGAAAAAGGGAAAGAGTCCAATACAGAGAAGAAATTGAAAGGTGATTCGGGAATAGATTGCCATTATTGCAATGGAGCAAACCATTTTGCGAACGACTGCATGCTTCGTAAGAAATATGAGAAGAAGAATAGTGTAAAGGACGAAGCGTACTACTCTGAAAAGCTTGAAGAGGTTCATACGAAGGCTAAGGGAATGTCTCTTGTGGCAAGAGGAGAAAATGAAGATGATGGCACTTATCAAATCTGGTCTTCTAGATTTGATGACGAAGAGGTGAGGCATCTCACTCATGGTGCCATGTTTGCAAAGTTTGAGGACGGAGAAGAATAAGGGACTGGTCGATGCTTCATGACGAAGTCAAGCGACAAATCTCTAATGACAACAAAGGTATGTTCTATTCTTGAGTCATTTAACATTCCTTTACAAGCATATGATTCTGAAATAATTGTTTTTGATGATATTGTTGCTTATTTGATGCTATTGTTGTGTCTGCTAGTACTGAAGCAAACAAACTTAATAATCAACTGCTAGAGACATAAAAATTTCTTGACACGAAACGAAGTAGAGCAGAGTATCTAGAATTTCAATTAAGGAATATTAATACTGATAGGGAAAATCTAGATATTGAAGT
Organism: Lactuca sativa; assembly: GCF_002870075.4. Classification (NCBI taxonomy): domain Eukaryota; kingdom Viridiplantae; phylum Streptophyta; class Magnoliopsida; order Asterales; family Asteraceae; genus Lactuca; species Lactuca sativa. The sequence goes on from NC_056627.2 coordinate 238,477,490, forward strand.
TAGGATGTTACTTGCTCAACGAAACATCTATTGTAATTATGCTAAGCATTTGTATGCAAAATTAAATGCTTTACATCATTCATCTGAGATTATCAAAGAACAACATCTTAAGTTGTTAGCTTTTCTTGTCTTTGAGAGAGAAAAAGTTGATATCATCTCATATGATTGTGAAAATACCATAGCTGATTTTAATAAAGTGCCAGATGATAAATTTGCTTATGGTATTGTTAAGATAGATGAATTTTTAGACGCTGACGAACTTGTTGAAATTGTAAATGAAAGTTTGACAAAAGATGAACAAGTGAAAATTTAGAAAAGAACTAAACATTTGAAACTTGACACTCAATTCAATTTTGCTGATATTGATGATAACTCGGATAATGTTAGTGAAATCAGTGAAATTGAAGAAGAGAAAAGTATTGATTGTTCTCAATTATCTATCATTAATGTCACATCTAAGATCAAAGGTAAAGAAATTGTTAATGATTTGATGGTTGAGGATGACATTGGAAAACCCTCTACTTCGAATGTTTGTAACTTTGATGATGTGGAGATACGAGACAGTCAAACGGATAGTACTGATGATGAGGAGGACGAAGTCAAAGTTTCGTGTAATAATAAGTCAGAATAGAATGCTTCGAATGAAACATCCATTCCAAGAGTTGTTATTGAACAAGTTTACGGAGGAACATAAAAGTTTGACAAAGTGATCAATGAAAAAGGTGCTCACTATTTAGAAACTACTACTGTCGTGTATCCAAATTTTACATGCATAGATGAAGTAATTTTTCCAAATCAAGTATTTGTCACTACTGGGAATGCTGAGAGCATCAAGCCAGAGTTTAATAAATTGATTGAAGAAGACAACAAAAGAACTTCAGACGAAGGATTCTTTTCGAATCAAAGCACTGTTGAAAAAAACGTAACCAAGAATTTGTATGTATTTCAAAGACAAAAACTAAAACGAAAATGGGTTGTAAAATCGGAAAAAGAAAAAGAAGTTTTCAAACAAGAAATTGTTGAGACATCTCAAGTTGTAAAACTTAATTCACAAGAATATAAAACACTAGTTGAAAATTTTTCAAAAGAAAAAGAAGTTTCAAAAAGAAAGGCACGAAAAGCAATTTTTTGGCAAATAGTGTTAAACGAAAATCAAACAACTGAGCCAACAATGAAAAAGAAAAATCCTGCTCTGTCAAAATCATAAGTTTTGTCTGATTCACAAAAACGAAGAATCAATAATTTTTCAAATTTAAACTCAATAATGATTTCTCAACCAAAGATTTTTCAAAAGACGTTTTACAAAAGAAAACCAACAAATTCTTCTTTTCATAAGCCAACAAATGTAATAGAAAAATCTCCTTTAACAAAACATAAAAATGATACAAATCATAATGTTGAAAATGTATGAAAGGTTGTCAACTTTCAAAATTTTAAGACAACTCACAACCTTGTGAATGTCAGAAAATCTGACAATGTTCAAAAATCAACACATTCTCAAACGAATGTCAAATTCACTCCACAAAAACTAAATTTTCCAAATCCATCAGTTCATAAAGAAATAAAGGTTTCATACTCAAAAGGTACTTTAGATGTGAAATCAATCAATCATTGGCTTGAAGGACAAAGGAAAAAGTTTCAATTAGGAAAGTTTTCTCAACAACAAATTAAAAATTCTTATGAAGAGTATTTGAATGAATCTTCAACTGGAAATCCATCTTCTCTAGATTCGAATATTCCGGTTCAGAGATGGCAACCAATCAACAAAGTTACACGAATTAAGAAGCCTGAGTTAGAATCAAATGAAAGTCCAAAACTATCGAAAAAAATGTTTCAATATCTTTAACTGATGATGTTGACTTAATTGATAGTGTAAAAACAAAAGTTTGAACTTAGGCTTTGAGTTCTAAATTTCATTCATTGTTTCAAGCTAATAACCAAGGACCCAAAAAGCCTTGGGTACCTAAATTCTTTAATTGACTGTAGGTATTGTGTGACGAGCAATATGATAAATAATGGTAAGCTGATAGTGGTTGCTCTCGTCACATGACTGGAAGAATGGAGAATTTAAGAAATTTTCGAAGTCTTGAAAATGCTGGAGTGGTGAAGTTTGGAAATAATCATAAATGTCAAGTCAAAGGCTATGGCAAAGTAACAAATGGCCAATTCATAGTAAATCGAGTTGCTTATATGGAAGGTCTTCAACATAATTTGATAAGTGTTTCGCAACTTGTTGTGGGCATTGGGAATCAAGTTGTGTTTAATGAAGAAGGAAGCATAATATCAAAAGTTGAAACGAATGAAGTTTTGTTAAAGTTGAAACGATATGGAGATATGTTTACGCTTGATATCAAACCAATTGTTGGCAAACCATCTATGTGTCTACTTTTGAAAGCTTCAAATGATGTCAGCTGGTTATGGCATAGGCGTTTATCACATCTTAACTTTAGAAACTTGAATAAGCTGGTTACAGAAGACTTAGTTCGTGGTTTACCTATACTGAAATTTAATAATGATACTCTTTTTGCAGCTTGCAAACAAGGAAAACAACATCGTAAAGGACATCCAATCATCATAGATTCGAAAATTGTTGAACTATTGGAACTTCTTCACATTGATCTTTGCGTACCATCAACTGTTGAAACACTTAACAAGAAACGCTACATTTTGGTTATAGTTGATGATTTTTCACGATTCACTTGGGTATATTTTCTCATGTTAAAATATGAAGTTTCTCAAACAATGATCTAATTTATCAAGAAAATAGAGATGATTCTGTAAAAGAATGTTCGAAGAATCAAAAGTGATAATGGGTCTGAGTTTAAGAATAAAGTGTTGGATTCGTTTCTAACGGAAAAAGGGATTTCGCATAATTTCTCATCACCATATACACCTCAACAAAATGGTGTAATCGAAAGGAGAAATAGGTCATTGTGCGAAGCAACAAGAACAATGTTGACATATGCAAATCTTCCTCAATAGCTATGGGCCGAAGCTGTATCAACAGCATGCTTTACTCAAAATCGATTGTTTATTCATAGACGATTTAATATCACTCCATATGAAATAATAAACAATCGAAACCTAATGTCAAATTCTTTCATGTTTTTGGTTGTAGGTGCTTCATTATGAACCTTAAAGATAATCTTTCAAAATTTCAAGCTAAAGCTAATGAATGAATATTGTTGGGATATTCGAACAATTTAGTTGCATATAGAGTGTTAAAGAAACGAACATGAAAAATTGAAGAAACGTTCAATCTTACTTTTGATGACTATTATGTCAAACAACTGGAAAGAAGTTTGAACAAAAACCATTTCTTAATGAATCAAATAATCAAACTGAAGATGATAATTCAATCGATTTTCATTATGATTTAATTTTTAGTGTCCTAAATAGGGCTGTTGATGCTGAAGTTAATGTTGTTGATAATCAAACACCCGGATAACATACTGATGATTCAACACTAACTTTGGATACAATTACAAATGGCGAAAGTATGCTAGATGCTCGTTTGGAGGGGGAGCATATGAATATACCTTCAAGTGTTGAGGGGGAGCATCCTTTTGAGGGGGAGAAGAGTAGTATGAATGATAATTTCGAGGGGGAGCATCAAAATGACAATTATGTTGAGGGGGATCACAATGAAACAGAAACAATAAATCTTGATCAAAATGATGAATTTGATGAATTTAATGATAATATTTCTGTTGCAGGATCTGAAAATGAAGATATGTATGAAAATGAAGATATGTATGAAAATCCAACATGTTTGCCACTTGAGAAATGGACGAAAAATCATCCGACAGAGCAAGTTATAGGAAATCCACAAGATGGAGTGTTAACAAGAGCTCAAATTCATGCGAAAAATGAGGTACTCAATACGAATCAAGAATTATGCATGTTTAATGTGTTTATTCCCAAAATTGAGCCAAAGACAGTTAAGGTTGCTATGGAACACTCAGATTGGGTTGTTGCAATGCAATCTGAACTTGCTAAATTTGAACAAAATAAGGATTGGAGATTGATTCCAAAACCAAATGATGTGTCGATTATCGGGTTAAAATGGATTTTCAAAAACAAAACCAACAAAGAAGGCAATATCATTCGAAATAAAGCTAGGCTTGTAGTTAAAGGTTATTCGCAACAAGAAGGTATCGACTATGAAGAAACCTTTGCCCCTGTCGCAAGACTCAAGGCTGATCGAATATTTTCAGCCTATGCAGCTCATAAGGACTTTGATGTTTATCAAATGGATGTCAAATGTGCATTCTTGAATGGAGAACTTGAAGAAACTCTATATGTTGAACAACCACCAGGTTTTATTAACGAAGAATTTCCTAATCATGTATACATCTTAGATAAGGTTGTTTATGGGTTAAAACAAGCACCAAGAGCATGGTATGCAAGACTTACCAATTTCTTAAAACAGTCAAAATTTAAACAAAGATCAGTTGACCCCACATTACTTTGTAATAAAGTTGGGAATCATCTAATGCTTGTTCAAATTTGTGTTGACGATATTATTTTTGGCTCTGCTGACCCAGCTTTGTCTAGTGAATTTGAGTATTTGATGAAGAGTCAATTCGAAATGAGCATGATGGGTAAAATCAACAATTTTCGTGGGTTAAATATCCGTCAAAGCAGAGAAGGAATTCTCATTAACCAATAAAAATACACGAAGAACATGCTTGAGAAGTTTTGAATGACGAATAGCACGAAGCTAAGAGTGCTAATGGTAGTTGGAAGGAAATTAACGCCTTCGTTAGATACACTTGTTGTTGATCTTACTTTGTTCAGAAGCATGATAGGTTCTCTACTTTATTTAACTGCAAGTAGACCTGATATCATGTTTTCTGTATGTAATTGTGCAAGGTATCAAGAGAATCCAAGAGAACCACATTTAACAGCAATGAAAAATATCTTTCGTTATCTCAAAGGAACAATTTCGTTAGGATTGTGGTATCCTTCAAAATCTGGATTTTTCATTCAAGCTTTTTCGGATTCAGATCTTGGTAGATGTACTCTTGATAAAAAAAAAGTACAAGTGGAGGATGTCAATTACTGGATGGGAAGCTTGTTAGTTGGCAATCGAAAAAGAAAACTTGTGTTGCAATTTCCACTGCTGAAGCCAAATACATTTCTGTTGTTGCTTGCACTTCTCAAATCATCTGGATTTAAAGCCAATTGCGTGATTATGCAATTAATATGAAAAAGATTCCATTATATTGTTATTCACAAAGTGTTATACACATTTGTCATAATCCAGTACAACATTCGAAAACAAAACATATTGCTCTTTGTTATCATTTCATAAAAGATCACGTTGAAGATGGAAATATTGAAGTTCATTTTGTGAAAACAACTAATCAACTTGCTGATATTTTCACAAAACATCTTGATGAAAAAAAATTATGAGAATTTTGGCAGGTTTGGGAATGTTAGATGCGAATTTTGTACCACGATCAATCATACAAAATTAACAAAGTTCCTATTGGTAAAAAGGTGTCGATTCTGAGGCAAAATGATTCATTCAGAGGCTGATCGTATTAACCATTCAGAGGTTACTGTTCACATTCAGTGCTTCGACACGCTTCGTTTTCGTAAATTGGAGCTAAAAACAAAAAAAAAACTGTGTGTTTGGTATCATCTTTAAATTTCGTTAGTTTGTCTTTTATTCTTTGGACAAAAAAGTTTTTTTTTGTTGCATGTTTTATTTTTTGAAAAATTCAAAATCATAAAAATATTTTTCTTTCTTTACAAAAATACAAAATCCAAAAAGATTTTTGTTACTTTGTTATTTTTTTTCTTAGGTATCAAGGATGTTCACACAAAGAATTTTTCAAGCGTCATGCTTATGTTTCTTAGGGAAGGCATTTTTCTTCAAACTATGGACTAGTTAATATGTCCCTAGAAGGATGTTGCTGCATGTCGACCCATGCCTCCAAACACTCAATGTGTGTTTACGAAAGACTTAATGAAAATTTTCAAACGAAAGTATCTTCCCAATCAGGCTTACATTCGCATTAGTCACTGAGCTACCTTACTCTTCTCAAATGAGTTAAGAGTTTACTATTTGGTCCATGTCTAACAGAGGTACATTCGAATCTTTAACCATCTTTTTTATCACAAGATTCTTAACACTTTTCACACACAAAGACACATGTTCAAGAGGTCATTGATTAAACCAATCATGACTTAAACATGTCAAAAATCTGTGTTAATGATCTTAATTCATGAGACCGTGATGCAAGTGAAACCCAAATATACGAAATTATCAAGGAATTAATGGGGAACTTTGTTCCAGATTCTTACAAAACACTTGTTTCTGTACCAAAATTTTGTATAATCCAAATCACATTCTTTCGTATGAGTGGTCTTGATCAAATGTTCGAAGCCCACAGAATTTGTTTTCTAACAAGATCCAACTTAAATATTTTTCTTTGGATATGATTTCAGTGTGAGTATCAATTCTTTTCTTTAGTCACTTTTACATAATTTTCTAAAGCAACTTGTCACTGACTACACTGGTCAAACAAGTAATTTCGGTTACAATTACTCACCTTATGTTTAGGATGATATGTAACAAAATTCGTAAGCTACCCTTTGAAGCCTTGAAAAAGAATCCCTTTGATACTTCTCTATAAGTATTCCATTTTAATTCACGGGAACATACACAAGCTGTTGATTATCACTCTTGATAATTAATGAAGCAACCTTTGCCCGGGGTTTAACTGACTTCGTATCTAAATTTTACACATCACAGAACCCAAATTTTTGTTAATTTGCTTCTTATCTTTTTCCTTGGAACACTGTACTTACGAAATCCTTGATGTTCTAAATGATACCGACTTAGGCTGAAGATTTCACAAGACTGGCAAATGACTTCGTTTCGAATCCCAAAAACGAAAGATCCTAGCCTCCAATCCGAAGGGTTCGATCTTATCCACTTTGTACTCACGAACAGTCTAAAGTTATCGTTTGGCAACTTGGCCCTATTTTAAAGGTAATTTATGAGACGTGATGGGATAAACGGCTATTGGTGCGAGTTTCAAGGAATGACATGGCCTACTCTTTAATGATAAATGGTTCAAATTATTATCGGCTTACCTATAAAAGGAAAATCCTTTTCCTTTGATCATTACGCGATCAAAAAATCACAGACGACCAAAAAGCCCTAATTTTTTCCAAAAGCTTTCAAGAACTCACAAATGGCTGCTATTCAGATGTCCAATGCTGAAGAGGTTGAATCGTAACCGTTGATGAAAATTCAAAGCACCAATTATGTGACATCCCCATTTTCACGGCCAAAAAAGACCGATTTATTTTTTATGCTTTATAAAAGTCAGAATACCTCTTTTAATAAAAATGTTGCGGAATTTGTTCCCAGTAAAACATGATAAATACGTTATCAAAGCATTTCCAACGAAAACTATTTTTATTCATTTTATAACATTTGGGATGTCATCGTCAATACAGAAACATAAGCATGAACAGAACTTACATTCATTATCACTAGTGATTTATATCTCCTTAATCTCTCAGTGTAATGTGACTTCATATCAACACCTGTGATATAAATAAACTAAGTGGGTCAGGTTGGGAAACCTGGTGAATACATAGGGTTTTCAACCCACAATAATATTATTATGTTCAAACAATCAACCCAATTACCCATCCCCATTATCATCTTTACTCTTAAGGATCTAACCTAAGAATCAGCTATTCCTCGTTCATCCATTCCTAAGGATTATCCTAGGGAATCGGCACAAAGTCCATTGTTGCCACGGTTTACACAACGGGCACTACTTCTTCATAGTCGCCAGGGCTTAAGCACTAAGTCTACATAGTTCGCCAGGGTTTAGGCATCAAGTCTGCATGATCACCAAGGTTTAGGCACCAAGTCTACATGGTCACCAAGGTTTAGAGTACACTGGGTGAACACATCATTCACAACACCTACAGGTTGAGAGCCTGCTAGTGTTCCACTGGACTGTCTAGAATAGTTCGTGGTTGTCATCCATACTCTGCTGAATGACGGGGCCATCATTTGGGAAAAAGGCTTCTCACATCGTCCACCTCTCACCCTCACCTCAGGGTCTATTTCACCTCTCACCTCATCACCCGACTCACATTTCATCTACCAATGTTTTACCCAACATATTATGTAGATATAAGATATATATACAGTTTAAATCATTTAAAACATGTATAAAATCTTCCACCCAGCATAGACAGCAAGTATACAGACAATATGCACACATAGCACGTAATTTACATTAAATACTTCATATCTGTGTGTAAGATGAAAGTGACTATGCACTCACTTGTTAAGGTGGTGACTCGGAACTCGGATAACACTTTGTTATCTTAAAACAATTTCCCTCGACAAAACCTAGTATCATTACCACTAGGGTTTAGTTCAATATTCACCGAGACTAATTTAATAGTCTAACTATTATTATTATTATATAAGCGTTAAATAACACTATATAACTCATAATAATAGCCCAAATAATTATTTTATGGTCCTTATAATGTTACTATAATTAAATAAAAGCTATATTAAAAATAACATAGGCGTAGCTTACTTACAGCGGGTTTTACAGAAAACCGGGCTTCGTTTGAAGCAGCGTTTCCGAACCGAATGACCCTTTTCTTTCGGGACTCCGGGAGTCTCAGGGCTTCCTTCGGGTGCTAGGGGGATTCCCTAGGGTTTAGGGGGGTTAGGGCACTTAGAGAGAGAAAGTATTTAAAGAGAGAAGTGAAAAATGGGTGAAGAATGAGGCTGCCCTCGGTTCCCTTTTATAGGTCGAGAGGCCTCGTTACGTGGGGCGTAGGACCAAAGTACATGACGCGTTCATTGGATAAGATCAGCAGCTGGCAAGACATGTGGCGAGGTCTCGGAGGTGCAACGTGGGCGAAGCTGGGCCGGGGAAGAGCTTCTCGTACGCAGCGTGCTCCAAGTTCGGACGCTGAGCGTAGCGAGGGCTACGTGTCTCCATCCGTAGCGAGTTCTGTCATTACTCATCAGCATCAGGCGGCTAGAAATCGGCCACGTCATCATCATCGCATCAGGCTTCGCAAAGTCGAGTCCAAACTTCGAAAATTCGTATCTTCCTCATACAAGCTCTGTTTTTGACATTCTTTATATACACGCGTAGGCGGGAACGTACTCTACAACTTTTGTTTAGACTCTGTTGGCTAATTTTGAATCTATTTTAAGAGTTATATATTTAACAGGCCGGGATATGATTGGTCCGTTAAAATCTCATAACTTCTTCATCCAAAGTCCGTTTTCATATGTCTTTTTATCGTTACGCTACTGTTAACGAGATCTTTGATTCTCCTTTAGGTTGTGTTAGCTAAAAATCGCTCGACCTAATATTCGAATTCCAGGCTGTACACTGCTAAGCCAAAACTTCGAAAAATCATAACATCCTCATAAGAAGTCAGATTTGGGCGTTCTTTTTATCGAGCTTTCGGTTTAATGTATACTATGACTTTCGTTTAGATCGCTAAGGCTGAATATCACTCTATCATTAATTCACTATTTACGTTTCCCGGTGTCGTGCTGGTTTCGTCTCGAAACTTCGACGGGTCATAACTTCTTCGTTATAATTTAGATTTCAGCATTCTTTATATGTACGAAATCCTTGAAACATATTCTATAACTTGGTTAAGATTATTTATTCTAAATAATATTTTGTCGAAAAGTCATTTTCGACCCCTATTATCTCTAACTTGACTAGCCCAGATCTACGGGCGTTACAAATTACCAAGTTAAGGCCAATGTTTCATTGTATCCTGAACAATTGAAGATGCTAATCGTTGTCCTAAAACGATCTGGATTAGCAACTACAATGTTCAACTCATTCGTAGTCCCGATGACATGGTTGTCAATGGCTGCCTCAACTACTTCTTATAACAAGACAACATATGTCATTACCTTCAATCTGATCAATGAGAAGACAGTTCGCTTGACGATGAAGATGTTCACCTAGTATTTGGAAATTCCTAACTCTCCACCATTCTTTAAGCCTACGAATCCACAAATCATGCACATGTTCAACGAGATGGGTCACCGGCCCCCAATGGAGAAGATTAGTGATTTCAAGAAATCAGGACTTCCTTGTATGTGGAACTTCTTCTTTGGAATTTACCTTAGATGTTTGACGGGAAGAAGTGTAGGAATTAACAAGGGCAGACTGGAAGTTTATGCAATGGTAATGGGCCTTTACTATGATTTGAGTGTTGATTATGCCACTCAGTCATGGAAGGAGTTCGTTAAAAGTCTGGAGAACACGAATCAGGTGAAGGGGATTTCGTGTGCAAGGTACTTGAGCCTTGTTTTTCAGAAGGTATATGAAAAATAGGGAATCCAAATCCCTACTGACAAAACTACTGCTGAATTTGTAAAGTATCAGTTTCCGAAAGTTGTGGAGGATGATGTGAATATTTTTCCAAGTGTAGCACAAATTCCAGATGCTATGCAAAACAAGGTGAATCCTAATCACAAGGTTCTTATGAAGTATTTGAAACTATTAATCCTGATATGGAAACAGGGGTTTTGCTTACAGTCAAAGCTGGAACTTCTAAGCAATACAAGATGCCTAAGGATGATGAAGCAGAGGTACCGGTTACAAATACGAAAAAGTCTAAATCCAAGTCTCCTAAGAACAAGCCTGAAAGTGATACGAAGAGGGCAGAAGAGGTTGTTGTTGTTAAGCCTTCGAAGGGGGTGATGGTATCAAAGTCGGGAGTATTAAAAAGGTTAAGAAGACTGTCACACAAACGAACTTTGTCTGATGACTCAAAAGGGGTCATTGTTCATGAGATCCCTGCTCCTGCTTCTCCATCATCTAAAAAACGAAGGGCATAAGATGTAATCAATCATATCTCAAAGAAGCAGAACAAACGAAAAATCATTCTTCCTGATGGTAACTTCAGTTCCTATCATTTCGTCTACTCCTATGGTAACTTCAGTTCCTATCATTTCATCAGTTACTCCTATTATTCCTATTGAACCTTCAACAACTATTCCACTTGAAATAGTGGTGACCAAGTCAACTTATGAGGAGGTCCCTATTTCAAACATCCCTGCTAACGTATCTGATATGGGAGCAAACAATTAGTGTCGACGTTTCGCAACCAATTTCTCTTTCTACTTCATTACCAATCATTTCATCATCATCCTTAGTTTCGTTACCACCATTTGTTCTTCCTATATCCACTGTCACCACATCACAAATCTTTGACAATATCCTTAAACAACCTATCACAACTCTATTTTCATCACAATCCACTGAACCACAAAAGCCTCATTCTGATGATGAAACAGAAAGAGGAGGTTTCGAATGAACATTTGAAGATTTGCCCTTCGATTCATAAGAAGAAGATATTCCCTATCATATGCTTATGTCAGGAAAACAATTTAAAGTGCTCAATCAAAATCTTAATTCTATTCTTCAATTTCAAGCAGACTCAGGTTCAAAGCATTATGCATCAAGAATAGAAGTTGATGTGATGCTAAAAGCTATAGAGCATCGTCTGCAACATCAACTTGATGTAAATGATAAAAATAATGAACTTCTGATCAAAGCTCAGGGTGATCTGTATAACTCTTTGTTAAAGGAGCTTCGAAATGTTGCAAAAGAGAGGCATGTTCTCTTCATACAAGATGTGAAGAAGGTACGAGAGGATGTGAATTTCAATCTCGAAGAATTGAAGAAGGAGATTTTGAGTGAAATTCATCAAGTGAATGATCGTTACAACTCGACTCAGTTAAAAGTCAATATCATAGCTGGGGTTGTAACTAATTTCATTCAATTGTTTCAAGCAACTGTACCAACGTTCGAAGTCAAGGCACTTGAAGATAAAAATCAATTTGCGAAACTGAATGCCCTACTTGCAAAATTGAAAGAAGTTGTCTCTAAGACTACTCCAACATCATTCTTAACTCCTGAGTTTCTTACTCAGAAGTTAAACATTCTTGATCAAGTCATACAAAAGGTTGTTTCTCCTATTAAAAAATTTGCTCAAATGTTGCCACAGAATGCCCCACCTGCTGTCACAGGGGTGCAAGGGGGATAAAGGAGGGTGAGCAAAGGGTCGAAAAATGATAATAAGGGATAAGGCATTGTAAAAACAAATGACGATGTGTAACACTCTAAAAATTTCAATCAATTTAAACTTTTCAAAAACAACCCATTTTCATAAAGTTATTACCAAAAGGTTTTCAATACAATTATTATCAGAGTCTTCCCAGAACAATATCATAAAAAACAATCATGAGGAGTGGTACGATCACACCTTTGCCTTGCCACGGTCTCCTGAAGAAATTCAAAAACATTAAACCACAACTATAATCCCGAAAGCTTAGTGAGATACCCCCAAAATACCAACCACATATAGCATACACGCACAACATGCCATATCATAACAGAATACAGAACATCCATGCACTTCGGGTCTACTGTGTGACCCCCTGCCGCTGCTACAACCGCTATAGCCGCCACGGCAGCCATCTCTATGAGAGCCGCATAGTGCTCACCAAAATACTCAACCATGGCGGTCTTGATCGACCCAAACAGTTCTGGCAACTCGGTCCGGAATAACGCAACAACCTCATCATGCAGGATCTCACGAATCCTAGCATCCAACTCGCCTGTGCTCATCTGAGCAATAACCTCGGGCGGTACTGACCCACCCTGACCGCCCTCTCCTGCTCCCGATCCTGACCCGGATCCGATCCTAGCATGCCTCGTAACCACCATACTGAAAAACACCACAAGGTCTCAGATACTTCCCAGTATCCCAAGAACCAACTCCCAACCCAACCCTAGAGGTTGTGGCTTCTTTGATACGTGTATGGGTCCTGTGCTTTCAGTAGTACGGGCCCATACTACCTTCCACACCTACCCATATTTATATCAATTATCACCACAACACCCTAGTGAAAAACATACATAACAAGCACTGAACCCTCACTCCTAGAGGAACACTTGAAATCTCCCACTGAAGAAACCCTAGGCTAGCAGGCATCATAAATCAGGCAACACTATCATGAAATCCTGAAGATCCCTAGCCTAATACTAGCATGTTGTTCTAACATAGCTCAAAAACAAATATCATGTATGGTATTTCGGGGTTACTTACTGGCTCTGGCTGATCGTACCTCTGCGTCCTCCTTTTCTCATTTTGAAAACCATTTTAAATTCTCTTTTGAAAACTCTCCTTGATTTGAGACTGGATTTACACGAATGTTCCACCAATTCACTCAAACCAAGGCTCTGATACCAACTTGTAACGCACTAAAAATTTCAATCAATTTAAACTTTTCAAAAACAACCCATTTTCATAAAGTTATTACAAAAAGGTTTTCAATACAATTATTATCAGAGTCTTCCCAGAACCACATAATAAAACACAGTCATGAGGAGCGGTACGATCACGCCTTTGCCATGCCACGGTCTCCTGAAGAACCTGAAAAACATTAAACCACAACTGTAAGCCCGAAAGCTTAGTGAGATACCCCCCAAATAACAACCACATATACCATACACGCACAACATGCCATATCATAACAGAAAACATGACAACCATGCACTTCGGGTCTACTGTGTGACTGGTCCACCACACCGGCCTTCAGTCCACCTGGTCCACCCTCCGAGTCTAGCCATATACATCGAGTCTACAGTGTGATTGGTCCGCTCGCACCGGGCTTTCAATCCACCTGGTCCACTCTCTGAGTCTACAGTATGACTGGTCCGCCCGCACTGGGCCTTCAGTCGGCTTGGTCCACTCTTCGAGCCTCGGCACGTCTGGTCCGCCCTCTTGGGGCCTACAGCCTATCCAGACCGCTCGCTGGGCCTTCGGGACAACCAGTCCGCCCTGGGTATGTTGGCCTATAGCACAAATCAGGACCCACCTTAACCCAACCCCAGTCCAACAACCATGTGCACATAAACTTTCAATCATATAACGAATCACATCCAATCAAACCGATCTAACAGATCACATAGCATAACATCATCCTAACCAGGATATCGACCTAACCGGTCACTAGCATAGCATCATCCTATATATCGAGATACCGACCTTAACCAGGTCTCTAACATATACCATCCTAACTACCGGATGCAAACATAGCAAAGCAAAACATAACAACGATACCCGGATCACAATCCGATAAAGGTTCGGCCATGGTGACGTAGACCCTGTCGATATAATGAGGATAACTCAACTTGCAACTGCCGACTGAAAAGATAAGACCAAGATACTCCGACCACTGACACAATCTCCACCACTAGCCAACACCAACACTAAACTCAAAACAAATGCCAACAATTACCAAAATGCCCCTGGAAGTCAACTGGTCAACCCTTGGTCAAACTCAAAGTCAAAGTCAACCTCCTGACTGACTCTACTCGCCGAGTCAACCCGATGACTCATCGAGTCCCCATGCTCAGAACTTCCCCAATCCGCGACTCAACTCGCCGAGTCCAACAACTCTGATTCCCCTCGCACTGAACTCACCGAGTCCTCCTTTGACTCATCGATTCACGGCTCAACCAGAAGAAGGTTAGGACCTCACGACCAGACTCGCCGAGTCCAAGGCTATCTTCAACCAACTCGCCGAGTTGTTCTTCCAACTCATCGAGTTTCTGCCCACCTTCAAGCAACTTGCCGAGTACACCTATGTGACTCGCCAAGTGCCATTAGCTCTTAACCCTTACAGAGGCTTTCCAAGCCATGTAGGGTCACAAATCCATAGATCTACTCTTATACAAGCCATCCATCACATAAAGTGGCAAACTTTACGTGAATCCAAGTAGATCTAGGCATTTTACACTCTAGGGTATGGGTTTGGAACAAAAGGGCTTCATCAACCATTCTTGGGCAGCACCTTTACAACAATAGGATCATTACAAGCGTGGATCTGAAGTTTCAACTTCAGATCTACCTTCTAAACTTGCAATTGAATCCACTCAAACCATAATCCCCAAAATAGCAACTAAGAACAAATTAAGAAGAAGGAAACTCAAGGTAACAGATTGTTACCTCAGAAATGATCCAAAGGAGGAGTAGACCCTTGATCTACAATAATATCCAGATGCTAGCCTCTTAATCTTCAACCTTCTTCTTCTCAAGCTCTAATTCATCATCATCGGAGGTTATACACAATTCTAGGGTTTTCGGGACTTCAAGAGAGGGTAAAGAGGCTGGGGAGAGGGTATAATGTCCTTTATAATGGTGGTAGTGATGGTGGTGATGGTGATGGTGATGGTGGTGGTGGTGATGGTGATGGTGGTGATGATGATGATGGTGATGGTGGTGGTGGTGATGGTGATGGTGGTGATGATGATGATGATGATGGTGGTGGTGATGGTGATAGTGATGATGGTGGTGACGGTGATAGTGATGGTGATGGTGGTGATGGTGATGATGGTGTGATGAGGGTGATAGTGATGATGGTGGTGGTAGTGATGGTGATGGTGGTGATGGTGATGGTGGTAGTGATGGTGGTGATGGTGGTAGTGATGGTGATGGTGATGGTGGTGTGATGATGGTGGTGGTGATGGTGATGGTGATGATGGTGATGGTGGTGATGGTGGTGATGGTGATGGTGATGGTGGTGGTGGTGATGGTGATGGTGGTGATGATGATGATGATGATGGTGGTGGTGATGGTGATAGTGATGATGGTGGTGATGGTGATGGTGGTGATGGTGATGGTGGTGTGATGATGGTGATAGTGATGATGGTGGTGGTAGTGATGGTGATGGTTATGGTGGTGATGGTGGTGATGTTGATGGTGGTGGTGATGGTGATGGTGGTGGTGATGGTGGTGATGGTGATGGTGGTGTGATGATGGTGATAGTGATGATGGTGGTGGTAGTGATGGTGATGGTGATGGTGGTGATGGTGATGGTGGTGATGGTGGTGATGGTGATGGTGATGGTGATGATGGTGATGGTGATGGTGGTGGTGATGGTGATAGTGATGATGGTGGTGATGGTGATAGTGATGGTGATGGTGATGGTGGTGATGGTGATGGTGGTGGTGATGATGGTGGTGATGGTGATGGTGATGGAGATGGTGATGGTGGTGAATAGGTGGTGATGGTAGTGGCGGTGGAGGTGGTGGTGGTGATGGTGATGGTGATGGTGATGATGATGGTGATGGTGATGGTGATGGTGATGGTGATGTTGATATTGATGTTGATGGTAGTGGTGATGGTGATGGTGATGGTGATGGTGACGGTGATGATGGTGATGGTGATGGTGATAACGGTGATAGTGATGGTGATGACGGTGGTGATGGTGGTGGTGGTGATGGTGATGGTGATGATGATGATGATGATGATGATGATGATGATGATGATGATGATGATGATGGTGGTGGTGGTGATGGTGGTGATGATGGTGATGATGATGATGATGATGATAGTGATGATGATGTTGATGTTGTTGATGATGATGTATATGAGTTTGTGAGATGTATGTGAACGTATTCATAAGCATTATAGTGTTAAACATCTAAATGAGCAATGAATCTCGTATGTATACACGACTTTATAAATGATATTAATAGCTATAGATTGGTGAAAATATAGATAATCATGTATAATAGAGGTGTGAAAAAAATGTAGCGAAAAAAAATGACGTTTGGTGCCCGAAAAATCAAAAATAAGAAAAATCCGTAGCAAATCCGTAGCTAATTAGCTACGGAATAGCTACGGAATTCTAACGGAAAACATATTCCGTAGCTAATCCGTAGTTAATTACCTACGGATTAGCTACGGAATATGTTTTCCGTTAGAATTCCGTAGCTATTCCATAGCTAATTAGCTACGGATTTGCTACGGATTTTTCTTATTTTTGATTTTTTCGGGCACCAAACGTCGTTTTTTTTGCTCCATTTTTTTCACACCTCTATTATACATGATTATCTATATTTTCACCAATTTATAGCTATTAATATCATATATAAAGGCGTGTATACATACGAGATCCATTGCTCGTTTAGTGGTTTAACACTATAATGCTTATGAATACGTTCACATACATCTCACAAACATGTATACATACACATATACACATACACATATACCACAACTCATTCATGTATATAAATATATATAAAAAAACATAATCCATCAGAAGTTGGTGAAAAATATAGGCATTACAATGTTAAACTGTGAAACGAGTACTTGATCCCCAAAGGGCACACGACTTTATGAACGATATTAATAGCTATAAGTTGGTGAAAATATAGATAATCATCTATAGTAGAGGTGTGAAAAAAACGAAGCGAAAAAAAACGACGTTTGGTGCCCGAAAAATCAAAAATAAGAAAAATCCGTAGCTAATCCGTAGCTACATAGCTACGGATTAGCTACGGAGTTCTAACGGAAAGCATACTCCGTAGCTAATCCGTAGGTAAATAGTATTTGTAGGTATCCCGTAGCCATTCCGTAGCTAATTAGCTACGGAATAGCTACGGATTAGCATATGTAGCTATTCCGTAGCAATTCCGTAGCTAATTAGCTACGGAATAGCTACAGACTGACGTCCGTAGCTATTCCGTAGCTATTCCGTTACTAAATTAGGGCATCCCATTCTGTAGCTAATCCGTAGCAATTCCGTAGCTAATTAGCTACAGAAATTTTCTGTAGCTATTTTCCGTAGGAAAACCCTATGTTTTCTAGTAGTGGGCAGCATCATCCAACACTGTGTCATTTGCTTGTCAATTACTATATGTTGTCACAAATGTCTATGCACAATTTAGTTTTAAACTTACTGCTTATGATTCAAAATACAAGATATGGCGTCCAATTTTTCTTCATATTTGTAAGGGAGTCAAAGTTGTTGGGCACATACACATTATTGGAAATTCCAAACCCGTAAACGAAGAAGATGAAGATTGGGAATCCATTGACTCCCTTGTCAAGTCTGTTGAATATTGATCCAAATCTGCATCAACGGTAACTTGGAATTAGTCAGCTAAGTGACCTGGTAATCATGAAGTGTTAGGCGAGTCTTTCGGTATAAAGATGCTACTACTATTAGTGGGATAGTGCTCCTTAGTTTTCTCTTTTACTGTTATGTTTTTATTTTAAATAAGTCTTGTGTTTTTCCTTGTTTTGTACGAGTCTTTTGAGATCAATAAAAGCAGTAGTTTCCCAACTCTTTCTCTCTTAACTCCAACATTATGGTATCAGAGCATAGCAACAGGCGGTTCTGTGATGGCAAACTCGGGAAACAGTATGAGTTCGGCACAACCATTGATTCCAGTATTCAAGGGAGATGTATACCAGTATTGGAACATACGACTCAAGACACTACTCAAATCACAAGACTTGTGGGAGTTTGTAGAAAATGGGTGTCCCACTGAAGATGATAAAGCACTGATGAAAGAAAACAAGAGAAAGGATGCCAAGGCACTCGCCATTATCTAGCAAGCAGTTCATGATACGATGTTCTCAAGAATAGCAGCAACAAGCACCGCATAAGAGGCATGGGATGTGTTACATGAAGAATTTCATGGCGACTCAAAGGTTGTTGTTGTAAGGTGCCAGTCTCTCTCAGGAGAAAATTTGAAAACCTAGCAATGAAAGATGACGAAGCTGTTGCAGATTTCATGTAAAGAAGTATGGACACTGTGAGTCAAACTAAGAGCATATGGTGAAGAGATAAGTAATCAAACCATTGTCGAGAAGGTGTTGTGGAGTCTACCACAGAATTTTGATCATGTAGTAGCATCAATAGAATAGTCAAAGGATCTCTCAATTCTCTCCGTTAATCAATTGACGAGGTCCTTGCTGTCCCATGAGGCAAGGATTAAACGCTCACAAACAAAAATAGAAGAAAAGGCTTTGCAGGCATAGGATACATCATCCTATGGTGGACGTGGATCAAGAAATTTCCATGCACAAGACACAACATCATTTGGTGGTCGTAGATTAGGAAGCTTTCGAGGCAGATCTCATGGTTGAGGAGGCTTTGGTAGAGGCCGAGGAAGAAATAGTGTGCACCGCAAACATTGCAATCGTTTTGGTCACGTGAAAGATGATTGTTGGTTCAAGGATCAACATGTTAGTTATGCTGCTGAAGAGAACTTGGGTGAAACTGAGGAAGAAGAGAAGTTGTTCATGGTGCGTATGGCGGAGGATGATCATAAAGAACGAACACACATGGCTCTCATGATGTGTACTGGAGATGTGAATAAAGCAAACAACATTTGGTTCATTGACAGTGGATGTTCGAATCATATGACTGGCCAAAGAGATGGCTTCTCTACACTTGACAACACGCAGAAGATGGTAGTTCAAGTTGGTGATGGAAAGAAATTATATAGAGAAGGACAGGGCACTGTGAAAATTCAATTGACAACTGGGAGGACACGTCTTGTGCATGAAGTTTTCTATATACCTTCTTTAGGGTATAGTCTTCTAAGTGTTGGACAACTAATATCAACCGGGCATTCCGTTCTTTTCGAAGATGAAATGTGTGTTATTAGCAAAAACCTTCAGGAGATTGTTAAGGTTCCAATGACAAAGAACAAAATGTTTCCTTTAGATATTTCAACAATTGGAAACTTTGCACTGGTTGCAAAAAGAAAAGAGTAAATCATGGTTGTGGCATCTTTGATATGCGCATCTAAATCAACAAGGTCTGAAGCTCCTTCATACAAACAACATGGTTCATGGGCTACCAGAAATAACACAAATGGATCTGTGTGAAGTGCATATTTGTTGGGTACTCTACCCATGCTAAAAGCTATCGGTTGTATAACCCACAAAATGGAAGAATCATGACTAGAAGGGATGTGTTGTTTGATGAGAATGAACAATGGAAATGGACCAAAGAAGAAACAGAAAAATACAATGTGTCGCCTCTCAATCTTGAACCCGAAGATGGTCTGGTACCCAATGAGTTGTTAAGCTCTTCGGAAAACAACAACACGCCACCATCCTCTCCACCGGCAAGCAATGCATCAAATACTACTTCCTCAAGCTCCAGTTTGCCTTCAGAGGGACAATCGCCAGAAAGCACTCCACCTGCGAATTTCAGGTCCCTAGCCGATATTTATGCATCCTGCCAATTTGCTCTCTTTTGTGCAGATCCCGAAACTTATAAGGAGGCATCAACTAAAGAAGAATGGAAGAAAGCAATGGTTGAGGAAATGGCGTCTATAACAAAAAATCAAACATGGCAACTTGTGGAATTACCAAAAGGAAAGCATGCCTTTGGACTCAAATGGGTGTTCAAGACAAAGTATGGAGCTGATGGAAAAGTTGATAAGTACAAGGCAAGAATCGTCGCTAAAGGCTATGCACAAGAATTTGGTGTTGATTTTGAAATCGACTTTTATCTTTGGCAGCTCAACAACAATGGGTTGTCTATCAATTTGATGTGAAATCGGCTTTCCTCAATGGTGAGCTAATGGAGGAAGTATATGTCGAGCAACCGGAAGGATTTACTGTGATTGGAAATGAAAACAAGGTACCTCGGGCTTGGTATAGCAAGATTGATGATTATTTTAAAGGAAATGGGTTCAGTAGAAGTGAAAATAAGCCAACTCTGTATATAAAGAAATCCGGTATATGTGATATCATTATTGTATGCATGTATGTAGATGACATTATCTAGATGAGTTCCTCCAATATAATGATTGAAGAGTTCAAGTCACAAATGATGAGTATGTTTGAAATGATTGACATGGGGTGCTACGTTATTTTTTGGGTCTGGAAGTCATTCAAAGTGCTGATGGAATATTTGTGAATCAAGCCAAGTATGCAAAAGACCTTCTTACTAGAATGGGTATGATAGGTTGCACTCCCACTGCAACACCAATGAATTCCAGTGAAAAATTTGTTGTGGAAGATAGTGAAGAGAGAGTAGATGCTACACGATACAAGAGCTTAGTAGGAGGTCAGATCTACCTAACACACACATGCCCTGATATTGCCTATTCTGTTGGGGTTGTATCCAGATTCATGAATCATCCCTCGAAGATGTTGGAGATAAGGATAAAGTTCCAATGATTCAAACGAAGAAGATAAATAACAAACTTTGACTTATATTATTGATCTATACGAAATGTATTTCAACAGATACAAACTGATACATATGACCCCTTTTAATAGTATGACAACATGGGGTGATATCAAACCGAACATTACAACGTTTCACACAACCATCACAATGGTTTATGAAATGTTAACATAACTGCCATATTTAACATTAACTAACTCATACTAACATATACTAACCTTTTAACACAAATTAACTAATAATCTAGATTAATTCCTAACATACCCCATTTAATCTAGATTATTTCTTGAAACATCCATCATCTTGAAGTTTTGATCTTCAAGCATCATCATTCATCATCCATCACCTTGTTTCTTTTTACAAGGACATCATCATCATCATCGTGTCATGCATCATCTACTAAGGCTTCAAGATCCTCAAGTGCCATAAAACAGTATCTCCTTCTTTTGTTTCTTTTCCATTAATTGAAATTTGCATCTACACTCTCATCCTCTTTCTTTTTCTTGCAATATTTCATAATATGTCCATATCTGTGACAGTAATAACATTGAGTTTCAGATAATGACTTTACATGTTCTTTCCTTTTTGCACCTGTAGAAACTTGAAATGCTTTTTCAGAAGGGACGTCATCAAAGAGTCGCATTCTATATTCATGAGATTGCAAAGTCCCCAACAACCTTTCTAAGGATAATGTTGAGATATCCTTAGATTCCTCGATGGCAACCACCACATATTCAAACTTTCTTGTGAGGCTACACAGGATTTTCTCAATTACTCTTCTATCTTCAATAACATCTCCATTGACTCTCATTTGATTGACCAGTGTAATCAAACGATTATAGAATTCTTCAACAGATTCTCCTTCTTTCATCTTCAATCCATCAAATTCACATCTAAGTGTTTGCAGTCTTACGATTTTGACTCGATCCTCCCCTCTGTATGTTGTATAAAGCATGTCCCAAGCTTCTTTTGATGATTTTGTCAAGGAGATTCTTTCAAAAATTGCCTCATCCACTGCCTGATATATAAGATAAAGTGCTTTCTTATCTTTCTTCTTCATCACGTTGAGTTGTTTGACTTCATCATCTGAAACTTCATCTTCATCTTCTGGTTCCTCAATCTCTTCCTCCACAACTTCCCAAAGATCTTGTGACTGAAACAATACTCTCATTTGAATGCTCCAGTGGTAGCAATTTTTCCCATTTAATTTTGGAAGAAGGAGGGGTTGATAATTGTTTCCGATGTGAGCCATTTATTGGCTCTGATACCACTTTGTTGGAGATAAGGATAAAGTTCCAATGATTCAAAAGAAGAAGATAAATAACAAACTTTGACTTATATTATTGATATATACGAAATGTATTTCAACAGATACAAACTGATACACATGACCCCTTTTTATAGTATGACAACAGGGGGTGATATCAAACAAAACATTACAACGTTTCACACAACCATCACAATGGTTTATGGAACGTTAAAATAACTGCCATATTTAACATTAACTAACTCATACTAACAGATACTAACCTTTTAACATAAATTAACTAATAATCTAGATTAATTCCTAACAAAAGATACACTTTGGAGCAGCAAAGCGGATTCTGAGATATGTAGCTGGTACTCTTAAATATGGAATATGGTATGCTCAAGCAACACAAGTCAAGTTGTGTGGTTTTACAGATAGCGACCGGGCTGGATGTGGTGATGACAGGAAAAGTGTTTCAGCTATTGTGTTCACCATAGGCACAGGTGCAGTAACTTGGAGCTCAAAGAAACAAGAAAGCACAGCATTATCAAGTACCGAGGCAGAATACATAGTTGCAACTGCTGCAGCATGTCAATGTGTATGGTTAAGAAGAGTACTTGAAGAACTTCAACAAAAGCGACACGGGGCAAATGACATTTACTGTGACAACAAGTCTGCAATTTTCTTGACTAAAAATCCAGCACCTCACAGTCGCACAAAGCACATTGACACTCGTTTTAATTACATCCGTGAATGGGAAAGCAAAGGAGAAATCATTGTCAAGTATTGTAGTACTAATTTGTAGTTAGTTGACATTCTCACAAAGGCACTACCAGTTGGAAAAGTCAGCTACTTAAGAGATCTACTTGGAGTATGCACATTTGAATCAAGGGGGCGTGTTGAATATTGATCCAAATATGCATCAACGGTAACTTGTCAGCTATGTGACATGGTAATCAGGAAGTATTAGGCGAGTCTTTCGGGATAAAGATGCTACTGCTATTAGTGGGATAGTGCTCCTTAGTTTTCTCTATTTCTGTTATGTTTTTAGTTTAAATAAGTCTTTTGTTTTCCCTTGTTTTGTACGAGTCTTTTGAGATCAATAAAAGCAGTAGTTTCCAAACTCTTTCTCTCTTAACTCTAACAAAGTCATGGTTTTACTCAACTTGTGATCCGAACGAGATAATTTCCAACGATAATTGTACCGCCAAGGATCTTTGGGATAAGCTTGACAAGTTCTTTCTTAGTAATTAATAAAATGTCTCAGTATGCTTTAGTTTCAAAACAAATTTCCCAGCACACAGAAGAAAACGGCCTCATCAATTACTCGCATAACCTCAAGAAACTTGTGGATGCTCTCGCACCGATGTGGATTCTCCAATCACCGAAATTGAATGCAAATTTTATTTCAACTACCACTGTCATATCATAGCATTATTGACATGATCACAAATACCAAGCCATTCACCTCTTTTTTTGAAGCTAAAAATATGCTTCTTTTGCATGACACTCATGAAGAAAACTCTGACTAAATCACGTATACTACGAACATCAACTCGATGCTTTATTTTGTTTCAAAAAATTCTTGTAAAAAATAAAGCAATGGAATATAAATCATAACAATAGTAGGGGTGTTTCTAGTGGGGTGGGTGGGGGTAATTCTAGGTTAAATATTAATACTAATGTCAACCTGGCATGAAGTTTGTTTACTAATAATTTTGCAGGAAATAATTCACAATTTATGGAGTTTTAGGAAGCGATCCCACTGCATTCAACAATTAGGAAGCGATGCCACTAATGTCAACCTGGCATGAAGTTTGTTTACTAATAATCTTCTAGTAATCTACAATTTCAACTGGTCTATGTTATCTTTTCTACCACCGGAGCATTGTAACTCGATAGTACGTGAACATCAGGTGCAACATTGTCAAGGATGGGGATCTTCTTTGTTCAGTGCATATGTAAGACCCATGTTGCTAACATGTATACAAAACAATTAGGATCGAGTTAGAAACTAATGAATCTGTTTAACAGTTACCCTAAGATCAGTCCAGATGACAGTTAGGCTACATCGTCCTAGGCTATTTCTTCATTCTTAAACCATATTTCATCAAATGTTTACCTCTTGCTCAGTTTGGAATAATGGTTGTGTGAATTATTGTGTATGGTTTCCTATAAGCACATATTTGGTATTCATTAGTCACCATTAAATGCATTATGAATGCATGCGTACAAACATCATGATAGACAGTGTATAGTCTACATATAATTCAGACCATTCAAATAGGCATTTCATGTAAATATCTTTGGTGCTTACCACATGACACAAAATATGTGTTGAAAAATAATTCAGAGTTTATTTATTTACTTCAGCACGTTTTTATTTTCTAGAAGAATAAATCAAAGGAGTATGGAAGGTGGTTCCTGGTCTTTGGCCACTAGATGTTAGTTCCTATTTTTATGCTATTTTTTCTTTTAAATAGATAGGCAAATGTGACGCTGAAAAGTGTGTACTTGAAGTTTCCTTTCCCCTCTTAATAAACACATAAGCATTTGCCCCATTGTTTCTCTTCTTTTCTGTCAATCTCACCATCACAGGAAGTAAATCAGCCATCTTTCTACAACATTTGGTATCAGAGCAATTCCTGGTGTATGCCAAAATATCAACCACGTGAGAAGATGACTATCGGCAGCCGTTGCAACAATGGCAATGGTGACAAAGATGGACAAGTAACACTTCATTATCCCATTTTAAACAGGTCGAATTATGGTGCTTGGGCGATCAAGATGAGAGTTTTCATGTTGGCACAGGGTGTGTGGGACGCAGTGGAGCCCAGAACTGAAAACACTCTTGTTGAAGCAAAAAATGACAACATGGCCCTAGCCGCCATCTATCAGGCATTCCTGAGGATCTGTTGATGGTGCTAGCTGAGAAGAAGACAGCGAAAGAAGCTTGGGGAGCTCTCAAAATGATGTTCGTAGGGGCAGATAGAGTAAAATCGGCCCGAATTCAAACCCTAAAGGCTGACTTTGAAGCTATATGCATGAAGGAATCAGACAGTATTGATGAATTTACTGCGTAGATTACAAGCACGGTCAGCTCAATACGTTCCCTAGGTGAAAAAGTTGAAGAATCATACGTGGTGAAGAAACTACTAAGGGCAGTCTCGTCAAAATTCATTCAACTGGCATCCACGTTGGAGCAGTTTGGTGACCTGGAAACGATGAGTGTTGAAGAGGTCATAGGAAGGCTAAAAGCACATGAAGAAAGATTAAAGGGACGAGATGATCAAGATGACCGCAAGCTCCTGTTAACGCATCAAGAATGGTCAGCAAGAAAGAAGAAGGAAAGGGATTCAAAGGACAAACAAGGTCATGGTGGACCTGGTAGTTCACGAGGCAGAGGCAGAGGAAGAGGCCGACATGGTGGAGGCCGTGGTGGACGCGGTAGAGGAAATCATGGTAACCAGAAAACTTCAAGTGCGTCTGGATCAAACAATTATGACGAAAGTAAGGTACAGTGTTATAATTGCCAGGATTTTGGTCATTATGCTTCAGAATGTCAAAATCCAAAGAAAGAAAGGAATCAAGAAGCCAATTTGATTCAAGATGACAATGAACCAGCCCTGTTATTGTCGTCAATAGAAGGTGGAGAAGAAAATGGCGAAGTGTACCTAAATGAAGAAAACGTGACTCCAAATCTAAGATCTAGAAGCAAAGCAAAGCATCAGTCAAACATCTGGTACCTGGACTGCGGAGCAAGCAACCATATGACTGGGATGAAAGCAAATTCAAAACCTTGAACAAAAAGATACAAGGGTTCGTTAAGTTCGGGAATGAGACTAGGGTAAGAATCGAAGGAAAGGGGACGGTAGTCTTTCAGTGAAAGAATGGAGAGCACAGAAAACTCCAAGAAGTATACTTTATACCAGACCTGTGTAACAATATAATTAGCCTTGGGCAGCTGTCGGAGATCGGTGCAGAAATCAAGATAAAGGACCCGTATTTGTGGGTTCGTGACAAAGCCGGAAAATTACTGATGAAGGTGCACAGATCCCCTAATCGATTGTACAAGCTTGAGTTGGAACATGTTAGTAATTTATGTCTGGTTGCTGAGATTACCGAACCAACATGGCTCTGGCACACACGTCTAGGGCACATCAATTTTGCAACCTTAAAATTGATGTCAGCGAAGAAGATAGTGGAAGGCTTATCTCAAACTAATGTCTCGTCCCGGCCTTGTGAAGGGTGTCTGATTGGAAAACAAACAAGAAACTCTTATCCCACTCAGACGAGCTACAGAGCAAAAAGAAGGTTAGAACTCGTCCACGGAGACTTGTGCGGCCCAGTCTCACCACCCACACCCTTAGGAAATCGATACTTCATGCTCCTTGTCGATGATTATAGTAGAGTACAATGGGTGTACCTACTGAAGACAAAAGATGAAGCCTTTCAGACATTCAAGAACTTCAAAGCAAAAGTGGAGAATGAAACTGGAGAAAAGATAAAGACTTTGAGAACGGATCGGGGAGGAGAATTTCTCTCACACGAGTTTACAAAGTTCTGTGAAGAAATTGGGCTTGATCGAAATTACACTTCCCCTTACTCACCACAGCAGAACGGTGTGGTCGAACGTAGAAATCGCACAATTTTGGAGATGGTTAGATGTAATCTGAAATCTATGAATGTCCCAGATGTTCTTTGGGGAGAAGCTGTAAATCATGCTGTCTATGTTCTAAATAGAGTCACGACGAGAGCGTTAGAAGAATCGACCCCTTATGAGATGTGGACCGGTCGAAAACCACATGTAGGGCATCTCAGGGTGTTTGGGTGCTTAGCTCACATGATGATTCACACGAATCACCTGAAAAAGCTAGACAAACGCAGCAAGAAATTAGTTCATCTAGGAATCGAAAAGGGTACAAAAGCCTATCGCCTAGTTGATCCTGACACCGGGAAGATGTATGTGAGCAGAGATGTTGTGTTTGAAGAAAATAAAAGCTGGGAATGGGATAAATCGGTAAAGATCAAGAAGATTCCGGATATGTAATTCACAGTGAAAGGCTTTGATCTAGACGTCGTCGGTGATGATGTTGAAGACGATGGGTACGAATCGGATCCCAGCACACCCCAAGCGAGTCATGGGCCACCACAAATGGGAGATGATTGGAACGCTAGTGGGCCACAACCCATTAACTCTCAGGTGGGCTCGCAATCTAGCCCACAATCCAATCCAATGAATGACCCGGGTACACCAAGTTCACCCGATTTTCCAATCTTACCCATCACCCCAAATTCCCAAAATCACTCAATCGAATCCTCCAATTCAGAATCCACTGGTGGTGGAGTGCCAAAGCGATTTCGCCTACTTGATGATCTTTACGAGAACACAGAAGAAATTCATGTCCCGCTGGAAGAATTACTCTTAATTCGCAAGGATGAAGAACCAGGCTCGTATCAAGAGGCGAAGAACAAGGTTGAATGGATTGAGGCGATGAAAGCAGAGTTGATGTCGATTGAGAAGAACAGGACCTGGAGGCTTGTCGATCTTCCACAAGGAAGACGGCCAATTGGACTGAAGTGGGTCTTCAAGGTAAAACGTGATCCCAGTGGAAAAATTGTTAAGCACAAAGCAAGGTTAGTAGCAAAGGGTTATGTACAAAAACATGGGGTAGACTATGAGGAGGTATTCGCACCAGTAGCGAGAATCGAGACAATTAGAGTAATCCTATCCCTTGCAGGGACAAATGGGTGGAATGTCCATCACCTCGATGTAAAATCAGCGTTTTTGAACGGAAAGTTGGAGGAAGAAGTCTATGTGCTGCAGCCTGAAGGCTTCGAGAAGAAAGGGAAAACTCAAAAGGTTTACAAACTTTCCAAAGCTTTGTATGGGCTAAAACAGGCTCCCAGGGCCTGGAATGCTTGTCTCGACAAGTATCTGAAAGAAATAGGTTTCAATCGGTGTCCACAAGAGTATTCCGTTTATACAAGGAGAAGAGAGGGAAACACGCTGATCATCGGGGTATATGTTGACGACTTGCTGGTTACTGGTAACTCTCCTGATGATGTGGCAAATTTCAAGAAGGAGATGAATGCAAGGTTTGAAATGAGTGACCTGGGATTGCTATCACACTACATGGGAATTGAGGTATGTCAAAGTAACAACTCTATCTCCTTAAAACAAGAATCATATGCAAGGAACCTGCTGTCAAAAACACGTATGCTTGAATGTAATGCCACAAAAACCCCTATGGAACACAAGCTAAAATTAACAAAAGAGGGAGATGGAGAGCTTGTGAACCCAACGGAATACAGAAGCATAGTAGGAGTCTCTGGTATTTGACACATACCCGACCAGACTTATCGTTTGCAGTTGGGGTAGTAAGCAGGTTTATGGAGAAACCAACCACAGCACATCTACAAGCTGTAAAAGGAATTCTGAGGTACATCAAAGGAACACTGAATCATGGTATAATCTACACAAAAGGTGATAAGCAGATCACAGTTGAAGGGTACTCTGATAGTGACTATGGCAAGGATGTGAACGATAGAAGAAGTACAGGAGGCATGATATTTTATGTGAATGGAAACCCAGTCACATGGTCTTCACAAAAACAGAGATGTGTAGCTCTCTCTTCGTGTGAGGCTGAGTTCATGGCAGCTACAATGACAGCATGCCAAGGAATTTGGCTGCGTAGATTGCTATCACAGATAACTGGTCAAGACATCCCTCCAGTGATTATGCATGTGGATAACAAGTCTGCTCTAGAACTCATGAAGAACCCAGTTTTTCATGGTCGAAGTAAACACATAGATATAAGGTTCCATTTTATCAGGGAATGCGTGGAGAATGGTGAAATTGAAGTAACTCATGTGGATGGAAAGAAACAAAAGGCAGACATACTCACAAAAACTCTGGCTAGAGTGAAACATGATGAGATGTGCAAGTTGATTGGAATCAAGAAGATTGGGAAACTCTGAATTAAGGGGGAAAATGTTGAAAAATAATTCAGAGTTTATTTATTTACTTCAGCACGTTTTTATTTTCTAGAAGAATAAATCAAAGGAAGTAAATCAGCCATCTTTCTACAACAATATGGACAACGAAGACATTCTATCACCCACTGACCCACATGTAAAATGGTCCTGGATACTTCATATATTCTATTAGGAGTTTTAAAAAAGATGGAAAGAAGTTAAAAAATGCAAGAAAAATATTATCAAAGAAACTGTAGCCATTGCAAAACTACTTGCCGATGAACATTTAATACTCTTGTTGAATACTTAAATATCATTAACCGGAACAAGATCAACCGGAGTTCTTTAGTAACACAGCCTGCAGGGTGCACATAAATTAAATTAGAGTTTCAATAAATTGGCCAGGAACTGTCATAATACCACCAGTGTTGTAAAATTAGATATACATATTGATTTTAGTGGTTATAAAGTATAAACAGCTTTTATGATCCAAATTAAAGATTTTCTGGAAAAGAATGGTATTGTGTTGGATATACATAAAAGCCAAAAAGGTTAGATCTAAATCATACCAACTAGAGCTAAAAAAAATGGACTTTTGACTGTAAAGGTCAAATGCAACTTGTCTTAAATGGCATATCTTAAAGCAATAGTCAGAATACATATATTCTATCTTTATCCTTGGAAAAAAGAGACAGCTTTTAACAAGATATCTTAAGAAAATTGACCTTTAAGACTAAATATGCTTTCTAAGTAACGTATCTTAAGAAATTTTGGGTGAACTAGTAGTATAAAGAATCCACCCTGCTGATGTGTCGCATAAAAGTCCTATGTGGCTGGATGACTTGTCAACCATGTTATGTCATGCACATCCATTGGTAATGACTCCATACTTCAACTTTTTCAATAGACTCCTGCCAATATGAGTGCAACATCCTTTTTTGTCATTTCTTAGAAAAAAGATGCACATCAAAGTTGCCAAAAAAGCCACCATTGTGATGGTTTATTTTTCAGCAGAGAATTTATTTAAAAAAAAAAAACTCCTAAAACTTTTCTCTTGTGTCCCACGCAAGCACCTTATAGTCATGCACATGCTTGAGCACTAGTATTAACATCTTATCTACTTTTCTGGTGAACTTTTCTCAAATTGGTGCCCTGATATATGTGAGGCACAGCATTTGATCATAACTCCACACTTATTCTCGTGGGTAGACCTATGTAAAAACATACCCAGTTTACTTCTCTTGCTCATAAATATGCATGGCTTCTCAGTTTCTTTCCTACTCAAAACCACAAGCTCAACATTTCTTCATAGTCTGTCATCAAGTAAATGTGGTCTGTTAACTGGGAGAACAATGGCAATGACTCCTACTATTCACCAGCTGCCAGGTTAGAAGGAGATGGAGACGATGATGATGGAGATTACGACTATGCCCCCGCAGCATGATTTAGTTGATGAACATTTAATATTAACTCTAACATTGAGAAAATGTAAGGGACCACAAACCTATTCATGGGGCTTTTGTGGATTTTTGTATTACTCTTGAATGGTAATTTAATTAGTGTGTAACAGTGTAAGACTATTTTTGCTACTGCTTACGAGATGTAGGTGCCTATTAATCAATGCGTATGAGAAAAATGATGATCATAGTTTCCTGTGTGATTGTTTGTTAATGGGCCATGATGATCCTAGTTTCATGGTTTTAATCAGTTAGTTAGTTTTATGTGTTCAAGTAATATGATTTAGTACTATGAGTAATTAAGGCAAGACAAAAGACATATATATTGGGTTATTTTGAACCTAGTTTTATAAATAATAAATAAAGTGTTAAATTCATACTAATCAACATGTAACTACCTGAATCAGGTTAATTTGACATTCTCTGATTTTTACAAATAAAAATCAACAATGTTTAGGAGGATTGTAATTAAGTAATTCGAAGTTACACTAGTAATTACCTCTTTCCGTGATTTACTATGCAAAACTATCTGTTAACATGAAAGCATGTAACGATCTTCTTGACATTATTGTTGACGGAAATCAGGGAAAGATAATATATAAAGAATATGACCACGTCCCTGCAGTGCTGCACGCATTGATGAACGATTATTGTGATGACAATGATAGTATTGCTATTGCTTCTTGAACTTTATCTTCTTCAAGTGGAATTCCTGATAAAAATAACACCTTATTCGAAAGAACAACAAAAAAGTTACTAATATCTCAACCCATGGGCTTACAATAGTGTAACAGCCCGAAATCCAGGTATTCTTCTTTTGGCTTTACATCTTGGTTAAGTTGGTGATTTAGGGCTTTCATGGTAGGCGAGTACGCTGGGCGTACAAGGTGTACGTTGCGCGTACTCGCGCGCCTCATATGGACGCGTTCCCCCTGAGGTACGCGGGGCGTACCCAAGGTTACGCCCGGCGTAACTCATTCAGACCCAAACCCTAAACTACTTTGTTGGGGCTATAAAAGGAACATGTGGCTGGTCTTCTCAGCCACCATCCCTCAGAGTGAAACCCTAAAAAGAGTGTACCCTCGTTCTTAGACCATTGTGTGTGTATTCTAAGCTTGGTGGTCCCATTTCAAGGTTGCAAAGGAGAAGAAAAGCTTGTTGGAGAGGCTAGAAGTGGTGCTCAAGTGTAGATCTGAACTTTGCACGGGCTAAAGCTTCATTTCCAGGTATAAAGTTCGGATCTTGTCACTTGGTTCATGTTGTATGCTTAAAAGGTCATTTTCTAGGGTTTAAGTCCCAAACGTGGAGACTTTTGTGCAAATGGCCTCCATAAGCTTAGATACTTCATATTTCTGATCTATTGGAGTTGTAGACTCATAAAAATGGCATCTTGGACGTGGGGTTTGCACCATGCATGAGATCTAGGTCCTTGAGTTTGAATAAAGGGTTGTTATGTGATGTTGGAGCCTTTACAGTCGTGCCAAGGCTTAAAGCTCTCGACTTTATGGGTTTAGACACACTAGAAGAGCCGGATCTAGAAGTGGAAGTAATGGTTTAACCGATTAAGACCAGAAATGGAGAGTGGCTGATTCTGGTGGTTACGCTGGGCGTAACTTCCAGTACACGCTGCGTACTGGGTGGAGACCCCGATCAGGGAGGGGTTGGCGACGTACGCCCCGCGTACATCTAGAGTACGCCCCGCGTACTCTCAGGGTTTGACTTTTGTTGACTTTTAGGGTTTTGGTCAACTTGAGGACTTTAGGTCAAGGAAGGGTAAAATGGTCTTTTACCCTCTGAGGAATGATGATAAGGGGTAAAGTTTTAAGTGGTGGGAGTCCTTGTGTAATAAATGATATTTTTATGTTTAGGCGAGGTTGAGCCGTCGTTCGGGGTCGGTGTTAGCGAGGACACGAGATCTTAGACTTTCCACGAGGTGAGTCTTCTCACTATGCTATACCCGGAAGGGTTTGACTGTGTGACCGGAAGGTCGGATATAGTATGAGATATATGTGTTATGTGTGATAAGTTAATCGTTATATGTGCCATGTATGATATGCTTGATATGGGCCGGAAGGCATTATGTTATGGGCCGGAAGGCGTTGTAATGTGGACCGTAAGGTTGGCGTGAGTAGGACCGGAAGGTTTACCTAGTCGGGACGGAAGTCCCCTGAGACACATGGACCGGAAGGTCAGGGCCTGGAAAGGCGTATGTGCGTAGGTTGTATTTTGGGGAACTCATTAAGCAATTATGCTTACAGTTGTTGTGATATGTGTTTCAGGTACCAGCGAGGACCGTGGGAAGGCGCCGGCGTGATTTG
Source organism: Lactuca sativa (assembly GCF_002870075.4). Lineage (NCBI taxonomy): Eukaryota > Viridiplantae > Streptophyta > Magnoliopsida > Asterales > Asteraceae > Lactuca > Lactuca sativa. The sequence goes on from NC_056627.2 coordinate 238,510,553, forward strand.
TACACACTGATGGAGGATTTATGATCTTGGGATTTATATGATTTGTATTATGATACGATACATTGGGTCTTTATGACTTATTTTGGATGGAAATATGGTTTTAAGAAATGAGAAATTTGTTTTAAAAATTCTCGTTGTTACAAGTTGGTATCAGAGCCTTGGTTTGAGGGATTCGGGTGTACCTTCGGGCGTAACTAAACTCAAACCGAGGATTTGAGGAAATCTTTCAAAAACAAAAGCATAAAATTTTTATAAAGGATTTTGTGATAACCAAGGATGAAGCAGTGTGTACGATCAGCCAGCGCCCGAACAGTAAAAATCCACAAAATACCCTTACAATATGTGTTATGAGATATGATATGATAAGATATGCATGCTAGAAGACTAGGTATTCATATTAGGACTAGAGTGGCCTGATTTGTGACGCCTTAGTCTAGGGAAATCTGCTGCTATGAGGTGCTTTGAGAGCGAGTGGGTAGCTAATGCATGGCAAGAATAGACTACTCAGGATCCGGGGTTTGGGGAGGAGGACTTAGGGTGAATGCTGATGCGGTGTAGTCGGTAGTATTGGGCCCGTACTACCGAAGACACCGGGTCAGTGGGCAACCCAAGTAAGAATCCCTGGGTATCGGAGACTGAGTAGGGTTGCGTTATCGAGTGCGATTGTGCTCGATAGAGTCTCTGATATTTCTATGTTGAATTTCAGAGGCATCATGTTTGGACCACGCCATAGACCTAGTACGAGCAGTGTGAGTGACGAGGAGATTCGTCAGATGATTCATGAGGAGGTGGCTGCAGCGATCCGGGCTAAGATTCCGGAGATGTTTGGGTCTATTAAGACCACACTGATGGAGACATTTGATGAACGGTACGCTGCGTTGACTGAGGCTGCAGCTACCACAACTGTGGCCGCTGTCAGACCACAGGGAGGTGACTCGTTGCCGTTCTGGGAGTTCAGCAACACGAAGCCACCTGAGTTTGACGGGACGCAGGATGCGATCGCTGCGATGAGACGGATTGCTGATATTGAGGGATGCTTCTACACTTGTTCATGTCCGGAGCATCTGAGGGTACGGTTCGCCTTGAACCAGCTCCGCCTGGGAGCAAAGGATTGGTGGAAGTTCGTGACGGCAAACTTCACTCTGGCAGAGGTTTCAGCCGTGACATGGGAGAGGATTACCACTATGTTCATAGACGAGTACGTTCCCCCGGTAGAGAGGGAACGGTTGGTTCAGGAGTTCTTGTCCCTCAAGTAGGGTAATGATTCTGTCACGGTGATCACGCGAAAGTTTCATGAGAGGGCGATGTTCTGCCCCGAGCAGGTGTCCACGGAGCAGGCTCGGATGAGCCGGTATTTGGGTGTGCTGAGGAGGGATATCCAGGAGTTCGTATCGAACTCATCATACTAGACTTTTGCTGAGCTTCAGGCGAATGCCAGGAAGCGCGAGATCGAGTTGGAGACCCAGGCCAGGGAGGAGGTCGAGTCTCAACGGGTGGATCGGCGGCCGACTCAGTCTCATCCGACAGCCAAGCGGACCAAGTCCGCTGATTCAAGGACGGGAGGTCAGAAGGGCCGCACTTACGGAAAGTACGGCAAGGGTCACGAGGGGACATGTCGATTAGGTGCTTGCTACAAGTGTGGCAATGAGGGGCACATTGCTAGGGATTGCCCCAAGCGGTTTATGGTTTGCTTTCATTGCAACCAGACCGGCCATCGGAAGGCCGAGTGCCCTCAGCTTCTCCAGGGATCTGCACCTGCTGCTAGGGCTACTGAGACTTGGCCAGTGAAGGCCGAGGCCCCGAGGGCTCGTGGGAGAGCTTTCCAGTTGACTGCGGAGGAGGTCCGCGCGGCGCCTGATGTTGTGGCTGGTATGTATTCTTTCGTGTATTTATTATTCTTTTATGAGATGTTGTGCTTATTTCATGATATGCGTGGGTACTATTCTTGTGAATTCGGTACCTGCTTTAGTATTATTTGACTCGGGTGCAAGTCGGTCTTTCGTATCTCTGGCTTTTAGTCAGCACCTCGGTATTGATCGAGAAGTGATGAGTCGACCTCTGAGGGTTTCCATAGCTGATGAGAAAGTGATATATGCCGCATACGTGATTCGAGGATGTGCGCTCGAGATTTTTGGTGTCAAATTCCCTATAGACTTGGTTCCTATAGCGATGGGGGATGTCTGCGTTATAGTGGGCATGGACTGGTTGAGTAAGTTTGGGGCAGTCATTGACTGCGAGAGACAACTGGTGACGGTTCGAGACCCTAGTGGGGGAGTGCTTACGGTGTATGGCGAGGGGACCCAGTGTGGGTCGGTGTTTTGTTCGGCTGCCAGGGCGAGGCAGAGTTTGCAGCAGGGCTGCAATGGATTCATAGCCTACGTGACGGATACTTGAGTGGCCGCGGGGAGGCCCAATTCGGTTGATGACGTTCCTGTTGTATGCGAGTTTTCGGATGTGTTCCCCGAAGAGTTACCAGGTGTGCCTCCGGAAAGGCAAGTGGAGTTCCGTATCGATTTGGTTCCGGGAGCGGCGCCCATCGCCAAGGCGCCTTATCGTCTCGCTCCACCGGAAATGCAGGAGTTATCCTTGCAGCTTCAGGAGCTATTGGGGGAGGGGTTTATTCGACCGAGTAGCTCACCTTGGGGACGCCGATTTTGTTCGTCAAGAAAAAGGATGGTTCACACCGGATGTGTATCGATTACCGGGAGTTGAACAAGTTGACGGTTAAGAACCGGTATCCGTTACCTAGGATCGACGATCTGTTCGATCAGTTGCAGGGGGCATCTTGGTTCTCCAAGATAGACTTCAGGTCGGGTTATCATCAGATGAGGGTTCGGGATGAAGATATTCAGAAGACTGCTTTCAGAACTCGTTATGGACATTATGAGTTTGTGTTGATTCCTTTTGGGCTCACCAATGCCCCAGCTACGTTCATGGATCTCATGAACAGGGTGTGCAGGCCGATGCTGGATCGGTCGGTGATCATATTCATTGATGATATTCTGGTATATTCGAGGTCTAGGGAGCAGCACGAGTAGCATTTGAGGGTGATTCTTGGAGTTCTGAGATCGGAGAGGCTGTATGCCATATTCTCCAAGTGTGATTTCTGGTTACGAGAGGTCCAGTTCCTAGGGCACCTCGTTAACCAGAAAGGGATTTTGGTCGATCCGGCCAAGATAGAGGCGGTGATGAGATGGGAAGTGCCGAGATCGCCCACAAAGATCAGGAGCTTTTTGGGTTTGGCTGGATATTATCGCAGGTTTATCAATGATTTCTCCAAGATCGTCGTGCCACTTACTAGGATGACCCGGAAGGGTGTTGCATTTTCGTGGGGACCGGAGCATCAATCCTTATTCGAGACCCTTCGTCAGAAATTGTGCGAGGCCCCGGTGCTTGCACTCCCCATATATAGTGGGGGTATAATAGGAAATAATACAATATACTATCCTAAAATATAATCGGCTAATATTCTGCCGTGGTTTGAGACAGGGAAGCACAAACGCTCAAACTGGATCAAAATTGCTGATATAAGAAACAAGGTAGCCCTTTTGTGAAGATGTTTGCATACTACAAGGAGGCACGAATTTGAAGTACCTGAACATGGCCAAGACGAACCTTTTCTCGCACAAAGTGTATGTCTATCTCCACATATTTGGTGCACTAGTGTTGGACTGGATTATGAGACAGGTACAACAGATACATTATCACAATAAACAATCATTGCCTTGTGAAGGGGAACATAAAGCTCGAGAAGGAGATTTCGTAACCAAGTGGTCTCAGACACTACATTAACAACACCACGATATTCGGCCTCGGTACTGGAACGAGGGATAGTGGGCTGGAGCTTTGAAGACCAGGAAAAAAGATTATTTCCAAGAAATACCCAAGAAGTAGATCGTCGTGAGTCAGGACATCCACCCCACTCAGCATCGGACTAAGCAGTTAGCGTGTGGGACGTAGATGCAACTGTAACACCCGCATTTCTAGCTAAGCATTATTATGATGATGTAATAGTTAGAGTAAAAAATTATAACCTATTTTGAAGTAATGAAGTATTATGTGATTTATGTGCAACATATGTGCTTATAATGATATAATAAAATAATAATAAAAGTTTGCGCCAAAAAGAAAATAATAGATAGACACAATATCTATGAGGAAAGTTTAAGTAGTCATAATAAGGATTTTGGGGATATAAGGAATGCTAAAATCCAACTTATAACAAAGAAGTTATGACCCGTCGAAGTTTTGTGACAAAACCAGCATGACGCTGCGTATCGTAAAAAGGAATTTTTGATAAACTACTTTTTAGCCTTAGTAATCTAAACGAAAGTCATGGTATAAGCTAAACTGAGAACGTACATAAAAAAACGTCAAAATCTGATTTCATTTGAGGAAGTTATGATTTAGCGTATTAGTACACAGCCCGGGAATCAAATTTTAGATTGATCGAACTTTAGCCGACACAACTTAAATGAGAATTGAAGATCTCATTAATAGGCCCTCAAAAATATAAAGACAGTCGAAAACGGACGTCGGATGACAAAGTTATGAATTTTTAACGGACTTTAACTGTCTAAGACTATTAAAATATAACTTTAAAAATAAAGTCAAAATTAGCCGATGAAGTGTTTAATATAAATTCGAGTGCATAGATACTTTCATCTTACACATAGATATGAAGTGAGTGCATGGATACTTTCATATTACACATAGATATGAAGTCTTTAATATAAATTGTGTGCTATATGTGCCTACTATCTGTCTTCTTGATATCTATGTTAGACAAATGACTTATGAACGTTTTAGTTGATTTAAACTATATACGTATTTTATGCCTATAAATATGTTGGGTAAAGATGGGTAGATGAAATAGGCGATGAAAGATGAAATAAAATGATGAGAGGCCTCGATGTTTAAGTTGATTCAGTCATCTAGCAGAGTATAGATGACGATCATAGACTATTCTAGACAACCCAGTGGAACGCTGGCAGGCTCACAACCTGTAGCTGTTTTTGAACTACGTGTTCACCAGGTATACTCCATCCCCCACATGGTTGCCTTATTGATATATATTATTGAGGAATCCTCTAAGCAATATCCTTTTCCCGATGATAATCCTTAGGCTAGGTCCCATGAATTAGATGTTATAGGGATGGAATGTGAGGATAAGGGGAACGGGTAATCGTGTTGAATGATTTGATGAAATTAATGAACTTAATATAGTGGGTTGAAAACCCTATGTGCTCACCAGGCTCCCAAGCCTGACCCACTCAGTTTCTTGCATTAAAGGTGGTGGCAAAAGAGCATATGTGTGATGATTAGATGAGAGATCTATGGATTATAAGCCGTTAGAATAATAGATGTTTGTAAAGTCTATATGATTCCTGTTTATGCTTATGCACTGTACTGACGATGACATCCCAACATTTTTAATATAAAGAAAATACATTTCTTCGGAAAATGCTTTTTGATAATATACGTATCATATTTTTAGGAACAAATTTTGCAATATTATTCATAAAAAGGATACTCTTATTTTAAATAAAGCATAAACAAATTGGTCTTTTCTGGCCGTGAAATTGGGGATGTCACAACAACTATCTGTAGACCATAGTCAATCATACCCTTTAGATAACGAAAAATCTTCTTCATGAACTGAAAATGTGGCTCACGTGGGGCATGCATGAAGAGGCAAACCTGTTGACCAACGTATGCAATGTCTGGTCGAGTAAAAGTCAGAGATACTGGAGGGCGCCGAAAAAATTGCGAGCGTCATCAACAATAGGTTCACCATCAGTAGCACTAAGTTTGATGGGCATCTCCACTGGTGTAGCGCATGGTTCACAAGAGGGCATCACAACTCATTGAAGGATATCACGAGTATAAGAGGCTTGTGACAAAAAAAAATACTATGTTCATCGCGAGTAGCCATGATACCCAGAAAATAGTGAAGTAGACCTAAATCAGTCATAGCAAATTCCTAAGACAAAGAGGTGATAATGTTGCAGTTCATAAAGAGGTGATACTGTTGTGGAGAACTGCCTGGTTAGAAGCAGTATGTACTATATTATCGACATAGAGTAATAAGTAAGCACAATGGAAACCATTTTTATAAATAAATAACGATGAATCACAAATACTACTTTTGAAACCATGAGATGTGACAAATGAAGCAAAACGAGTATACCATGCATAGGGGGCTTCTTTAAGACCATACAAAGATTTTCGTAAATAACAAACATAGGATGGAGATCAGGAATCAACAAAGCCTAGGGGTTGGTGCATAAAGACAGTCTCATGGATATCTCCATTAAGAAAGGCGTTTTTGACGTCTAACTGATGTATCAGCCATTCCTACGAGAATGGGAGACTGAGAACAATTCGTATAGTAGCTGGCTTCACGACCAGATTAAAAGTCTCTAGGAAGTCAATACCCATTGTTTGTGATTTCCCATAGACCAGAAGGTGTGCTTTATAGCGGTCAAGCAATCCATCCGCTTTAAACTTGTGATGAAACAACCACACACACCAAATAACTAGGTTATCAGTTGATCGGGGAACAAGTTCCCTTGTTTTATTTACCTATAAAGCAAGAAATTCATCTTTTGTGGCTTGCAACAAATTAGGTCAGACATGGCGACAAAGATTTACTTGGGAATTTGAGAGATGGGTGGATTTGATTAGGTATAAATGTTTAAAAAAATGATTAGTTTGGTAACATTTTCTCTTGCATGGGTAGTCATAGGATGAGTACGAGGAGAGGGAGGGGTTGAGGTGAGGTGGATTGAGGTGGGGTGGATGTGGGGAAGGTGTTTCGGAGGGGGAGAGGGCTTTATTGAGTAGGTGGATGGGTGTTGGTTGGTTTTGAGCGATGTGAGTAGGTCAAGATGGGTGGTTCAGGAGTGGATTGGGTATGGGATGGTGGGGTTGATGGTTGAGTAGGGATGGTAGATGGTGTAGGTGTAGAGTATGGAAAAATCATGAAGAGGTTGGTCATCAAAAAAGTCAAAGCAGGTGGAGGGGGAGGGGTATTGGCAAATGGAAAAGAGGTTTTGTCAAATGTAACTTTACGGGACAAATAAACTTTGTCAATGGAGGATCAAAGCACCAATAACCCCGAATGTTTTCTGGATATCTAAGGAAAACACATTTAACGGCTCGTGGTTGGAGTTTATTAGATTGAGTGGTAGAGATGTTAGGATAGCAAGTGCATCCGAAGCTGTGAAGATGGCCATATGATGGTTTGCAAGCGTAAAAAGAGAAGGTAGGAGTTGAAAAGTTGATGTGTTTGGTTGGGAGGATGTTATGTAGGTATGTAGAGGTGTGAAGAGCTTCAACCCAAAAGGATTGGAGAAGAGAGGAGTGAGTGAGACACGTCCGGATAATATCATTAAGGAAATGGATCATTAATTCGGCTCATCTATTTTGTTCGGATGTTTGACGGTAAGAGAAATGGATGACGATACCGTGAGTTTGGGTAAAATACTTAAACTCATTATTGTCAAATTTGCCACCGAGATTGGATTGGAACGACTTAATGGATGGGCTAAATTAAGTTTGGCTGAGTTAATGAAATTTTGTAAAATTGAGAAAGGTGTCAGATTTTTTTTGAGAAGGTAGACCCATAGATAACGAGTGACATTATCGATGAGGACCATATAATATTTGTAACCAAATTTGCTTAAGATTGGAGATGTCCAAAGATCACAATGTATAATATCAAAGGGTGCATAAGTAATAGATTGTGAATCATAAAAAGTTAACCATGTATGTTTAGATAGTTGGCAAGAATTGCATATAGTTGAAGTTGTAGGTTTATTACAAGAAATTGAAAATTTAGAACAAAGTAAATCTAAAACAAAGCACCCGGATGACCCAAGCGAGCATGCCAATGATCATGAGAGGATGCAAGGAGATTAGACGTATTGGATGGTGTTGTGAAGGGGTAAAGATAGCCCGTGCTATCATGTCGAGAAAGAAGAGCTCTAGTCTTGAGGTCCTTTATAGGATAACCAGATGGGTCAAATTTAACAGAAGATTAATTATCTATAGTGAATTTATGAACAAATAAAAGGTTTTTAATAATGGAGGTAGTAAAGAGAATATTTTTCAATGTATATCAATGAGATTGGGTGGTGTAAGAAGAATGTCCATACCCATAAATTGGAATACTAGAACCATTTTAAACAAAAATCAAGGCTACAGGAGAATTAATAATGGGACTTGAGATCTTACCCTAGTTGGAAGTGAGATGTGTCGAGGCGCTTGAGTCCATGTACGAAGAATGATCATTGGAGTTAAGATCGACTTGTTGCATTGTTTATGCTAAATTTGATGGACTATAGTCAGAATAACAGCAATCGGACCAATTGGTCGCATCGGAGGTGGTCCGTTGGGCCCCTATTGTGATGTTGGATCGACTACTAGGCTGGATCTGAATGTGTGATTAGCCCGATGACTTTTAGGCTGGTTCAGACCATGCGAGGAGTATGAACATGGCGGTGGATTCCATGGTTGTGAGTTCTTCCAATGTTTTTGATGTTGTTGATTTCCTTGATTCCAATTTGGTTGGCCTCGACCTCCATGACCCCTGAAACTTCTGGCACACCCACAAACAGGAGGACCTCGATTGTGGCCGCCTGCACCTCTACCTGAGTGGTTGTTGAAGGTTGAAGCCTGACAATGTTAACAAAGTATGGAGTTTTAAGATGATCGTTCAGGAGAAGAAGTAGAGATGGGTGTAGTGAGAACTGTGAGAATTTGATTTTGTCTAGCTATTTTTCGATGTTGTTCTAGTTGCAACATGCTACGAGTGATCTCCTATCATGGAGAGCTTTGATTTATATATGCCTCAATGACATCAAATTCTGGTGGTAACCCACAAACCATCTACAAAACAATTTTTGCTTCAGTGACATGATTGTCGACGTCTTCTAGTTGGTCTGCTAGATCTTTTAATTTCTAACACTAGACTTCCATCGATGAACAAGTAGCCAGGGTGACATTACAAAATTCTTGTTTAAAGGTAGTGTTAAAACCGCTGTCGTGCACGATTTAAACAAATAAAAGTATAAATAGACTGCTCTTTCGCACTAACAGGTAGTATAGGTAAGCATGGTCGGATCCTTAGGGACACATCCTAAAGTCTTAGCCTATTTTCGTAAGGCATGAACTAATTCTTGACAAAGGAATAAAACATAAAAAAGGGGTGTTAAATCTTGAAAATTGAACTAATAGAAGTCAAAAATCATAAAAGAATAACTAAATTTAAAGTGGTGAAAATTCAAATAAGAGAAAGCAATTCCAGTTTCGCGGTGACTCCCCTCATCATATAATTAACCTTCAACACATTATTTGACTGTGCACTTGTTTACACTGGTACTAAAGTTCATTAACAAGCTCTAATAACCTCAATTATAAAAATTATTTAATCAAAATGAGTTCTTTGAATTAAACCTAACTTCTTACCAAATTAACCAAACAAGCTCTTGATTAACAAAGAAAACTTGCATTAAATACATTGTATTTTCCCGGTAATGTCCAATGCCTCTCATAAGCTAGGAGGCGTGAAAACTTGTTTGATCATTTCATATTATAGTTAACCCTAATCACAGAAATAATCTAATATATGTTACATTTTACCAATTATTCTAGACAATTATGGATCTAAACAATTAGATAACTAGAATGATTCACAAACAATTAAAGTGGCCAACAGAAATTGAAATCAAAATCAAACATTCAATTAAACAATGGATCAAACTAAATAGTAATCACAATCAAACATTGTGCCTACTAATTAATCATACGAAAAGGTTATGTCTTGCGAAAATGAAATCTGAGTTTTTAGCCTAACATGGCTAAAAACAGATTACAAACAGTAGAAAATAGAGTCTAAACGACAAATCCTACTAAACAATAGCAAGAAATTGAATCGTCTACTTTAGATCTATGTTCTTCACTTGAAACCCTCTAAAAATTTCCTGTGAATCACCAGGAATTGTCAATTAGGGTTACTGGATAAGTGTGGGGCTCTATTTATATGTCCATAATTAAAAACATCGTGCATGCCATCGCATGTATGCAGGTTGCGATCGCATGTATCATCGAAAATGCATCCCAATACTTTTAAATGAAGTACGATACCATTTAAATGCATTTTGGCCAACCTGTGATCGCATGGACACAACCTGTGATCGCATGAAGTGGGTTTTCTCATTTTTTGGCATGAATAATCTCTGAAGCGAAGTTGCGACCCAACCTGCGATTGCAAGGACAAAGCTGCAATCGCATAGGGACAACATGTGATCGCATGTTGTCATTTTCATGTCTTTTGATCATCTTTCCTCCTTCCAAGCAGTTCTTGATCATTTCTCGGCATCCTTCCTTAGTTTAGACTACAATTAAGCTCTAAAACATCCATTAACGCATCCCAAACTTGCATAATCGTCCATGTGCTCCAAATTACACTTAAAAGTCATAACAAACGTGAGCCATATGAGATTGAACAAAATAATCACAAAACACACAATAAATAATAATACACGGGATTTAGTTACCATTTTACGACAAAATACTGAGGAAATCGTGCTAAAAGATACAAAAAAAATGCATCTAACAGGTAGCAACACGTGATCCCTTATTGTTAAGAAAGTTTGTTTTGAGTTTGTTCCATGCATCTTGACCAGTAGTGTTGTTTTGAAGAATTCGAACCATGAGTTCGTCGGACAATGTACTGTAAATCCATTGCAAAACAAGGGCATCAATTTCCTTCCATTGAAGATAAGTGGGATCAGTTTCCTTTGGTACTGGGGTGACATTGATATGATCAAGAACTTTGTAAGTTTTCACATGAAGATGGAACAATTTTGTCCATGAAGAGTACGCGACCTTGACACCATCCAAAAGTTGTATCTTGGTTTGGATGTTTGTTATACTGTATGTTGGACGTAACGTTGTGGCCTTTACTTCACTTAAACTAGCATCATCTCTGTCCATGACGATGACAGAGAAGGACTCTTGGTAGATAACAGTTAAGAAGACGAGACAAAGCCATAACTTTGGATGAAAAGGGTAGCCGCCGATTTTAGGGTTTATGGCTCTGATACCATAACACCGATTATGGGATCTGAATCTCTCATTTGTATTGATCAACAACGCCCTAATTATATAGGGATAAATACAAATGGATCCCCAAATAAAAATTTATTAAATTATCCTAACTCCTTAGTAGTAGCTCAAAATTTTAACCATCGAGCCATGCACTAAAACCTATTTCCCATGGTCAGATTCAGCTCACTTTGCTTAAGATTCCTTCTTTCTTTTAGATCATACACTACCATCAAAATGTGATCATCACATTATGTATTAAGAGTCTATGAATAGCGACTTATGGAGTTAGATAATGGTTGTACCTGAAGTAGAGCCATTCAAATTGTGTAACTTCATTTCCAATGTCCCTTTAATTGGCAGTAGAAACAAATGGACATATTAGGGTCAATACATGGAACGATCTTAGTACAAGTCTTTCTCTTTACCATACGATCCAATGGTTTTACCTTGGCTGATCCCTTTCTATTGGGAAGAGAAATCTTTTCTAGATCACCAATGTTACCATTTTCAATATCCATGGAATTCTTGGGATTAGTCCCTATAAGCATTTCTGCTTCAGTTGTGTTCTTAAGCATTTATGCTTCAGTAACCATCCGCATATGCGTCAGATCAATTAGGCTCATGTCAAGATTCCTCATATGAAAATCTTTAACAAACTAAGTATATGACTTTGGAAGCGGTAGAAGAACCACTTCATTAGCTTGCTTCTTCGGGATAATAACACCCATTCTTTCCAATTTATCAATGTAAAATATCATTTTCAGAACATGCATACACATACAATCTCCCTCTTTATGTTTACATGCCAATAGGAAATGATTAGTTTCATATCTTTCAACTTGAGGAAAATGTGACGTTAGGAGAGTCACATGAGGAGGTGGAAGAGTTGAAGAAGGACGATATCAAATTCCACCATTACCCAAGGAAGGGAAGATATTTTCAACTTGATTAGAATGTGGAAAACCATCTCCAGAAGATTAAGGAAAAACATTTTCAAAAGAACGAGGTACACCATTTCTATCTTCATAAGATATCTTAATGGAAAAAAAGAGAATTCCAGTTAGTTGATTTTAATCCTTAACTATTAACCCAAATTTTGAATTAAGGCTAGGATACATATTTTCATTTCGTAATATGAAGAGGGATGCTATAGTCATATCATGAAACTATTCAAGGTCGAAGACCCATCTCACCAATTTCAATCATATGAAACTTCGATCTATATGTTTTGAGATTTTCATTGAAATATTAACGCCTTGTTTAATCTTGGATTATGCGGTTACCAATTGTGTCGGGATGTCGAGGATCACAATTAAGAAGTGAATAACTATGCCAACCCGCTCAAACACCCTTAAGCGAATTAAAATATCCCATTTGTGTGTTGGTTAACCAGACACACTCCATCAACAATTATAAACACGAGTTGTTTCATCATTTCATCTTTATAGTGCATCATTAGTGTGTTGGTTAACCACACACACTCCACTAATGACTCATAAAGTGTTTTCATGGATTAGCATACAATTTCACATTTCCCTAAAGTAACTAGAGTGGAATTTTAAAGAAGATTCTAGTACTTTATGTCATTATACTTGTAATGTGATTATGTCCTACCAAACCTGATTGGCTAACGACCACCCACCACACAAATGAGTGGTGGGTGAAAAAGACTCCCTGTCAACTTTCATTTTATAGTTCATTTCCTTATACCCCTCTTATAGCATGGCTTCATGAATGAGGCTTACTATTAATTCGACAAACCTTTTCTTATACATATAGTAATAAACATTTTACATATGTTTACGGTGTACTTTAAGACATTTTAAAACACAAGGTTTAAATATGAAGTATCTACATTAATCATTTAATTAATTAATAAATTTAACCTATCATGGATTTATAATTATCTTTTAATTAATCTTATAATTAAATTTATTATTAAATCCATAAGGATAACTCAATTTAATTAATCTAGTAATTAAAAATTAACTATTCCAAAATTATCTCCTAATATTTAGGGTTTTATTTTTAATCATATAAGGCCTTCAAAATTCGGATTTTAGTAGAATTAAAACTAGATAATCACTAAAAATAAACCTACTAATTAGATTAGGCAGAAAAATCACAGAAATCAATATCAGGCTGGTGTCACATCGTGGTAGAGATCATGGCACATAGTGATAGACAAATTTTCGAAACAAGTTTGTTTATTTTGTTCATCTCATGTACAATCAATGATAGACACAACCTGGTTGGCTCTAATACCACTGATGATTTTATTGGTTATAAATACATGTACAATGAGGAAAAACACTTAACAATTAAGAGGGTACATGCAGCCTTTAAGGATCTATGTTAAAACACTTTGAATGCAACATACAATGAACAAAAAACTAGATGAACCATAATATAGTCAAAATCATGGAATTAGGGGTTGTAAGGTCACACCCTATGATCTAACAATTCAACCTCTATACGATATCTTTGTTAAGAAGATCGGTTCTTAGTATAGATTAGACACAATCAGCATCATCGTGTAGATAGTAGTATTGTGTAACTTTTGTGTATTAGGTAATGATATAGATAGGTATAGAATAGATAGAAAATCCGATATATTTTTAAGAAGATCAGTTTTAGTATAGATTAGACCCATCCTTCAATCAAGGAATACACTTGTATAGATTAGTATGTATTCAACATTAGGTTGAAACCCTAATGTAAACTTCTTGGTGACCGTCTTTGTGACAACCCATTTTCATGGTGAAAGACAATTTAGAGAATTCTTCGTGTTCTTTACTTTTCTTTCTTTATTTGCTTAGTTTAGTTTGTTCTTATTATACTTAAACTGCATTTGATTGATACAAACCTTCAATTAGTATAAGAGCAGTTTTTTGATACACTCAAGTAATTATGTCGACCTCTTACAATCCAACATGGACTGCTTGGAATTAAAAACAAGATTCCTTCGTTTGATGAGCAGAACTTCACTACTTGGAAGTAAAAGGCCATACATGCTCTCGAGATCATGGACTTTGATATGCTTGATATCATCAACAAAGGTCCTATCACCGTCATGCATCAATCATCTAATGATGGTGCGTCTGATAGTAAGTTAAAAAGGAAACATGTGTTGGGATACAACAAGGAAGAGAAAAGGTTGTTGAATCTCTATGTAAAGGCAAGTGTTGCCATTTGAAACTCACTTCCTTATTCTATCTATTATTTGGTTTAAAACTACTCAAATGCTCAAGAGATGACGATCACGCTGACAAAAAAAAACTCTCAGATGAGAAGCATCACTTCCTTATTCTATCTATCATTTGGTTTAAAACTGCTCATCTGCTTTTGAGAAAAAAAACTCTCAGATGAAGAAGCATCAAAAGGTAAGTGACGCATGGCCTAGATCGTTGAATCTGATGCTGACACATCAAATCACAGCGTTGACACTCTTGACGTTGATCCTTCTCAAGCTGGTATATACCTTAAGGAATGGGACATAACCTTAGCGTATCAGGTAAAAACTCTTGTTAACTATTCTTCTATTGAAAACGTTGAAAAAATTAACACGATTGATCACTTACATTTTGATTTATATATTTCAAACAAAGAAGGATCTTCTCTCAAATTTAAGTTAAAAAACTCAAAGAAAAAGTCTCCTTTTTTTTTTGAAAAATCTCTTTCTCTTTTAAAAAAGGAAAACACTTGTATATCACTAACTAACAATTTTCTTTAATCTAAGAAAGAAAAAGTTGTTGATTATGCTCGAAACATTCAAATTATTCTAAAAAATGGGCTTCTTCGCACTATGATTTCACAATATTTATTAATGCTCAGATTCGAGATTAGTATGAACACTACTAGAAAAATAGCCTTTTACGACGCGCAATGCGTGCCGTAAAACGCTCAGACGACGCGCAAATGCGTGTCATGGAAGGCCCTGTCATAAAGAGAGACGTCACGTTTTTGCGCGTCGTCTATTTACGACGCGCATTTACGACATGCATTTACGACGCGCATTTACAACGTGCATTTACGATGCGTGTTTACGACGCGCGTTTACGACACGCAATGCGTATCAAGGAAGGCTCTGTCATAAAGGAAGACTACACGCATTTGCGTGTTGTAACCTTACGATGCGCATTTACGACTCGCATTGCGTATCATTAAAGCCCTTGTCAAGAAAGGCCATGTCATAAATGAAGATGACAAACATTTTTGCGTATCGTAATTTTAAATGTTTAAAAAATATTATTTATAGATTTACTAATTTTCAAATTAAATTTGCATTTGATGTCTCATAATAGAAAATAAAATATCATATGAAAAAAATACAATTCATTGCATAAAATTTAATGTCATACAAATAATTGTTCCATGGAAATATAAAACAAATTAATAGAAGTTGTAATAGAAATTTACAAACTAATAGTTCTAATAACCTAATGGGTGCCTCACTGTAAACAAGATATGTGCTGAGTTTTTTAAATGTGTGCCTCACTTGTCTCCACTCTTCCTTAGTAACACCACTCAAGGACTCTAAATCTATGAACTTGCTCACAATATCTATATTTCCTGCAAAAAACCATAACTACAAAATAAGTGTGAAGATGGATTATTACAGTGTAAGACAAGTTTTAAGAAATGTCATAATATATACACCTCCACAGATGATAAAGTTCCACCTGATGATAAGATAGCTACAAAAAAAAGGAAGGGCAACTCTTAAAAAGAACATACTTCCTCATATAAGATAAACCTCCAAAACCATTAAATTCACCACATTATATTCATACTTCCTCATATAGCATTCTACTTCCAATTATTTCCATTACAGCATTGTACTTTGAAAGTTCTACCAGGGGTAGATTTTTCAAAGTACAATGTCTTAATAAGAAAAAGATTAAAAGTTGGGTTGAATATTACCTTGTGACTTAGATAAGAATCATGATGCAAATGCTCCTTAAATGTAAAAATCCTTAAATACCTTATCATCTCAAAGCAATTGACTGCTATATACCACCAACAATTTGTTTTGCACTCTCTGCTGAAACAATGAAATGCCATAGGGTTCAGTGAAGAGCTAATGGTTAAAACTTACCATTACAGATAAAAGATAAAAAAAAAATATAAATTTAAGGGTCAAATAGTCATTTTCACAAAATATTTGACAATTGGGCTGTTAAGTTGAAGACCGAGAAACGAAAACTCAAAATAGGTACAACCAATAAAAAACAAACTCTGTTTTGGACGAAAAAATTGCAAATATTAAGATTAAATAACAAAAAGTATAAATTGAAGGGTAAAATAGTAATACACCGTCTCGTTAAGTTGTTGAAAACTTATTAAAAAATAAAATAAAACAAAGTTTACCTTTTGTAAGAGAGTGTGAGTTTATCCGGCTTAAAGTATTCATTTGACCACTCTTGGTCTTTTTTGACCGACTATGGAATTCGTGTTTTAGAAGCCACAACACTAACCTTGTATTGAACAAATTCTACATGATGTTTCTTTCAGGAACGATTATCTTTGGTAAACTTTATTAGTGCCATCGGGTTTATCCAAAGTATCCACCACAAAGACCAGAGAAAAAAACATCCATGAATTAAATTAGTAGAAAATGAGCTAAATTGCAGAAAAATATCACCTAAAATGGTAACAAATACTTGCCTCAAGATAAAAATCAATAATTTAATGTCCTTTAATGGCAACGACTTTTCCTGCTCGTAGAATTCCTCATTGCCAGCAATTGTAAGCATGTTCCAGACATATAAATGAAAAATATACTTAATTTCAGCTTTGATTCTTGGACTAATTTATGGGTAGTTTCGTCTTTTTCCCTTATTAAGTGGGTAAAGTGTTGAATGACATTAAATGGGTAGTTGGAATCTTTTAGACTGAATGACAGTCATTAAATGAATATAATAGAAATTTATGCATGTTACATAATATTTTTATCATTTTTATCATTCTTAAATAAATGACATCAATTGGGTTCTGATACGATGATATGGCAGACAAGGAAGACCAATTTTGGTTCTTATAGCATTGGTTCATGAAACTCCAGAGTACATATAAATACAAGAGATGGCGTGAGGGCATCACCCTTATGGATTGCAGCTTCTTTTGAAACTCCAGAGTACATATAAATACAAGAGATGGCGTGAGGGCATCACCCTTATGGATTGCAGCTTCTTTTATTATTAAATATCATCGAGCCCCTGAAATGTACATGTGTGGTAAGGTTAAATGTTTATTTTTTGAACAATAAGGACTAGATGTTATTTCTTTTTGTAAGAATTGTAAAAAGAAAATCCAAATTGACCCAAAATGTCAACATGGCAGAACAATACCAGTTTGGTTTGGAAATTTGTCAAATCATGCTTGCAAATTTGAAAAAAATTGCCACTCAAACTAGGCAAATTGAAGCCCTACAGCAGGATAGAAAAAGAAGATTTTCAAGGTGGACAAAACAAAAAATGAAGCTCAAAAGAACCAAATGATCATAATAGCAAATCAATGGAGAGAAAATTTGTCAATTAGCATCCATCAATTAACGGTGTCAAAGTCGGACTAAAAGAAATGGATGTACCTGTTTATGGTGATATTAACAGCTCTTTTATTAGCCTCAAAGGCTAAAATGTCAGACATTATTTCTGCAGTGGCACCACCTAGTTCTGTTCCAAAATTCTTTTTTGAACTAAAAATATAAAATGATATTTGTAAATTCAGAAATAACGAGTACATGCTTACCTGGAAAAACTGGTAAACATCTTCAAGATATTCCGTGTAAAGGGTATTTATCATAATCTCAATATGCATTTCATCCAAATGCTCTGATGTAATGTACTCTGAAAAGTATGCAGCAAGTGGTGTATCCACATGTATTGGTCTATAGAGCTCATGCATATTCTAAGAAACTGCTAGGATGGCAATACTTAAGAAAAATAAAAAATAAAAATATTACAATAAGAAAAAAATCAAGAAAATGACTTTTAAGGGTAGGTTACCTATCAAACATCCCCAAAGGGTGAAATTTCTCCAATATTTCTTGAACATCTCTCTTATGTAGAGTTTCGGTAACAATCAGGACATCATTGACAATCGTGTGACCATCTTTGAGGAGAAACATAAAGATTAAGTCCCAAACAAAGATGAATATGCAAGAATTGTTGTAACATGTGGATTACAACAAAAAACAAAGAAGGGTAAATATATCTACTTATGTTATATATTATAGGAAGGTTGATAAAGGCTTGGTGGCTTGTCATAACATGTGTTTATCAACTAATTTAAGAGTGTATTTTTTTTTCTGAAATTGTGGTTTTATGCAGAGGTGAAGGTTCTACAAGAATTCAATATAAAATGATATTTGCATAAAAAAGTACCGTTTGCATTCTTTTAGTATAAAAATGATTATCTTTTTTAGTGAGTCGGTTTTTTTTTGGTTAGACCAAAAAAAGTCCCGTTTGGCATGAACATGAACTGATGTCCCTGATACAGTCTAATATCTTCACCAGTTGACAATGACCAAAGCCTTGCTGTTGTATCAGAGGAAGCTGAAACAAACCATCAATAAGAGTAGTTGAGGACCTGAGGTGTGTTACTTTTAATCATTATTATTATTATATCAAAAAGAGGGAAATTTTATCAAATGTACACCTGTAATGAGATAAGCACCATCTACAGAAAACACCCAATTCCATACCCATCGTTGGTGCCCTGAAACACACATATCATATTATTACTATTATATTAATTAAAAAAAGCATGCAACATTTGTTTAAGACATGTAAGTATGTATATAGTAATGCAAAATATAACATAAACATACCAACTAGTGTTTTCTCCAAAGTAAAACCATCTACATTCCATATCTTGACTGTACTATCAGAGGATGCAATTGCCAAATACCTATTTCAACAATCAATCAGCAAGTCCAAAATCCACCCAAACCAACATAAAGCCAAAAGGAATGGAAAACAAGTCTGAAGTGTAACCGCTGAGGTTCACAAAACTCGGGTGATAGGAGACATTTGAGGATATAACCATCCTGAGCATGTAGCTTGTGAATGGCTCAAAATTGGTCACTGTCTGCAGTAAATAACACAAATCATGAGATCAAATTAAGTAAAAAAGAAACAATATTAGTTGAAAAAAGAGAATAAATATTGAATTTACCTGTGTCTCACGTAAGAGCCTCCAGACATAACAAGTTCCTTTGTTGTTTGCAGCAACTACCAAGCTTCCATCCCACATCACTGTCAATGATCTCATTGTTGTATCAACCTCTGGCACCTGGGTTTAGTTCAAACTTTAAACCCATACAGCTTAATCAATGTATAAATACTGAAAATTAAAAACAAAATCACACCAGTTCATAGCTACAAGAGTTTGCAGTCTAGTACCATACACGGATATTCCCATTTTGATCACCACATATGAGCTCAGTCTGGATACCCAAAAACAAACCAATAAACCAAATTATATATAGGTCCATGGCCAAAAAATAAATCTAATTTTCACAAGAAACAGAATCATAAACACCTGATTTGGATGCAAAACCACCATGTTAATAGATTCAAGAAATTCAAAACTAGTAGAATTCAACCAAACCTCTTCACCATCGAAGGCAAAAGAAACAACATGAGCCCTCATTAATTTTTTTTCTTGACTGGACAACACTCAAGGACAACTCTGTATGTGTATCCAGACTGCTAGTTGAAGAAAATGAAGTGTCTATGTCCTGTAACTCAAACTAATCAAATGTTTTGTTAACATTTCCCCCAAAGTCTAGCTTGATGTGAAGCTTCGCTTTCTTTATTGTAGATTGAATGCGACTTTGATTTGAAAATAGGAATAACGAAATTCATCGAAATCAGTAAATGCAAACTATACAATTAAAATAAACGAATGTTCTGGTAAGAAAATTATACACGAGAGAGAGCGAGAGCGAGAGAGAGAGAGAGAGAGAGAGAGAGAGAGAGAGAGAGCACCTCGATCTGACGGAAGAGCCCATGGTAGCCACGAGATTTGAGAAAACGGTCTGCGACATCCTTAGAACCATGAGTATCGATAGTAGAAGAAGTGCCTCCAATGCAAAATTGGCTATGGCCACCGTCGGAGAAGCAATTACCCGTGGAGGGATGGTTTCGACCTAGAGAGGAATGGTTTTTCCTGTTAGGTTATCAGAGGAACGTGAAGCATGAGCACCTATAACGTAACTGATTAGAGTTTACAGAGAGAAGAGAGGGACGGAATGCAGGTTGTGGTGGGTTGAGATCTAGAGGAGAAAATACCAATAAACCCTATGAACCCAGATTGACTCTTCGAATTACTACCATTTCTGAGCTATTTTCTACTTGTATGGATCGATGAAAACGAAGGTTGACTGATGAAAACATGATTAGGGTTTGTAGAGAGAAGGGAAGAAGAGAATGAGGGGGGATTTGAAGCGGGGTATTGAAAATTTTAGAATTTTAAGAACGCGCGTTTTAAGTAAAAATTATAAAGCGACATTCACAGAGGACGCACATTTTAGATAAAGTGCCCCCCGTGTTTTTTTTTTACATTAGAAACTAATTTAAGGGCACGCAATAATGCGTGACCTAAATCCTTAAATTTTTTGAGGAGACGACACTTTTTTAATGTCACTCTCTTTTGCGTAACATAAATCAATGAGTGTCGTGGTTTGCGCGTCATAAAAGGGTCTTTTTCTTGTAGTGGAAAAAAATTCTTGGAGGCAATATAGAAGATGATGTTTCCTTAATAAAAGTGTTAAGACTAAACAAACCTTCTATAATGCTGATTGGTTAGAAAAATACTTTAAAAATAGATTTGTGAGTTTTTATATATAAATCATACTCATTGTTCCATTGATTCTAATGGTAACACCGAATGTGTTTCTCAATTATCCGCTCTTGATCCTTCTCACCAACCTCCTCATTGTGAGTATGTTCTTGCATCCACTAACATTTTGATAAATATTCCTACATGTAATGGTGAAGTTTAGTTGGTGAATGAAATTCATATCATGTTTCCTCAGTTCCCCATTAGCAACTCAAAACCTCAAGACCAATTAAAGTCTTCTATTCTTGATGACGCTTCAATGCCCCATGAGCCTCTTGACAAGGTATCATCTGAGCATACGAGGACACTCCTTTTCCAGAACTAAAATGAGAACTCTTAAATCAAATAATCACATTTCTTCTAATTTAGTAGTTGAAATGAAATCAAAATCAAATGTTAAAGGAACGCATCCTGGAATCAAAGTTTTTTTATCGATGTGGTGATGCTTCTCACAAAGTCAGCGAGTGTACTTTTGAAAATAACTCCACTCACATTGAGAACATCGGGACTCGCAATGATAAGTGGATCAAAAAGTAAAAATTTTTGAATTGTCTCCCTGATGATTGTTATAATATCTTTTCTTAAGTGACCCATTACAAGATGGGTCGGTGTATATTAACGCTATATATTTTAGTTTCAGGGTAAAGAACATATTCAATATCTAGATAGCAGTTGCTCAAGATATATGACCAGATTCAAGTCTCTTTTGGAAGATTTTGTAAAGAAGGATGGTCCTATTGTTACATACAAAGATAATAGCAAGGGAGCTACAAAGAGATATGGAACCATCAAGTCCAACTCAATTGTATTCAAGAATATCTCTTATGTGAAAGGTCTTCAACATAATCACATCTAAATCAGGCAATTGTGTGATGTTGATTATGAAGTTCACTTTAACAAAAAAATAAAAGGAAAGGTTGTTGATCAAAAGAATGTCATTGTTCTGAATGTTAATCGATAGAATGACATTTATGTCTTGGATATGTTCTCTACTAACAACTCCCTTCTTCGTTTCTTCATCTCTTGTGCTCGGTCTCATCTAAATTGATTGTTGCACAAGAGGTTATATCATTTGAATTTCAAGAACATATCAAAGATTTCAGGGAATCAACTTGTAAAAGGAATTCCTAAGATGTAATTTGTCAAAGATAAGCTTTTCTCAGTATATGAAAAAGGAAAGAAAACCAACTCTACGTTCAAGCCAAAGTCCCAGTCTTCGATTATCAAACTTCTTCATCTCATCCGCATGGATCTCTTTTGACCGGTCTCGATTAAGTCCAGAGTTGGGAAGAACTATACTCTTGTTATTGTGGATGAATTTTTGAGATATACTTGGGTAATCTTTTTAAGAAATAAGAGTCATGTCGCTGATGAAATCATTTCTCTCATTAAGCAATGGGAAGTTCTCTATGATCACGATGTTAGGAAATTACATAGTGATCATGGAAATGAGTTTAGAGACTCCTCCCTAGAAGAATTTTCTTAAACTCAGGAATTTCCTAGAATTCGTCTGCTATTAGAACTCCTTAACAAAATGGCATAGCTAAAAGAAGAAACAGAACACTCATTAAAGCTAGAAGAACTATGTTTGTTGAAGTTGGTCTTCCTTTTTCTTTTTGCGCTAAGGCTATCAGCACAGTGTGTTACACCCAAAATCGGTCAATCATTGTTAAGCGTCATGGGAAAACTTCCTATGAGTTACTTAAGGGAAAGAACTTAGACATCTCTTACTTTCATGTGTTTGGGTGAGTCTGTTAGATTTTCAATCAAAGAGATCAGTGTTCAAAGTTTAAAGCCAAAGTTGATGAAGGAGTACTTCTAGGTTACTCTAGTATATCTAATGCTTCCAGGGTACTTAATCTTTCAAGACAAACTGCTGAGGAAACTGCTCATGTCACTTTCGATGAAGACTCATTCATTTATCACCGGATTAATCACCCGTCATCAATTCTGAATGAAATTACTCATAGTTCTTCAGACCATGTTCCTGAATACTTGTTCCTAACAACTCAAATGAATTCTTCGAGATCATCATGAATATCAATTCATTGGATATGTAAATTCTAGTATTCTCACTCATAATAGAGTTAGCAGCAACTTCTGTATGTTTTTGAATTTTTTCTTGATGATTGAAGCAAAGAATGTCGTTGACGCCTTGAAAGAAGATGATTGGATCAAGGCTATGTAGGATGAGTTGAATGAATTTGAACATCATCATGTGTTGACTCTTGTTCCCAAACCTCAAGGAAAAACTACCATTGAAACTCACTAAGTTTTCAAAAACAAGATGGATAAAGATGGGATAATCAAAGAAACAAAGTTAGACTTGTGGCTCAAGGTTTCTGTCAGCTAGAAGGTTTAGACTATGATGAAACATTTGCTCATGTTGCTACACTTGAAGTAATTTTGCTGTTTCTTGCTTTTGCTTCATTCAAGAATTTCAAAGTCTATCAAATGGCCATTAAGGCTACCTTCTGACATGGAGATCTTCAAGAAGAAGTGTTTCTAAAGAAACCTCCATGATTTTCACAATGAAGAGTTTCTAAATCATGTATATCGTCTTGATAAAGTTGAATATGGCTTAAAACAAGCACCGAGAGCATGGTATGACACATTATCGAGCTTTCATAGTGCAAATGGATACAAAATATGAAATATTGACAAAACCTTGTTCATAAAGTATTCAGGATCTCACATCATTCTTCCTCAAGTGTATGTTAATGATATCATCTTCAGATCTACTGATGAAAAACTATGTTTTGAATTCGCTGAGATCACGGCTAAGTAGTTTGAGATGAGCATGATGGGTGAACTAACTTTCTTTTTAGGTCTTCATGTTACAAAACTAACTTATGGTATTTTTGCTTGTTAAGTTAAATACATTGTAGATATGCTGAAGAAGTACGCTTTTTCCGACTACAACCGGCAAAGACACTGATGTCTTCATCCGCGTCTATTGGCGCTGATCCAACTGGCGCTGGTATGAATGCAACTTTGTATCGCGGAATGAGAAGTTCACTGCTCTATCTTACTACCTGTTGTCCTGACATCATGTTCACTATCATATTGTGTGCTTGTTATTAAGCTAGTCCTACGGAAACTCATCTTCACACTATAAAGAGATTTTTTCGTCACTTGAAGCATACACCCAGTCTTGGGTTATGTTATCTTTGAGATTCTGAGTTCAATTTGGTAGGATACACTAACTCCAATCATGGTGATGTGTCAATGATTATAAAAGTACCTTAGTAGGGGCTTAAATGACTGGAGATAGACTGGTAAGTTGGTCCAGCAAAAAGCTGACATCAGTGGCTTGCTCTACTGCTGAAGATAAATATGTACTTGCTAGAAGGTCTTGTACTCAAATTCTAAAGATTCAAAATCTGCTCTTAGATTTTCGTCTAAACTTCTCAAAGACTCTGATCTGTTGTGACAACACAAGTACGATTCAAATGATAAAGAATCCAGTGCAACATTCCAAGACCAAGAACATTGATATTTGTCATCACTTCATCAGGGACATCATTCAAAAAGGAAAACTAGAGTTGTTTTACATTCCATCCACTGATCAGCTGGTAGAAATTTTCACCAAGGCATTGGACGAGAATACTCTAAATAAATTGATTGCGGATCTTCGCATGCTGTCAGTGACATTATTGTTTTCTAATGCATTTCAATTAGAATTGCTTCTACTTTCTTTCTAATAAACACAAAAACATAAAGCCAAATGTTTCTTTTATGTTTAAAGATCCTTACATTGTTTGCTTAAGCTTTTCTTCTAATATTTACAAGTATTCTTTTCTCTTTCTTTTATCTATCTTTCAGGTCTATCTAAGATCTATGTGCACCTCCTTCCTCCAGAGTTTGCAAGAGCTAGAGTCATCCAGAATGTTCTGAATGGTCTTGGTGTTGAGAAGAATAGTGGCATCATGTCCTCTTCTTGTTGATAATTCCCTCTTGCTCCTCCACTCACTATTATGGATACAAGTAGCAACCATCAATGTAGTGAGTCTTGTTTTCATCTACTGACTCGTAATCTGATAAATATCAAATTCCCTCGTGTTGATCTTATCAATATGAAGATTTCATGGATTGAGCGAGTTAACTCGTCGGCTACAAATAATATTCTCTGCTCCTCTCTTGCTCTTGGTGAACGTGAAGCTTGGAATGAACCTGCAATATTTCAACAATTAAAGGCATTCTCATTCTTTGATTTCTATGAATTGTTTTTTTGTTTGATATAAATGATCTTGTTTGCTTATTCTTTTATTGATAGCGTTGAGGAGTAGATATCTCGGAAAATGGAAGTACATTTATGACCATTAAATTCAAAAGATTTGATGGATTAACTCTTTATCATGCTTTTGAAAAGGCTACAAAAATATCGCTTTTAGAATATTTCCTTGTTTGACTAACTCGTTTGTTTGTGTTCTAATATTATTTATTATTTTGTACCATTTTTTACAGATTTTATGGAGGCATTTCAATTAATCTCTAAATAATTACAACAACCTCTATGATGCAAGGATTAAACCACTTCTTGCAGATGGGTTATCATTGTTAAAGTTTTAATGATTCCACCTCAGAGTGACTGAAACAATCCATTATCTCCATATATTTTTCTTTAGAATTTTATGATTTAGTGTATGAAGCCAAACGATAATGAGAATTTGAAAAATCTTTTCCCATGGGTACATTTCATACCAGAATGTGTTAAATGCATCATACCACTGTTTCCCTTCTAATCTAATAAAGTGATTAATGAGTTAGCATATGAAACCACATGCTGGTGAAATCTTGCAATACTATGTTAGTGAATGGTAGTTTAGCCCACACTATCAGGAAACATCACAAATTTATTGGATTACAAGCTGCAACTCTGATATACTAATTACTTTCTCTAGTCCCATATTTACTGTTGATGTATACTGGGGGAGAATCTTGCTAAATGAGTAATTACAAAGTGTTATTTATCTGAAGTCAAGCAAAATCAAAGGGGAAGCCAAGCTTATTGCTGATATCAACATTCTATTACCCCATCATATATTCGTCAAAGCTGCCTCTACTGCACACTTTCTCATAAACGTTGTCTCTACTACTAATGATCAAAAATTGGAAGTCACACTTTCTCAGGGGAAGCATCGTCAAAGTTCAAGAACTTAAAGTTTCAATCTTACTCTCACGAGGAGCATGAGCTAAAGAATCTATTGAAGATTAGTTTTGACATCATCAATAGGGGAGGTTGTAAGGTCACACCTTATGCTCTAATGAGTCGAACTATATACACTAATTTTCAGTGTCAGCATCAAGATTAGCGTGAGCGCCATCGTCTCAATTTTATCAGCACCAACGTGTGGATAGAAATTTCATGTAACTTGTGTATATTAGGTAATGATACAAATAATTATAGAATCGATATTAGATCTGATATATTTGTTAAGAAGATTAGTTATCAGTATAGATTAGATACAATCCCTTCAATCAAGGGATATACTTGCATAAATTAGTATTTATATTCAACAATAGGGTGAAACCCTAATGTAATCATCTTGGTGACTGTCTTTGTGACAACCCATTTACTTGGTGAAAGACAATTTGGAGAATTCTCTATGTTCTTTGCTTTTTTATTCTTTATTTTCTTAGTTTAGTTTGTTCATGTTTATTATAATTGAAGTGTATCTGAGCGATACAAACCTTCAAGTAACATACCTTTCATTTATTATAGTAAAAAAATCACATCAATCCCTTGTACTTGTTGGCTTTGGAAAGCTTATCAACAAAAGGATGATGCCTCTAATGCCTCACACCCAAACCCTACAACTAAAAGACAAGAGAGGATAGAGGAGGAGAGTAAGAGAAATCAGAATTCTCTTGGGAGTTATGTAGGGTAAAAATCAAAGAGTTACAGCCCTTTATATAGTTGCTAGAAAAACTTAGAAAACCTAAATTTGAACATATAATAATATATTGCCAATCTAGGAATTATCTTTCTTTCTTCATATAATATAGACACTTCCAGAAACACTAAAATGGGGCGCGAAAACTATACGTATGATGGAAGGTTATGGATCCTCTCATTTGCTCAACTATTGAACAATTACAACTCAGCCCTTCTACCATTAATTAATTTCAATTAATCCCAAAATAATTGCAAATTAATTCTGATTAATAATTTATCAATTTGTAACATCCCAACTCCTAGGTATAAAGTTTATATATTTCATTACGAGTTAAGTGGGCAACTCGACGAGTAGGTGCCCCAACTTGTCTACTAAAGATGAATTTTACCACTTGGGTTTTTAAACCAACTCGGCGAGATGGTGCTGTGAGTGGAAACCCTAATCTTTCGGGTTTGTGTCCTATTTAAAGGGCCTTAAGCCTCATTTCCGCCTCACCAGCCACCCAACTTCCCTATGTGAAATTCTTATCGATCAGATTGATTTGTGTGAGAGATAAAGAGGCTAATTTGAGTGGTTTTGTGCATCCTTGGAAGGAGATTTGGAGATCTTGGCGTGTTTAATCAAGGAGGGGCTATAGATCCAGATTTCTTCAGTAGTTTGCTTTAGTGAAAAGGTAAAAAGCTCATATCTTGACCTTTCCTTTGTGAGATCTTAGTTTAGGGAGGTTTTGAGGGTTTTCCCCCATCCATTCTGACAATGAGTTATTTGAGGATACCTTGAGGTTGAAACCTCAGATCTGGACTGTAGAGGGACTTGAGAACCCAAAGATCCGAGCTTTATTGAGCTAGAGTGTAGCTTTTGTGCATCTAACCCTTTTTGGAATTTGTATTGGCATTATGGGTCTAATGGGCCATGCATGAACATAAAGCTTGTAGCTTTACGTGACATTCGAGCCTTGGGAGGCTAGATCTAGAGTTTAGGGTTGTGGATCTAAACTAAAAAGTCTAAATGAGGAAATATACTGAATGGACTCGCTGAGTCAATGAGCCGACTCGACGACTCGATTAGGGTTTTCCCCGATGAGTCTGGACATGGGTAACTTAGCGAGTTAAAGAGACAACTCGACGAGTTAAGTTTAGTTTTCGTGACATTTTAGAGGAATCGAGGGGACTCAACGAGCCATATAGATGCACTCTGCGATTCGGGTCAACATGGACTGTTGACTCAAGTGTTGACTTCTACTGACTTTAGGGTTTGGTCAAGGTAGGGATTATGGGAACCATGGAAGGGTAAAATTGTATTTTACCTATTCCAAGAGTAGAGAGAGACAATAACTTAGTTTATTTAGAGTCATGATTTAAGTGTTGATTAGGTAAAATTATCCTATGTGTTAGGCGGAGGCTAGTTTGAGATTTGTGTACGAGGTTATTCCTTTTCCTGCGTACAAGGTGAGTCTTCTCACTATACTTACCTAGAGTGGTAATCTATGTGCGACCGGAGAGTCTTATGTGCGTTTTATTGAGTATTGTGACATCCTACATTATGTCTTTGTGATTTATGTTGTGAGCTTACTGAGTTAGGACCAGAGGGTCCACCCGAGTTGCGGGACCGGAGGGTTCCACTAAGACACATTGACCGGAGGGTCTTATTTGAGTATAGCCATGAGAGGCTAATGAGATGTGTTTGGTATTCTGGGGAAGTCACTAAGCTTCATGCTTACTGTGTTATGTGTTATTTGTCTCAAGTACTTCTCAGGATCACGGGAAGGCACTGGATTGGTTGTACACACACAAGTTGGAGATATGTTTTGGTGGATCTTGGATTGTGGTTTAAACAATTTATGAACATGTGTTTTTGATAACTTGATATTTTTGGGTGTTTAGTGATTGTGTTAATGAGATTAAAGTGAATTTTAAATTAAATTTTATGTTTGAAAATGTATGGTGTTACAAGTTGGTATTAGAGCCTTGGTTTGAGGGATTCAGATATACCTGCGGGTGTGTCAGGACTCGAACTGAGGATTTGAGAGAATTTTTCAAAAAGAAACGATTTTTCCCAAAATAAGAAAGAGCTTAAGAGAAAAACGAGTTGGATCAGTGTGTATAATCAGCCAGAGCCCGAACGGTGATTTCCCAAAATACCCTTACTTATTTGTCTTACCAGATATTTATGAGATGTTAGGGATGCATGCTAGAGGATATGGTAGGTATTCCATATTTAGGGCTAGAGTTGCTTGATTTATGATACCTTAGCCTAAGAGTTGCTGATATGTTGTTGCCTTGAGTATGTGCTGTGTAGGAGTATCTAGCAGGAATCACTTAGAAAGAGTACTAAGTCGAGGGTTAATCTAGGAGAGATAACTAGATGAGTATATGTGAAGTCTATTGAGAGAGTAGTCTGTTATTCATGACTGATAGAGTATGTGTCACTTGGGATCCTAAGAGGACTTGGGGTGACTACAGGTTGGTATGGAAGGTAGTATTGGGCCCGTACTACTAAAAACACCGGATCTGTATGCAGCCCAAGTAAGAATCCTTAGGGTACTAAGGATCATATAGTGGAGGGAAATTGAGCGTATATATGCTCGAGCGAGTCTCTGATGATTTTTGTATTGTGTTTCGGAGACATCATGGCGGGTACACGCTACAACCCCGAGGGCGGTAGTGCTAGCGACGAGGAGATCCGTCGGATCATTCATAAGGAGGTGGCAGCAGCTATTCGAGAGGCAATACCGGAGATGCTTGGGTCTATTAAGACAACACTGATTGAGACATTTCATGAGCGCTATGATGACGTTACTGAGGCTGTTGTTGCTGGTGCAGCCACCAAAGTCGTAGCTGCTACGAGGCCACAAGGAGGTGACTCGTTGTTGTTTCGAGAGTTGAGCAACACGAATCGACCTGAGTTTGATGGGACATAGGATCCGATTGATGCCATGTGATGGATTTATGATATTGAGGGATTCTATTATACATGTTCATGCCCAGAGCACTTTAGAGTTGGGTTTGTGATGAACCAGCTTCGCTTGGGAGCGAAAGACTGGTGGAAGTTTGTGACAGCCGGTTTTACTCTAGCAGACCATGCTGCAGTGATGTGGGAGAGGTTCACCAGTTGTTCCGTGACGAGTATGCTCCCCAGGTGGATAGGGAACAGTTGGCCCATGAGTTTCTGTCTCTTAAGCAGAAGATAGAAACTATGACTGAGATTTCGAGGATGTTCCATGAGAGGGCGTTGTTTTGTCGTGAGCACGTGTCTACTAAGCAAGCACGTGTGACTCATTATCTGAGTATTCTGAGGAGGGTATATGGGAGTTTGTGGCAAACTCATCTTACTGTACATTGGTTAAGTTGCAAACCACTCCCCGATGGAGGGAGATTCAGCTAGAGTTACAGTCCAAGGAGGAGGGGGACTCCCAAGGGAGGGACATGACACCGATGCAGTCGCAGCCGGCGACGAAGTGGGCAAAGCTTGCTGATGTGAGAGCTGGGGGCCAGAAGGGCCGCAATTGTGGAAAGTGCAGCAAGAGTCACGAGGGATCTTGTCGGGCAGTGATTTGCTACAAACGTGGCAAAGAGGGGCACATTGAGAAGGATTGCCCCAAGGGGTTTGCAGTTTTCTTTCACTACAACCAGACCGGACATCGGAAGGCTGAGTTCCCTCAGCTCATTCAAGTATCAGCCCAGGGTTCTACTCCTTCTACTTTGGGTGCTACTGATAGTCGGCCGGTGAAGGTCGAGGCTCCGAGGGCTTGTGGGAGAGCCTTTCAGCTGACAGGGGAGGAGGTCCGCGCAACACATGATGTCGTGGCTGGTACATATTTCCTTATTTATTTTGTTTTGAGATTTGTTTTGCATATTTTGTGTTGTATATAGGTAGTTTTCTTGTGAGTTTTGTATCTGCTTTGGTGTTATTTGACTCGGGTACTAGTCGATCCTTCATGTCTTTAGCTTTTAGTTGTCACATCAGTATCCGACGTGAGGAATTGAGTCGACCTCTGAGGGTTTCTATAGCCGACGAGCATGTGGTTTTTGCTACTGGTGTGTTCCGAGGATGTATACTAACGATTTTTGGTGTTGAGTTCCCGATACACCTGGTACCTATCGCGATGGGTGATGTTTGTGTCATAGTGGGCATGGACTGGTTGAATCGGTTTGGAGCTACAATCGACTATGAGTGTCAGATGGTGACCATACAAGACCCTAGTGGGGGAGTGGTTACGGTGTATGTCGAGGGTACTAGATCTGGATCATCTTTCTGCTCTGCTGCCAGAGCAAGAAAGAGTCTATAACAGTGATGTATGGGCTTCTTGGCATATGTGATAGATACGCGAGTTGCTACAGAGAGGCTGAGTTCTATCTTCGAGGTTCCAATAGTGTGCAAGTTTCATGATGTTTTTCCCGATGAGTTGATGGGTGTGCCTCCCGAGAGGCAGGTGGAGTTCCGGATTGATTTGGTTCCAAGTGCGGCTCCTGTTGCTAAGGCACCTTATCGCCTTACACCACCAGAGATACAGGAGTTTTCCTCATAGCTACAGGAGCTGCTAGGGAAGGGTTTCATTAGACCGAGGAGCTTGCCTTGGGGAGCAACTATCGTTTTTGTTAAGAAGAAGGATGGTTCACATCGGATGTGCATCAATTACCTGGTGTTGAACTACCTGATGATCAAGAACTGTTATCCGCTACCGAGGATCGACGATTTATTCGATCGGTTGCAGGGAGCATCTTGGTTCTCCAAGGTTGATTTGAGATATGAATATCATTAGATGAGAGTTTTCTTGGACGATATCTAGAAGACGACATTCAGAACTCGTTATGGGCATTACGAGTTTGTGGTGATGCCTTTCGGGCTCACCAACACACCGACAACGTTCATGGATCTCATGAAACGGGTGTGCAAGCCCATGTTGGATCGATTAGTGATCGTTTTCATCAACAATATTCTGATGTACTTGAGGTCCAAAGAGCAGCATGAGGAGCATCTGTGAGAGATTCTTGGAGTATTAAGGGCTGAGAGGCTTTATGCCAAATTCTCCAAGTGTGATTTCTTGTTACGAGAGGTCCAGTTCCTGGGGCATCTTGTTAATCAGAATCGGAAATTAGTTGACCTGGACAAGATTGAGGAAGTTATGAGATTGGAGGTGCTGAGATCCCCGTCCGAGATCAGGAGTTTTCTTAGTCTGCCCGGCTACTATCGGAGATTTATCAGAGATTTCTCCAAGATCGCTGTTCCTTTACCAGATTGGCCCGGAAGGGTGTCAATTTTGCATGGGGCCCAAGCACCAGGCCTCATTTGAGACTCTTCGCCAGAGATTGTGCAAAGCTCTAGTGTTAGCTCTTCCCGAGGGAGTGGATGACTTTGTAATTTACTGTGATGCATCTATGCCAGGGTTGGGTGCGGTGTTGATGCAGATGGGGCATGTGATAGCTTATGCATCGAGGCAGTTGAAGCCTCATGAGACGAGGTACCCCACCCACGATTTGGAGCTGGGGCAGTGGTGTTCGCCATCAAGATCTGGTGCCATTATCTGTATGGAGTTCGATGCACCATATACACAGACTATAAGTGTCTGAAGTACCTCATGGATCAGCCCAACCTGAATATGAGACAGAGGTGGTGGTTGGATGTGGTGAAAGACTACGACTGTGAGATCTGATATCACCCAGGCAAGGCTAACATGGTAGCCGATGCCTTGAGCCGTAGAGTAGAGAGTGCTTTGATTCGAGATGTGTGTATGACGATGATGGTGATGACTCCAGTCCTAGATACCATCCGAGAGGCTCAGGTGGAGGTTGTGAGGCCAGAGAACCTCAAGAGGGAGCGAGTGATCGGATAGGTTTTCGAGTTTGAGATGGATAGTCAGGGGCTTATGACTTTCCGTGGGCGGATTTGGGTGCGCTATACAGGTGGAACTCGACGCATACTAATGGAGGAGGCACATAGGTTTGAGATTCTCGATCCATCCAGGATCCACTAAGATGTATTTGGATCTATAGAGAGATTCCTGGTGGCCCTATAAGAAAAGGGATGTGACATGGGTAGTTGAGAGGTGCTTGACATGTCGTCGGGTTACGGCAGAGCACCAGCGTTCACTTGGCCCGTTACAACCTCTAGATATTCCCCAGTGGAAGTGAGAGTAGATTTCCATGGATTTTATCATGAAATTACCGATGACTGTGCGAGATGTCGACGTGATATGGGTGATTGTGGACCGGTTGACGAAGAGTGTTCACTTTCATGCTATCAGTGAGAGTTCTTCTGTAGAGAGATTGGTTGAGATTTATGTGAGAGAGGTGGTGACACGGCATGTGGTGTCGAAATCAATAGTTTCAGATCAGGATGTGCGTTTTACTTCCAGATTCTAGAAGTTTCATGAGGAGTTCGGTACCCGATTACACTTTAGTATCGCATACCACCCACAAACCGACGGGTATAGTGAGTGGATGATTCAGACACGTGAGGACATGCTGTGACCATGTGTTATGGACTTCGAAGGAGGTTGGGACACCTATTTGCCCTTAGCTAAGTTTTCCTACAAAAACAGCCACCATTCCAGTATTGGCATGCCTCCGTTCGAGCTCTTCTATGGGAGTAGATGTCGGACTTACATTTGTTGGGGAGAAGTAGGGCAGTGAGTGATGGGTGGCACTGGGATAGTGCTAAAGACAACCAAGCAGATTCTACAGGTCAAACAGAGGTTACTGACAGCCCATAGTCGCCAGAAGAGCTACGCAGACCAACGACGATCCGAGCTTGAGTTCCAGGTTAGAGAATTATCCCTCCTGAAAGTATCCCTATGGAAAGGGGTGATCCGATTCAGGAAGCGGGGAAAGTTGGGTCCCAGATATATCGGTCCTTTCAGAGTCATTGCTAGAGAGGGTAAGGTAGCTTATCGATTAGAGCTACTTACAGAGTTGAGCCAGATTCATAACGCCTTCCATGTGTCTCAGTTAAGGAAGTTTGCAGCCGATGAGATGGTTGTGGTACCATTAGAGGACATTCAAGTAGATGCGAGCCTGAATTACCTTGACAAGCCGATAGCGATATTGGATCAGAAAGTGAAAGTTTTGAGGAATAAAGAAGTGCCCGTGGTTCAGGTCCAGTGGCAACATCGAAAGGGATCCGAATGGACTTAGGAGCTGGAGTCCGAGATGCACGGGCAGTATCCAGAGTAATTTACGGAGCATGACTTCAAGGGCAAAGTCTGATTCTAGTGGGGGAGAATTGTAACATCCTGACTCCCAAGTATAATATGTATACATTTATTTATGAGTTAAGTGGCCAACTTGACGAGTGGGTGCCCCAACTCGTCGAGTAGAGACGAATTTGACCACGTGGGTTTTTAAACCAGCTCGGCGAGTTGGTGTTGTGAGTGGAAACCCTAATCTTTCGGGTTTGTATCCTATTTAAAGGGACTTAAGCCCTCATTTCCACCTCACCAGCCACCCAACTTCCCTATGTGAAACCCTAATCGATCAGATTGATTTATGAAAGAGAGAGAGAGGGGGGAGAGGCTAATTTGAGTGGTTTTGTGCATCCTTAGAAAGATATTTGGAGAGCTTGGCGTATTTAATCAAGGAGGGGTTGTAGATCCATAGGTCTTCAGTGGTTAGCTTCAGTGCAAAGGTAAAAAGCTCTTATTTTGACCTTTCCTTTGTGAGATCTTAGTTTAGGGAGGTTTTGAGGGTTTTCTCCCATCCATCCTTGACAATGAGTTATTTGAGCATACCTTGAGGTTGAAACCTTATATCTACACTATAGAGATACTTGAGAGCCCGAAGATCCGAGCTTAATTGAGCTAGAGTGTAGCTTTTGTGCATATAACCCTTGTTGGAATTTTTATTGGCATTATGGGTCTAATATGTCATGTATGAAGGTAAAGCATGTAGCTTTATGTGACATTCGAGCCTTGGGAGGCTAGATCTAGAGTTTGGGGTTCTAGATCTGACTTAAAAAGTCTGAATGAGGAAATAAACCGAATGGACTTGCTGAGTCAATGAGCCGATTCGACAAGTCGGCTAGGGTTTTCCCCCGATGAGTCTGGACATGGGTAAATCGGCGAGTTAACGAGACAACTCGACGAGTTAAATTGAGTTTTCGTGACATTTCAGAGGAATTGAGGGGACTCAGCGAGCCATATAGATGCACTCGGCGAGTCGGGTCAACATGGGCTGTTGACTCAAGTGTTGACTTCTGCTGACTTTTAGGGTTTGGTCAAGACAGGGATTATGGGAACCATGGAGGGGTAAAATGGTCTTTTTCCCATTCCAAGAGTTTAGAGAGACAATAACTTAGTTTATTTAGAGTCGTGATTTAAGTGTTGATTAGAGAAAATTATCCTATGTGTCAGGCGGAGGCTAGTTCGAGATTCGTGTACAAGGTTATTCCTTTTCCTGCTTACGAGGTGAGTCTTCTCACTATACTTACCTAGAGTGGTAATCTATGTGCGAACGGAGAGTCTTATGTGCGTTTTATTGAGTATTGTGACATCCTACATTATGTCTTTGTGATTTATGTTGTGAGCTTACTGAGTTAGGACCATAGGGTCCACCCGAGTTGTGGGACCAGAGGGTTCCACTAAGACACATTGACCAGAGGGTCTTATTTGCGTATAGCCATGAGAGACTAATGAGATGTGTTTGGTATTCTGGGGAACTCACTAAGCTTCATGCTTACCGTGTTATGTGTTATTTGTCTCAATACTTCTCAGTATCACGGGAAGGCACCGGCTTGGTTGTACACACACGAGTTGGAGATATGTTTTGGTAGATCCTGGATTGTGTTCTAAACAATTTATGAACACCTGTTTTTGATAACTTGATATCTTTGGGTGTTTAGTGATTGTGTTAATGAGATTAAAGTGAATTTTAAATAAAAAATTTTGATTAAAAATTTACGGTGTTAAACAATTCTTATTGATTTTAGATTAATTTATCAACCATATAAATTAACAAATCAATTATTCAATTATTAATCTCATATTAGTTCATCAATCACATAATAAATTAACAACACGACTATCTATTTCCAATTAATATATTAATCACATAATATATTAAGAAACTATTTCCCATTATTTCCAATTAACTTATTAATCATATAATAATCTAATAAATTATCATTCTTTCTCCTAATATCATTTCTAGCTATTTCATGATTTTAATCAGAAGAATATACAAATTTAGTTATGAGCTGAAACTCCCTTCGACCCTCTGATTTTCTTAGCACGGCCGACATCGTGCCTATTTACAATTATATTTCAATGATATACTATTGACTGCCTCAGACCATAGTGTTCTCCGCGACATTATTACTTCTTTGTCTCAAGAACTTGCTATGACTGATCTTCGTTCTCTTCCCCATTTTTTTAGGTGTGACTGCTACTCGTGGAGAACATGGTCGATTTTTATCATAGGCCTCTTATACTCATGATATTCTTCAAAGAGCTTCTATGGCCTTTTATAAGTCGTTCGACACTCTAGTGGATTTATCCACATAACCTAGTGCCACTAACGGTGAACCTCTTGTTGATGGTACTCTCTATCACACTCTAGCTGGAGCTCTCCAGTCTTTGAATTTTACGCCCCATACATTGCATATGCTATTCAAAAAGTTTGCTTGTTCATCTATGCTCCATGTGAGTCCAAATTTTAGTTCATAAAGAATTTTTTTTGATATCTATAGGGCACCATAGACTATGATCTGCAACTTTTTACATCCTCTTCACACACCTTAACAAACTATTCTAATGCTCAATGTGGCAGATGTCCTAACTCTTGCCGATCTACTTTTGGGTACTGTGTTTTTCTTAGCAACAATCATGTGTCCTAGTCTTCAAAACGCCAGCCAACTATCTCTCGTTCAAGAGCATAGGCTAAATATCATGGTGTTACTAATGTTGTTTCAAACTGGGGGGGAATATTAGTCGATTATATTTATGGTTTATATGTATCTTTAGGAGATATACATCTGTCAATATTTGATTATATGCTTGTTATATATCACCATAATATGTGGTTGTATTCTATTGTATTTGTATCGATATATAGGGTGTTGATTATCAATAAACAGATCAAGCGATTCATGATATCATAATCACTTTTACTTCCAACAGGCATAAATGTTACCCATAAGTTTCACTTAACCTGTCAGCTACATGCTTACCCAAATCAACATCACCATACAATCTACACACACTCAACAAAGAAACCAACTCATTTTTCTCCTTTGGGATTTTTTAACTATCTTTTCTACATCTTTAAGTAGCCCAACACTACCTAAAAGATTAATCGAAACCTGTGGTTTTTATCTTTAGTTTAATTTTATACATTGATTTCATGGATTAATAATACTTTTAACCTTCCTCCGCCAATCCCCATCACAACATGCATTTAAAACACTAATGAAGGTAGTATCATCTGACCTAAACCCTCATTTCTTCATCTCAGAGAACAACTAGACTACTTTACTAGACTTTCCATTTAAAGAAAGTGTACATATTATGGATGTGCACAAGCAACCACTATGAACAACCCATTGAAAAAGTACCCAATGTTAATTTATCATGCTTAATTCTATAGATTTGCATTTTCTAGAGCAAGGCCATTGCCTCACCCGTATGGTTCGTTGTGTATATATATATATATATATATATATATATATATATATATATATATATATATATATATATATATATATATATATATATATATATATATATATATATATATATCACAACTTTCTAGAGAGCATATCTTTGACCGGACTTCTATCAAATAACAGTCACTAGTACAAAACTGGCTGTGATTATAGACATTTTGTGTCAGTTTTTTTTTTTTTTTTTTTTTTTTTTTTTTTTTTTTCCATTCAACGTATAATGAAAGGTCATGTCATTGATGATAAGTTATGTTTTTGTTTAATTGTAGTGAGTATAACACATGAAAGCCCGTTGTTATAGGTCAAACTTGTCATTATATGGTAGGATGGCTTTGGAAATGTACCTATCTTATTTTGATAACCGTCATAATAATACACTTACAATGATATATTTTTCCTATAGACTGATAAATGTTAACTTATAGTCACCGTTTCTAAAAATTAATCTGACCATTGTTGAATTTTGGAGGGATAAATGTGATTAAGCTATCAATATAAGTTATCTTTAATAACATGTTTACTGTTTTCTCATTACTACTGTTACATAAACCGACAAAAATTTAAACCGTCTCCATAAATTATCTATACTCACATGTTATTACTTTTATTATGATTATTGATAACTTTTAATGACATGTTTCATATTATATGATGAATATAGTGAACATTATTCACTCACAAGCAATTAAACGGTGACCATAAAGTATTTATAGTGATGTGTTTTTTCATATACAATGATAAATGTTTACTTACAGTCACCGTTTATAAATATTATCATCGACATGGTTGATTTTTGGAGACACAAACATAATTAATGTATCGGTATAAGTTATCTTTACTTACATGTTTAATGTTTTCTCATTACTACTGTTTATATATACCGAACAAATAAAAATTAATGCCGTCACAAAAATAATATGTACTCCCTAGTTATTAATTTTATTAAGATTATTAATAAATTGGCCGAGAGATGTCTTAGTACCACGTCAATTAGAAAATTAGATGTAACATTTAACTTTTTCGGTTAAATAACTTTTAGTATCCATAACGAAGATTATTGTGGAAGAAAATGGTATTGTGTTAGATCTATAAAAGCATCAACCGGAGCATATTGAAAATGACCTGTCATAATAAAGGTCAAGTGTAACCGGTATCAAAAGGCAAATTATATGGCAATAGTCAAATTACTTATATTCTATCCTTAACCTTATGGAAAGAGAGGATAAATATATTATGATAACAATCATCTTTGTTAAGATTTGTTTAATAAGATACAATTTGTTTTGAACAAAACACACTAATTTAATATTTAAAAAAAAAAAAAAAAACATACGAAAATTTGACCTTTAAGACTAAATATGATTTCTAAGAGCATCCATAACACATAGTTCAATAGTAGAGTTGAATGAGGTGACATGTCTAATTGTGATTCAATGAATTAAACTCTATCATTATGGATGTCATGTTGACATTCAATAGATATGTAGTTCAATGGTCATTGAACTCTTCAATGGAAAAAGAAACCTTTTAACTAGTAAATATATATTCATTGAACTCTATTGGGTTCAATACATTGTAGGAAAATTAATTTAGACTTGTATAATAAATAAAATAATGATGTGTCAATACATTAAACTCTTAAAAGTTTAATGCATTGTGGATGCCCTAAGTACCGTGATCGTATTTACTTCCCCAAGTTTACAAAATGACATGCTAATGATCAAAGAATCCACCCTGCTAATGTGTCACCTGAAAGTCTTAGGTGGCTGGATGACTTGTCAACCATATATGTCATGCACATCCATTGGTAATGACTACACACTTCAACTTTTTGATATATTACTGTCAATATGATTGCGATATCCATTTCTATCATTTTTGCTGAGAAAAAAGATAGCCATCAAACTCAAACATTTTTCTCTTGTGGGCCTCCCATCAAACTCCATACATTTCTTCTGATATGTCTGCTGAAATTTTTACAAGCAGGTGTCCCCATATACGTAAGGCACACCATTTCCTCATAACTCCACACTTATTCTCGTGGGTAGACCTATGTGAAAACATGCCCAATTTACTTTTCTTGCTCATAAATATGCATCGCTTCTCAGTTTCTTTCCTACTCAAAACCACAACCTCAACATTTCTTCATAGTCTGTCATCAAGGAAATGTCGTCTGGCACAAAGTCAATCAGAGGGTGGTTGGGTTGGAGTCATGCTAACATGGAGAAGAATGACAGTGGCTACTACTGTACACCAGCAGTCAGGTTAGAAGATGGGGACGATGATGATGGAGATTACGACTATGCCCCTGCAGCATGATTTAATTAATGAAAATTTAACATCAACTCTACTGTTGACACAAATGCATAACGGTAGCCGCTGAGGGACCACAAACCTATTTGTGGGTTTTTTGTATTACTAAAGAAATACAGCTAAATGGTGTAGTATGTAACACTAGATGTAGTTGTTTACTAATTAACATGTATGAGTTATAAAGGCAAGACATATGATGATCCAAGTTTCATGTGTTTTATTAGTTCATTATTTTTATCTGTTCAAGCATTATGATTTACTACGTATGTTTTATGAAGGCAAGCCAAAAGACATATTCAGTTATGTTTGAACCTGAATGGTTTATAAAAAAAGGGTTAATGCATACTAATCAACATGTAACCTGATGCATGAAGTTAATTTGACATTCTCTGATTTTTACACATAAAATCAACGGTGTTCAGCAGGAACCGAAGCAAATCAAACAACACTACCTAATAATAACTCCTGTGGTGATTTACTGGGCAAAACTATCACAACCCATGGGCTTATAACAGAGTTAATCTGGTCAAGAACTTATTAAAACCATAATATCTAGCTCCACATCATATTTCTGTTACACAGATGCGTTCAAACTGAAATAAATATCTTGCATTGCAGGATGAGAAGCATCTCCAGCAAGAAACTCATAAACATTGCCATTAATAACCTCAATAGAATTTATGTTTGCAGAACTTTTATAGATTTGGTAGTACTAGTGCAATGCTGCTAGTTGGCTAGCAGTAGATAATGGTTATATTGTGTAAAAGTATATATGCTACTCAGTTGTTGGTTATTAGACCATAATCGATGATAAAATTTCTAGTAATCCACAATTTCAACCGGTCTATGATATCGTTTCTACCACCGGAGCATTGTAACTCAGTAGTTCTTGAACAACAGGTGTAACTGTCACACCCCGAAAACCGAAGGCGGAAACATTTCCGGGGTTGACTCCACGTTTAGTATCAAATCCAATGCATATAGTAAGTAAAGTAAAACAACCATTACATTACATATAGAAAAGTTTACATTTGTTTCAAAAGTAAAGTTATACATGTGATACATAGTATATATGAACAAAATGAGACGAGTCTTCTACGCACTCCGTCTTCGCTAAAAGAGATCGTCGGGTACCTGTTTAATGCGGACCTGAGAATACAAGCGGTTTGAAAATCAGCATAAAGCTGGTGAGTTCATAAGCGGTTAGTTTTTCTGAAAATGTACGAGTTCCTTTGGTTTCCTGAAAAAGTGGTTATCCAAGAAAATCCCATATTTTCTTAAAAGTTGGTTACCAAATCCAAAATGTAATGTAAAAGATGTACACTGAAAACATGATTGTTCTTGTGAATTGTAAAGTTTGGTATCTAAATTGTTACACGTTTCTGGTTACGTATTACTGTTACCCAGGAAAATCCTATATTTTCCTACATGTGTGTGTATGTGAACTGTTACCAATTCTGATTATGTTCAGTGTTATCCCCAGGAAAATCCCATATTTTCCTGAATGTGTGTATATGTGCGAATTGTTACCGATTTCGATTATGTTCAGTGTTATCCCCAGGAAAATCCCATATTTTCCTGAATGTGTGTGTATGAATTCTCCTGAAAGTTTGATTATCCTTAAATGTACATTAGTTTTATTACGTACATAAAACTAATAATTAAGTGTGAAGTGTTCATAATCTTGATTGCGAGTCCTTAACCATACTTCAGACTAGATATGAATCGGGCCAGGGCCAGTATCCTTTTTATGACTTTCGTCTCCCTTGAACCTTTCGGTTCGGCTGTAGCTAGCAGCTAGGTGCGGGATTGTCAGTCTCGTATAGATCTATACACTCAATTCACGTTCTCCCTTCTGGAGATTCTGGTTACAGGGGTAGTCCTCCACTCTCTCGTGCCAAGGAAGTGTTACAGAGGACGTGTCTCCAATCCTAAAGTTTACTCTTTACTTCTCGTGCCTAGGGAAGTAGTATCTATGACTGACTAAGTTCTAATGGTGCCTGTCCTTTACACTCGAGCCTAGGTGTTTCATTAAGGACATTACAAATGTTTTATGATCACTATCATTATAAGTGTGAACAATCAATTGTGAAACATAACAGTATGTAATAATAAGAATTGAAAATCGGTTTGAACAATCAACTCTACAAGTTAAAACAGTTTGTTAGTAGGTTTTCAATTCTTAAAAGTGTACGAATTATGAAACCATTTAAGTGAAATAATGAATTTAAGTATAAGATATTCTTGTACTTTTGCTTGTATTCCCCCCCCCCCTGAAAGCATTTAAAAATCATTGAAAAAGGGTACGGGTATGAACTCACCAGAGGAGAAAACGCGACGTTCCGGGTGCTAAGTGTCAATTTAAGGCTTGATAACACGCGAGGTTCCTATGTAATATCAAATGGTATACAAATATATCTAATTAGATTTATAAACTCTAATTAGATATGATATTACACTCCAATGAGCGAAAACACTGCAAAACGATTGTTTGGAGTGACCCGGGTGACATCTACGGACGTGTATTGATGCGTGGGACTTAGGAATTGAGTTTACTCTTCAAGAGTAAACCCCTTATGGAGTTTTCGCCCACATACCCCATACATACATGAGTTCACAGCCGTGAACAAATGTTTGGAGGTTTTAAGGTGCTAAATGGCTTGACTACTCATGGGAAATGATGGAATGGATTTTTCTAAAGCTTTGGAATGGATTGAAAGTGCTTGAATATCATTTATGGGAGTTCACGGCAGTAAACATGGATTTTATGGCCGTAAACTCCCCACCCCCCCAAGTTCAAACCATAATTATTTAGAGAGGCTAGGACAATCACATGTGATTCCAACTAATTTTCCAAGCCTTGGTATGCATTTAGGGTACCATTTAACATGTTAAAAGGAGTTTACGGCCCTGGAACATGTTCTTGGGATGTCATGGTCGTAATCACCTAATTGGAGGGTGTTTGACATGTTTAAGGTCCCCAAACTATTTTTAGATGATTCTAGGATTTATTCCAAGGCTATTGGTGGAGTTATATGGCTTTTAAACATGTATAAATGAGTTTACTCCCCATGTTTGAGGGGTTTACGGACCAAGCATATTCCTTGGCCGTAAACTCATATTTGTTCCTCAAAATTCATGTTTAAGGTGTTCTAAGTCCGGATTTGTAAGCCATATAGTCGTATCTAAGTCCCAAAGTTGGTTTGGAGGGGTTAAATTGCTCAAAAACCCATTTATTAAGTGTTTACGGACCAAGCATGCTCCTTGGCCGTAAACACATGTTCCAGGTCCAAAATCACATTTTAAACACAGATTTGAAGGCCTAAAAGGTTGAATAACAAGTTAGGGAAGTTACCTCTATGATTTGGAGCCTTAATTCTATCTTTTTGGACCTTAATCTTGAATGAGGAGAGAGGTTAGAGAGAGAGTTGTGAGATGAAGCAAAAGCTTCAAATGGAAGCTTGTATCACTTTAAATAGTGTCCAAGTTCGGGACACGGTGGAATTCTACCCGATACCGGCGTTAGATGGGGCTTTGGGTCGCACCCGATCAAGTTGCCGTAACTCGAAATGGTTGATTCTAGAAATGTTCCGATCACTAATATGAGGTGTTAGAATGAGTTCCAAAGGTATTAGGACACTCGTTAAGTTATAAAATACACATTAATGACTTAATTACGAAAAGGGGTACAAGCAATGATACGAAATTTCGGGTTGTTACAGTAACATTGCAGACACATGTTGCTAACATGTGTAAAGAACAATTATGATCAAATTAGAAACTCTGGTGAATTTGTTACGTAATTACCCTAAGACAAGTCCAGATTACAGATCGTCCTAAGCAAGGAAAAATAAATTACAAGCCCAACGAAGTTTCCAAACCGTTCAAAAAACCCCAATTATGTTTTGTCTGTTCAAGAAAACCCAACAAACTTAACATTTTGTCTAAAAAGCCCAACTAAGTTACACTTCTCGTTTAGGGTCAACCGGCTAATGAAAGTCAATGACTGACATGGCTTATGACGTGTAATTAAATATCGTAAAATGACTAGTAAGATCAACAAAGTTTCAAAAACGATCACAAAACCCCAATTATGTTATGTTTGTTGAAAAAACCCAACGAACTTATGCTTTTGTTCAATTTCATTAGAGGCAACCAGATTCATTACGTATACAACTATTTGGCAAATGACATGACATTATATTTATTGACATGGAATAAACATATTAGAATTGCCCTTTATATACCTATTTAGGGTTTGGAGAAGAGAAAAACGAACGATGCATGTATTTGATCTCTTGTAATAGATATTTCTTCTTCTTCCTCTCAATCGTTGATGTCCAACTCAAGATCTACAAAGAATATATTTGATGATGCAAACTCTTGTAGATGTAAACGCCCTTCTCGGATTTGGACATCTAGAA
The DNA here is from genome assembly GCF_002870075.4 of Lactuca sativa. Classification (NCBI taxonomy): domain Eukaryota; kingdom Viridiplantae; phylum Streptophyta; class Magnoliopsida; order Asterales; family Asteraceae; genus Lactuca; species Lactuca sativa. The sequence continues at coordinate 238,554,804 of NC_056627.2, forward strand.
TGGAGGGTCATGTCATTTGCCAGCTAGTTATATACGTAATGAATCTGGTTGCCTCTAATGAGAATTGAACAAAAACGTAAGTTCGTTGGGTTTTTTTTCCACAAAGAAAACATGATTGAGTTTTTTTGAACGGTTCTGAAACTTCGTTGGTCTTACAAGTCATTTTCCGATATTTAATTACACGTAATAAGCCATGTCATTCGTTGACTTTCATTAGCCGGTTGACCCTAAATGTGAAGTGAACGAAAGTGTAAGTTAGTTGGGCTTTTTTAAACAAAATGTTAGTTCGTTGGGTTTTTTTTGAACAGACAAAACATAATTGAGTATTTTGAACGGTTTGAAAACTTCGTTGGGTTTATAAGTCATTTTCCCTCCTAAGCTATTCCTTAATTCTAAAGGCAAATCGATTTCATCAAATGATTGTCTGTAGTAGAGGCTCCATTTCGTCAGTCTGGAATAATGGTTGTATGTGTAATTGTGTAAGGTTTTCTGTAAGGAAATATTCAGTATTCCTTCATTGGTCACCATAAATGTCACCATCAAAGATATTTTGATCACATACAAAGATAGTGATACATAGACTTGGATACATGCTATACTATACATATGACTCATGCCACTCAAATATGTACTGCATGGAAAATATCTATTGTGCTCACCACATGAAAAAATAAAATATGGACTACAAAGACATTTTGTTACCCACATGTTACATTGTCATGGATACTTCGTATCAGTCCCTTTGACCAGCTGTTGACTACAGCCGTTTATAGTGTACAACTTATAAAGAAGAATACATAATGCAAGAAAAATATTGAAGAAAAAATTGTTCCCATTGCAAACATTAGTTGACAAGGAACATTTAATCTTCTTGAACACTTGAATATCATTATGAGAAACAAATCAACCCTAGTTAGCTATAAAACATGTATATATATATATATATATATATATATATATATATATATATATATATATATATATATATATATATATATATATATATATATATATTATATAGGAATATTAATATTGGCAAGAGATATCATAATACCACCGCTAATTGAAAATTAGATGTACCTATCAACTTTTTTGATTAAAAAACTTTTAGGGTCCAAAACCAAGATTATTTTTAAACAGAATGGTAATGTGTTAGACGTACATAAAAGCTAAAAAAAAAAAAAGTTGGATCTAAACTCATATCAAGTGGAGCTATTTAAAAAGTGACTTTTCATTATAAAGGTCAAGTGCAACTGACTCAAGAGGCAAATCATAACAGAAGAGTCAAATTACATATATTCTATCTTTTAAGGATAAAGATACTATAATAACAATCACCTTTTTTAATATCTGTTTAATAAAATACAGATTGTTTTGGATATAACAAACTAATATTACAAGAAAACTTATAAAAGAAATTGATCTTTAAGACTAACTATGCTTTCTAATTAACGTGATGGTTTTTACTTCCCCGATTTTGCAGAATGACATAAGGCAATGATCAAAGAATCCACCTTGCTGATGTGTCACCAGACTGTCTTATGTGGCTGGATGATATGTCAACCTTATTATGTCATGCACATCCATTGGTAATGACTCCACACTTTAACTTTTTGATAGATTCCTGATAATATGAGTGCAACATCCTTTTCTCTCATTTCTTCTGAGAAAAAAGATGCCCAATAAACTCTAAACATTTTTCTCTTGTGGGCCACGTATCAAACTCCATACATTTCTTCTGATATGTCTGCTGAAATTTTTACAAGCAGGTGTCCCCATATACGTGAGGCACACCATTTCCTCATAACTCCACACTTGTTCTCGTGGGTAGACCTATGGGAAAACATGCCCAATTTACTTTTCTTGCTCATAAATATGCATCGTTTCTCAGTTTCTTTCCTACTCAAAACCACAACCTCAACATTTCTTCATAGTCTGTCATCAAGGAAATGTCGTCTGGCACAAAGTCAATCAGAGGGTGGTTGGGTTGGAGTCATGCTAACATGGAGAAGAATGACAGCGGCTACTACTGTATACCAGCAGTCTGGTTAGAAGGAGATGGGGACGATGATGATGGAGATTACGACTATGCCCCTGCAGCATGATTTAATTAATGAAAATTTAACATTAACTACTGTTGACACAAATGCATAACGGTAGCCGCTGAGGGACCACAAACCTATTTGTGGGTTTTTTCTATTACTAAAGAAATACAGCTAAATGGTGTACTATGTAACACTAGATGTAGTTGTTTACTAATTAACATGTATGAGTTATAAAGGCAAGACATATGATGATCCAAGTTTCATGTGTTTTATTAGTTCATTATTTTTATCTGTTCAAGCATTATGATTTACTACGTATGTTTTATGAAGGCAAGCCAAAAGACATATTCAGTTATGTTTGAACCTGAATGGTTTATAAAAAAAGGGTTAATGCATACTAATCAACACGTAACCTGATGCATGAAGTTAATTTGACATTCTCTGATTTTTACACATAAAATCAACGGTGTTCAGCAGGAACCTAAGCAAATCAAACAACACTACCTAATAATAACTCCTGTGGTGATTTACTGGGCAAAACTATCACAACCCATGGGCTTATAACAGAGTTAATCTGGTCATGAACTCATTAAAACCATAATATCTAGCTCCACATCATATTTCTGTTACACAGATGCGTTCAAACTGAAATAAATATCTTGCATTGCAGGATGAGAAGCATCTCCAGCAAGAAACTCATAAACATTGCCATTACTAACCTCAATAGAATTTATGTTTGCAGAACTTTTTTAGTAGTGAGTAGATAATGGTTATACAGTGTAAAAGTATAAATGCTACTCAGTTGTTGGTTTATTAGACCATAATCGATCATAAAATTTCTAGTAATCCACAATTTCAACCGGTCTATGATATCTTTTCTACCACCGGAGCATTGTAACTCAGTAGTTCTTGAACAATCACTACTAGAAAACATGGTGTTTTCCTACGAAAAATAGCTACGGAAAATTTCCGTAGCTAATTAGCTACTGAATTGCTACGGATCAACTACATAATGGGATGCCCTAGTTTAGTAACGGAATAGCTACGGAAGCGGGTCTGTAGCTATTACGTAACTAATTAGCTACGTAATAGCTACAGATGCAAGTCTGTAGCTATTCCGTAGCTAATTAGCTACGGAATAGCTACATATGCAAATTCGTAGCTATTCCGTAGCTAATTAGCTACGAAATGGCTACGGAATACCTACGGATACTAATTACCTACAGATTAGCTAAGTAGCTACGGATTAGCTACGAATTTTTCTTATTTTCATTTTTTCGGGAACCAAACGTCGTTTTTTTCGATTCGTTTTTTTCACACCTCTACTATACATGATTATCTTTATTTTCACCAACATGTAGCTATTAATATCGTTCATAAAGTTGTGTGCCATTCGGGATCAAGTACTCGTTTCACAGTTTAACATTGTAATGGATATACTTTTCATCAACTTGTGATTAATTATGTTTTTATATGTATAATTATACACATGAATGAGTTATGGTATACGTGTATGTGTATATGTGTATGTATACGTGTTTGTGAGATGTATGTGAACATATTCATACGCATTATAGTGTTAAACCACTAAACGAGTAATGAATCCCGTATGTGCACACGACTTTATGAATGATACTAATAGCTATAAGTTGGTGAAAATATAGATAATCATTTATAATAAAGGTGTGAAAAAAAAAACGGAGAGAAAAAAACGAAGTTTGGTGCCCGAAAAATCAAAAATAAGAAAAATCCGTAGCTAATTAGCTACGGATGTTTCTTATTTTCGATTTTTTGAGCATCAAACATCGTTTTTTTCACTTTGTTTTTTTCACACCTCTACTATACATGGTTATCTATATTTTCACCAACTTGTAGCTATTAATATCGTTCATAAAGTCGTGTGCCCCTTCGGGATCAAGTACTCGTTTCATTGTTTAACATCGTAATGTTTATACTTTTCACCAACTTGCGATGGATTATGTTTGTATATGTATATTTATATACATGAATTAGTTGTGGTATATGTGTACATGTATATGTGTATGTATACGTGTTTGTGAGATGTATGTGTACGTATTCATAAACATTATAGTGTTAAACCATTAAACGAACAATGGATCATGTATGTGCACGCGACTTTATCAATGATATTAATAGCTAAAAGTTGGTGAAAATATAAATAATCCTATATATTAGAGGTGTGAAAAAAACGGAGCGAAAAAAACGGCGTTTGGTGCCGGAAAAATCGAAAATAAGAAAAATCCGTAGCTAATTAGCTACGAATTAGCTACGGAATTCTAACGGAATGCATACTCCGTAGCTAATTACCTACGGAATAGCTACGGAATATGCTTTCCGTTAGAATTCCGTAGCTAATTAGCTACGGATTTACTACAAATTTTTCTTATTTTTTATTTTTCCGGCACCAGACATCGTTTTTTTCGCTCCTTTTTTTTCACACCTCTATTATATATGATTATCTATATTTTCACCAACTTATAGCTATTAATATCATTCATAAAGCCATGTGCACATACGGGATCCATTACTTGTTTTTTGGTTTAACACTATAATCCATTGGTCATTGTTTAACGTTGTAATGCTTACATATACATATACACACATACATATACATAAGCACACACATACATACTTATACAAATATACATATTTCTCATATTAATCATATTTTTTCATTATTTAATTTATACATTAAACGTATATTATTTTAATTGTTTGTTTGTGTGTTAACCACATTTTTAATTTTTTTTTGAATATTATTATTATTGAAAAAAAAATATTGAAAAAAATAATAATAATGGTGAAAAAAAGTTTTAAGACTTGAATATTGAAATAATAATAATAATAATAATAATAATAATAATAATAAGCACACACATACATACGATCATAAAAAATAGTTTTAAGACTTGAATAATAATAATAATAATAATAATAATAATAATAATAATAATAATAATAATAATAATAACAATAATCGAAAAAAGAAAGTGTATAAAATTAATAGGAGACTAACTCAGGAAGGATGTGGCATGCCCGGCCGGATTGTAATTGTGTTGGTTAGTTATGCAGGAGACTCGAGTTCGATTCTTACCCCACCCCATATTTTTTTATTTTTCCAGAAACAAAATAAAATCCATTGGAGTCTAAACAATTAAGGAAATGGCATACCTGACCGGTTGGTAAGACTATTGGTTTAATACTTGTGAGACTCGAGTAAGTTTCTCGCTGCAACAATTTTTTTTTGCTGGCTGGTGTCTCTAATTTAATGATATATGCCCCTTTTCTGTCTTCCCCCTTCTCGCATCACAGCTTACAAGAACAAAAAAAAAAAAAAAAAAAAAAAAAAAAAAAAAAAAAAAACGCTACAGCTCTCTCTCTCTCTCTCTCTCTCTCTCTCTGGTGGTCGACGCACTGTTCCCCGTGGTGGCGACGCCCCTTCCTCCTCCTGCACTTTTCTGTCTCCCCCCTTCTCACATGGCAGCTTACAAGAACAAAAACAAAAACAAAAAAAAAAAAAAAAAAAAAAAACACGCTGCAGCTCTCTCTCTCTCTCTCTCTCTCTCTCTCTCTCTCTCTCTCTCTCTCTCTCTCTCTCTCTCTCTCTCTCTCTCTCTCTCTCTCTCTCTCTCTCTCTCTGGTGGTCGACACACTCTTCTCTCTGATGTGTCACCAGACTGTCTTATGTGGCTGGATGATATGTCAACCTTATTATGTCATGCACATCCATTGGTAATGACTCCACACTTTAACTTTTTGATAGATTCCTGATAATATGAGTGCAACATCCTTTTCTCTCATTTCTTCTGAGAAAAAAGATGCCCAATAAACTCTAAACATTTTTCTCTTGTGGGCCACGTATCAAACTCCATACATTTCTTCTGATATGTCTGCTGAAATTTTTACAAGCAGGTGTCCCCATATACGTGAGGCACACCATTTCCTCATAACTCCACACTTGTTCTCGTGGGTAGACCTATGGGAAAACATGCCCAATTTACTTTTCTTGCTCATAAATATGCATCGTTTCTCAGTTTCTTTCCTACTCAAAACCACAACCTCAACATTTCTTCATAGTCTGTCATCAAGGAAATGTCGTCTGGCACAAAGTCAATCAGAGGGTGGTTGGGTTGGAGTCATGCTAACATGGAGAAGAATGATAGTGACTACTACTGTACACCAGCAGCCAGGTTAGAAGGAGATGGGGACGATGATGATGGAGATTACGACTATGCCCCTGCAGCATAATTTAGTTGATGAACATTTAACATTAACTGTAGCAAGGTGAGGGACCACAAAACCATTCATGGAGCTTTTGTAAATTTTTGTATTACTAATGCAATACTGCTAAACGCTTTAGAATGTAAAACAATTTTTCCCACAGCTTATGAGATGTAGTTAATCAACACATATGAGTTACAAAGGCAAGCTAAATAATGCTCCTAGTTTCTTGTCTTTAATTAGTTCGTTATTTTTATCTGTTCAAGCAATATGATTTAGTACGTATGATTTATGAAGGCAAGCCAAAAGACTTATTGAATTATGTTTGAACCTCAAAAGGTTATAAAAAAGGGGTTAAATGCATACTAATCAACATGTAACTAGGTGAACTAATTTAATTTGATAATCTCTGATTTTTACAAATAAAATCAACAATTTTCAGGAAGATCCTAATTAAATCAAAACAACACAAATAATATCCCATTCAGTGATTTACTAGGCAAAACTATCTATTAACATGAAAGCATGTGATGATCCTGCATTGATGAAGGATTATGGTGATGACATTTGCTCTTGTTACTTGAACTTTATCTTCTTCAAGTGGAAATCCTGACTGAAATAACACCTGATTCTCTTCTTGAAAGGCCAAAGATAAAGTTGCTAATATCTCAATCCATGGGCTTACAACAGATTTAATCATGTCAAGAATTTATTGAAATTACCAAATTAACTAACTCCACGTCATATTTCTCAAACACAAATGACAGTTAGAACAATGTGTTCAAACTGAGATAAATATCATTCATTTCAGGACGAGAAGCATCTCCAACAAGAAACTCATAAACATTTCCATTAACCTCAATAGAACTACACCCAGGCTCCTTTCTTATTTTGAGTCTTTTGTATCTAAATCTTTTCTAAAACTATCAAGAACATATTTTAGCTTGCTGCATGTCCTTTGGATCAGATTGCATGTGATTCATATATAGTTCATAGATTTAGTTTTCATGGATTCCTTAAAATTAAGTACAAAAAAATGTGATTTAATAATAATCATGGACTCATTTATTCAAAAATGCATCTAAATGTCCTCAGATAACTAAATCCGATTTTTCTATGTATAAGAATGGCATGAAGAGATTTTCTAGAAATTTTGAGATTTAAGTGTATGTTCTTTTATTTAATACAAAATTATTAAGTTCTAGAGTGAAAAATCGAAAGAAAATAATTCCCTATGTCAAAAAGCACTCAACTTCTACAGGGCTGCTATTATGAGTCCTAGACACTTCAAATAAATTTTCATTAGATTTGCACACTAATATTTCTTTCGATTTTTGTGCCTTCAATCATTATAAATTTTGAAAACCAGTCTAGGCTCATCGAAATAACTTGAAAATATACAAACATCACAATTTGGGTTAGATGTGAGTGTAATAACATTTTCAGGATTTTTCAGCACTCTTTGATATTTAATCATATTTTTAATTATTAGTTAAAGTAAAAATGAAAATAAATTTACTACATATCCATAAATTCTCATATTTTAACATCAGGACCGTATAATATGGAAAGTTAGAGAAATAAATTTTGGAAATATTTAGATACTCTTTCGGTGCTATTTAGTAATCATTTTGACTTTGTTAGAACTAAACATAGGTAATTTATAAAACCAAGTTTTGCTATATCAAATGACATTTTAGTATTTTTTTTTCCAACTTCATGACACTATAAAACAGACGTAAAAATATTTTGGGAATTTTTCTTGGAACATTTGTTATTTTTCCATGAATTAAGAAATTTTACGTGAAAGCTCATGATTACTGTTAAACCAAAAAATAAAGTTTAATAATTTTTGGATACTATTTGGATAGTGTTTGATAATTATTTTTATTTATGTGTTATTAATCATGATTGATTCAGGCCAACTTAGGACTAGCCCATTTAGTATAGGCTTTGTCTTTTAGATGGGAGGTCTTGTGTTCTAATTCAGTCATTGATGATTTTGTGATATTAATTTCTAACAACTAATCTCACCTTTCAAAAAAATCATAATAAATTCATAAAACTTGAGTTTTGAGATTCCAAAAATCTTTGAAATTTACACAACCCATATGAAGGTTAGAAACTATTATGATAAAATTTTCAAACATTTTTATGACTTCTTATTATTTAATCATATTTTATTGCTTTTTTAAGATATAATTTATAGTAAATAGTTAAACATATCCAAAAATACTAATATTATGTAGGGACTCTATACCTACTCTTAAGTAATAAATATAAATTCTGGTTTGTTTTGGAACTATTTTGTTAATATTCTTAAATATATGAGACTTTAAATCTATAAGAAAACCCGTTTGTATATATTAAATGAGCAATTTTTTTGACAAATGTTATTGCAAACATTCTAATATGTATAAAATCTATTGAGACTGTAACGTCTAAAAAATCACAAAAAATTTTAACTTTTCAAAACCATCCATTTTCTAAAAAGAAGTGTTTATATAACCAATGTTTTCAAAACATTATTAAAAATCAGAGTCTCCCAATATCCAATCAACATAAACCAAGGATGTGTACGGTCACATCTTCGCCTTGCCACGGTCCTCAGAAGTACCTGAATAAAATTAAAAATGTAAGCCAAAGCTTATTGAGTTCCCCAAACTACCATATATAAACATAACAAACAACAGCAAACATACAGAGCCTTCAGCATGAATGACTGGACCGCCTCACTAGGCCTTCAGCCTATCTTGACCGCTTTCTGGGCCTTCGGCCTAACTTGTCCGTCTCGCAGGCATTCTATTATGCGGACCATCATGGGTATCTTGGCCTTCAGCACAAAGCAGGACCGCCTCAACCTGGTACACCATCATATATCAACATATACCATAACAATCAATAGGTATCATATACAGGTAGTCATGCAGATCTAACAGATCACTACAACATAGCAACATCGTACATACTAGGATACAGATCTAACAGGTCTCTAAAATATGGCAACGTACCGGAAAACCAGGATATAAATCCAATGGGCCGGCATTGCTTCCTTCGACCTATAAGTCGAGTGCGGAAAACTCACATCAATATTTGAATGTAGCCTGAATCGCTCCCAGCTCCGAAAAATGGCTCAACCCAAAACCTAAATGTAGAAACATTTCCCATTCTTTATTAATAACATTTTCCCAAAATACCATTAGTCAAAACTGGTCATAATCAACAACTCAACTAAGTTAACCTAGACGAGTCAAGCCGGTCGAGTCAACTTAGTCAAGTTGACTCAAGGCTCGAATGCGGGGCGTACTCCGTAGGTACATGGGGTATACTCGAGCTTTGACCGCAGTTGGTAGATTGACCATGTACGCACTACATACTCTAGATTACACAGGGCATACGCTCAGACTTCCCGTTTTCTCAACAAGAGCTTAATGTGTTAAGCTCTCATATACAACTTTCAGATCCAAGGCCAAAATACCACTAAGAGTAACAAAGTTTCAAACTTGATGACATTGCATGACCATTAAGTGCTTAATACAGAAAATCCCAACTTCTTAAAGCCTTAAGACCCTCTCGAGCATGCATGGAGGAAAACTAATAATCAAGACCACTTTGTTATGACTTAGGACCCCTCATAAGGTCTGAAAGGACGACTTATTTGGTCAAGAGCATGTCATGCTCAAGAATCACTATATTTGGGACCAAAAGTGCCATTAACTTGAACCAGATCAACCCTAGTTAATTTATAACAAATGTTGTATATTCTGTAATAATATTAAAAAATTGACCAAGAGATATCATAATACAACCTCTATTTGAATATTAGATCCAAAATGAAGATTATTCCCGAAAAGAATGGTACTGTGTGCTAGACTAGCTACATAAAAACTAAAAAACTTAGATCTAAAATCATATCAAGTGGAACTACTTAAAAAGTGACATTTCGTTATAAAGATCAAGTACACCCTCCCTTAAGAGGCTAATCATAACACAGAGTCAAATTTCTTACATTCTATCTTTAAATTTTTGGAAAAAAGAAAAAAGGATAAAGATAGTATAACAACAATCACCATTTTTAAACCCTGTTTAATAAAATACATATTGTTATGGACAAAACAAACAAATATTACAAGAAAAATTATTAAAAAAAATAATCTTTAAGACTAAATATGCTTTCTAAGTAACGTGATCATATTTACTTCCTCGACTTTGCTGAATGGCATGACAATGATCAAAGAATCCACCCTGATGTGTCACCTGACAGTCTTATATGGTTGGATGACCTGTCAACCGTATTATGCCATGCACATTCATTGGTAATATAATGACTACACACTTTAACTTTTTGATAGATTCCTGTCAATATGAGTGTGACATCCTTTTCTGTTAATCATTTCTTTTGAGAGAAAAGATGCCCATCAAACTCTAAACAGTTTTCTCTTGTGGGCCACCTATCAAACTCCATACATTTCTTCTGATATGTCCGCTAAAACTTTTACAAATAGGTGCCCCCATATACGTGAGGCACACCATTTGATCATAACTCCACACTTGTTCTCGTGGGTACGCCTATGTGAAAACATGCCCAATTTACTTTTCTTGCTCATAAATATGCATGGCTTCTCAGTTTCTTTCCTACTCAAAACAACAACAGCAACATTTCTTCATAGTCTGTCATGAAGGAAATGTCGTCTGGCACAAAGTCAATCAGAGGGTGGTTGGGTTGGAGTCATGCTAACATGGAGAAGAATGACAGCGGCTACTACTGTATACCAGCAGTCTGGTTAGAAGGAGATGGGGACGATGATGATGGAGATTACGACTATGCCCCTGCAGCATGATTTAATTAATGAAAATTTAACATTAACTACTGTTGACACAAATGCATAACGGTAGCCGCTGAGGGACCACAAACCTATTTGTGGGTTTTTTCTATTACTAAAGAAATACAGCTAAATGGTGTAGTATGTAACACTAGATGTAGTTGTTTACTAATTAACATGTATGAGTTATAAAGGCAAGACATATGATGATCCAAGTTTCATGTGTTTTATTAGTTCATTATTTTTATCTGTTCAAGCATTATGATTTACTACGTATGTTTTATGAAGGCAAGCCAAAAGACATATTCAGTTATGTTTGAACCTGAATGGTTTATAAAAAAGGGTTAATGCATACTAATCAACACGTAACCTGATGCATGAAGTTAATTTGACATTCTCTGATTTTTACACATAAAATCAACGGTGTTCAGCAGGAACCTAAGCAAATCAAACAACACTACCTAATAATAACTTCTGTGGTGATTTACTGGGCAAAACTATCACAACCCATGGGCTTATAACAGAGTTAATCTGGTCATAACTTATTAAAACCATAATATCTAGCTCCACATCATATTTCTGTTACACAGATGCGTTCAAACTGAAATAAATATCTTGCATTGCAGGATGAGAAGCATCTCCAGCAAGAAACTCATAAACATTGCCATTACTAACCTCAATAGAATTTATGTTTGCAGAACTTTTTTAGTAGTGAGTAGATAATGGTTATACTGTGTAAAAGTATATATGCTACTCAGTTGTTGGTTTATTAGACCATAATCGATCATAAAATTTCTAGTAATCCACAATTTCAACCGGTCTATGATATCTTTTCTACCACCGGAGCATTGTAACTCAGTAGTTCTTGAACAATCACTACTAGAAAACATGGTGTTTTCCTACGAAAAATAGCTAAGGAAAATTTCTGTAGCTAATTAGCTACGGAATTGCTACGGATCAGCTACATAATGGGATGCCCTAGATTAGTAACGGAATAGTTACGGAATAGCTACGGAAGCGGGTCCGTAGCTAATTAGCTACGTAATAGCTACAGATGCGAGTTTGTAGCTATTCCGTAGCTAATTAGCTACGGAATAGCAACATATGCAAATTCGTAGCTATTCCGTAGCTAATTAGCTACGAAATGGCTACGGAATATCTACGAATACTAATTACCTACAGATTAGCTAAGTAGCTACGGATTAGCTACGAATTTTTCTTATTTTCATTTTTTCGGGAACCAAACGTCGTTTTTTTCGCTTCGTTTTTTTCACACCTCTACTATACATGATTATCTTTATTTTCACCAACATGTAGCTATTAATATCGTTCATAAAGTTGTGTACCCTTCGGGATCAAGTACTCGTTTCACAGTTTAAGATTGTAATGGATATACTTTTCATCAACTTGTGATGAATTATGTTTTTATATGTATAATTATACACATGATTGAGTTATGGTATACGTGTATGTGTATATGTGTATGTATACGTGTTTGTGAGATGTATGTGAACATATTCATACGCATTATAGTGTTAAACCACTAAACGAGTAATGAATCCCGTATGTGCACACAACTTTATTAATGATACTAATATCTATAAGTTGGTGAAAATATAGATAATCATTTATAATAAAGGTGTGAAAAAAAAACGGAGAGAAAAAAACGAAGTTTGGTGCCCGAAAAATCAAAAATAAGAAAAATCCGTAGCTAATTAGCTACGGATGTTTCTTATTTTCAATTTTTTGAGCATCAAACATCGTTTTTTTCACGTTGTTTTTTTCACACCTCTACTATACATGGTTATCTATATTTTCACCAACTTGTAGCTATTAATATCGTTAATAAAGTCGTGTGCCCCTTCGGGATCAACTACTCGTTTCATTGTTTAACATTGTAATGTTTATACTTTTCACCAACTTTTGATGGATTATGTTTGTATATGTATATTTATATACATGAATTAGTTGTGGTATACGTGTACATGTATATGTGTATGTATACGTGTTTGTGAGATGTATGTGTACGTATTCATAAACATTATAGTGTTAAACCATTAAACGAACAATGGATCATGTATGTGCACGCGATTTTATCAATGATATTAATAGCTAAAAGTTGGTGAAAATATAAATAATCCTATATAATAGAGGTGTGAAAAAAACGGAGCGAAAAAAACGACGTTTGATGCCTGAAAAATCCGTAGCTAATTAGCTACGAATTAGCTACGGAATTCTAACGGAATGCATACTCCGTAGCTAATCCGTAGGTAATTACCTACGGAATATGCTTTCCGTTAGAATTCCGTAGCTAATTAGCTACGGAATAACTACGGATTTTTCTTATTTTTTATTTTTCCGGCACCAGACATCGTTTTTTTCGCTCCGTTTTTTTCACACCTCTATTATATATTATTATCTATATTTTCACCAACTTATAGCTATTAATATCATTCATAAAGCCATGTGCACATACGGGATCCATTACTTGTTTTTTGGTTTAACACTATAATCCATTGGTCATTGTTTAACGTTGTAATGCTTACATATACATATACACACATACATATACATAAGCACACACATACATACTTATACAAATATACATATTTCTCATATTAATCATATTTTTTCATTATTTAATTTATACATTAAACGTATATTATTTTAATTGTTTGTTTGTGTGTTAACCACATTTTTAATTTTTTTTTTTGAATATTATTATTATTGAAAAAAAAATATTGAAAAAAATAATAATAACGGTGAAAAAAAGTTTTAAGACTTGAATATTGAAAAGAAAATAATAATAATAATAATAATAATAATAATGATAATAATAAGCACACACATATATACGATCATAAAAAAAAGTTTTAAGACTTGAATAATAATAATAATAATAATAATAATAATAATAATAATAATAATAATAATAATAATAGTAGTAATAATAATAATAATAATAATAATAATAATAATAATAAAAATAATAATCGAAAAAAGAAAGTGTATAAAATTAATAGGAGACTAACTCAGGAAGGATGTGGCATGCCCGGCCGGATTGTAATTGTGTTGGTTAGTTATGCAGGAGACTCGAGTTCGATTCTTACCCCACCCCATTTTTCTTTATTTTTCCAGAAACAAAATAAAATCCATTGGAGTCTAAACAATTAAGGAAGTGGCATACCTGACCGGTTGGTAAGACTATTGGTTTAATACTTGTGAGACTCGAGTTCGATTCTTGCTGCAACAATTTTTTTTTTTTTGCTGGCTGGTGTCTCTAATTTAATGATATATGCCCCTTTTCTGTCTCCCCCCTTCTCGATTCACAGCTTACAAGAACAAAAAAATAAAAAAATAATAAAATAAAATAAAAAAAACGCTACAGCTCTCTCTCTCTCTCTGGTGGTCGAGGCACTCTTCCTCGTGGTGGCGACGCCCCTTCCTCCTCCTGCACTTTTCTTTTCTGTCTTCCCCCTTCTCGCATCGCAGCTTACAAGAACAAAAAAAAAAAAAAAAAAAAAAAAAAAAAAAAAAAAAACACGCTGCAGCTCTCTCTCTCTCTCTCTCTGTCTCTCTCTCTCTGGTGGTCGACACACTCTTCTCTCTGGTGGCGGCGCCCCTTCTTCTTCCTGCACTTTTCCGACGTCGACGGCATTGCCACTGCCGGTGCTTCTTCCTGCTGCATTTTCCCGTCACCGAGCCAAAGGTAAACCCTAGTTTTTTTTCTTTTTTGTTTCTTTTTAAAAATTACTTTTTTTAGGTGTAATTTTGTTGAATGTGAGCTAGTAAGGCTGATTTTTTTGTTGAATATGAGGTTTTAGGTTGATTTTTTTGTTGAATGTGATGTTTTAGGTTGATTTTGGTGTTTAAGATTTGTTAAAATTACTTCCTCCTGCACTTTGTTGAATGTGTGCATGGTTATAGATTTGTTAAATATGAAATATAGGTTGAATTTGAGGTTTTAGATTTGTTAAATATGATATATATGTTATATAAAAAATGTTAAGTTAATTTGTTAAATTTGTTAAAAATGTTAGTTAAATGTTTAGTTATGGATTTTTAGTTAATTTAAAATGCATATTATGATATTGATCATTTGTTGAAATGTTATGTATCGTTAGTCATACATATTAGATTAAATGGGATGTTACACTATTATATTGAAATGTTAGGATTCTAATTAACATTTTTAAATGGAAATGTAGTTTTAGATCAAAATGTTGTCTAATAGAGAATGAATGTACACGAAGAGACTTGATAGTCGTCGTTTGTTTAATCCGCAATGGCCACATTATGTCAATTTGTTTTTGGATTTTGCTTACACGAAAGCAACAAACATCCAACATATTATTAGGGAAGGGGTGGAAGTTTTTGAAATTAGATGTCCGTGTGTGAAATGCAAAAATATTTATTACCACCCGAGAGAATCAGTTTTTAACCATCTTATTGCCCGAGGATTCATGAATGGTTATTCACTATGGTATTTACAAGGCGAAAAATATCCAACACTAGAGATTGGTCAATGTTCAAACCCCGAAACGGGTCAACACATTGATAACGATTTTGGTGCTTATCGTAGATACGAGGAGATGGTCATCGAAAGCATGCATCAACCTGAGGCTTCTTATTATCAACAAACACCACACGACCCAAAGAAGCACTAGTAACTTATCTTTATCATTTATGTATATTGATTGTCTCATTTTTGTATATGACAATCATGTTTTTTGTAATTTGTAGGAGGGGTATCTGCAGGGGTTGGTCAACAAATTTGGTGAAGATCCATCAAATCGATAGGAGTATCGGATATACATTTTTTGGTTTTAGGGACTCCATCTTCCCAATCCACCCAGTCGGATAGCACGCAACAAGAGGTATGTTGATAATACTAATTAAATTGATAATAAACAAAAATATGTTGCTATTATGGTTAAAAGTTAGGTAGTTTGGTGAGAATATTGATTAAATTGATAATAAACAAAAGTATGTTGCTATTATGGTTAAAGGTTATGTAGTTTGTTGATAATATTGATTAAATTGATAAAAATAAATATGTGTTGCTATTATGGTTTAAAAGTTAAGTGTATTTCTATAATCATAAACTAAAATGCATTGTTACAATAAACTAAAATACATTGCTATTATTGTTTAAGTATTGAATTGTGTCACCATTTTTTAGGTTGATAGGTTGCGTGCGCAAGTTTCTGTCATGGAACAACAACAACAACAAATGAAAGAACAAATGGAGATGATTATGAGGATGATAAATATGTCTGGAAATCAACCCCGTGGTCCCCCCGATAATCCACCCAAGGACAATTGATAAGTATTTTGGAACAATTGAATTTGTAAACACTTGTATTGTTTTCTTGTTTTGTTATGCCTAATTTGTATGGTACTTGAGACATTTGTATGGTATTTAAGACAATGGAATTGAATGTGTCAAAGTTGGTATTAGGGACATTTTTTGGTGTATTTTGGACAAATTGAATTGATATGGTATTTGACAAAAAATGGAAATTTTTAAATTTTTAAATTTTTTTTTTTGATAAACTGAAATTAGCTACGGACTAGCTACGGAAATCCGTCGCTAAATAGGTCCGTAGGTATTCCGTAGGAAGAAAGTCAATTTTAGTCAAACTTGAGTTCTGTCGTTAATCCTTAGGAAATCCGTAGCTAAACAGTTCCGTAGCTATTCCGTAGGAAAATACTTGCGTAGGTAATCCGTAGGAAATCCGTAGCCATGTTATTCCATAGCTATTCCGTAGGAACATACACCCGTTGACAATCCGTAGGTATTCCGTACCAATTATTGGCCGTAGCTATTCCGTAGGTATTATACGTACGGAAATATCCGTAGCTATTCAGTAGCTAGTCCGTAGCAATTCTGTAGGTAAAAGTTTCCCACGGGCATTTATGCTACAGGGCATTTTCCGTAGCAAATCCGTAGGTATCGCCTTATACCTACCGAATAGCTACGGATTGTGCCATAGTTGTTGCCCTAGTTTTCTAGTAGTGAATAGGTGTAACATTGCAGACACATGTTGCTAACATGTGTAAAGAACAATTATGATCAAATTAGAAACTCTGGTGAATTTGTTACGTAATTACCCTAAGACAAGTCCAGATTACAGATCATCCAAAGCTAGGGAAAATGAATTATAAGCCTAACGAAGTTTCCAAACCGTTCGAAAAACCCTAATTATGTTTTGTCTGTTCAAGAAAACCCAACAAACTTAACATTTTGTCTAAAAAGCCCAACTAAGTTACACTTCTCATTTAGGGTCAACCGGCTAATGAAAGTCAATGACTGACATGGTTTATGACGTGTAATTAAATATCGTAAAACGACTTGTAAGATTAACGAAGTTTCAAAACCGATCACAAAACCCCAATTATGTTTTGTTTGTTGAAAAAACCCAACGAACTTATGCTTTTGTTCAATTTCATTAGAGGCAACCAGATTCATTACGTATACAACTAGTTGGCAAATGACATGACATTATATTTATTGACATGGAATAAACATATTAGAATTGCCCTTTATATACCTATTTAGGGTTTGGAGAAGAGAAAAACGAACGATGTATGTATTTGATCTCTTGTAATAGATATTTCTTCTTCTTCCTCTCAACCGTTGATGTCCAACTCAAGATCTACAAAGAAGATATTTGATGATGCAAACTCTTGTAGATGTAAACGCCCTTCTCGGATTTGGACATCTAGAATGGAGGGTCATGTCATTTGCCAACTAGTTGTATATGTAATGAATTTGGTTGCCTCTAATGAGAATTGAACAAAAACGTTAGTTCGTCGGGTTTTTTTTTTTCCACAAAGAAAACATGATTGAGGTTTTTTGAACGGTTCTGAAACTTCGTTGGTCTTACAAGTTATTTTCCGATATTTAATTACACGTAATAAGCCATGTCATTCGTTGACTTTCATTAGCCGGTTGACCCTAAATGAGAAGTGAATGAAAGTGTAAGTTAGTTGGGCTTTTTTAAACAAAATGTTAGTTCGTTGGGTTTTTTTTGAACATACAAAACATAATTGAGTATTTTGAACGGTTTGAAAACTTCCTTGGGTTTATAAGTCATTTTCCCTCCTAAGCTATTCCTTAATTCTAAAGCCAAATCGATTTCCTCAAATGATTGTCTGTAGTAGAGGCTCCATGTGGTCAGTCTGGAATAATGGTTGTATGTGTAATTGTGTAAGGTTTTCTATAAGGAAATATTCAGTATTCCATCATTGGTCACCACAAATGTCACCATCAAAGATATTTTGATCACATACAAAGATAGTGATACATAGACTTGGATACATGCTATACTATACATATGACTCAGGCCACTCAAATATAAATTGCATGGAAAATATCTATTGTGCTCACCACATGAAAAAATAAAATATGGACTACAAACACATTTTGTTACCCACATGTTACATTGTCATAGATACTTCGTATCAGTCCTTTTGACCAGCTGTTGACTACAGCCGTTTATAGTGTACAACTTATAAAGAAGAATACATAATGCAAGAAAAATATTGAAGAAAAAATTGTACCCATTGCAAACATTAGTTGACAAGGAACATTTAATCTTCTTGAACACTTGAATATCACTAACAGAAACAAATCAACCCTAGTTAACTAAAAAACATGTTGCATCATATATATATATATATATATATATATATATATATATATATATATATATATATATATATATATATATATATATATATATATATATATTGGCAAGAGATATCATAATACCACCTCTAATTGAAAATTAGATGTACCTATCGACTTTTTTGATTAAAAAACTTTTAGGGTCCAAAACCAAGATTATTTTCAAACAGCATGGTAATGTGTTAGACCTACATAAAAGCTAAAAAAAAGTTGGATCTAAAATCATATCAAGTGGAGCTATTTAAAAAGTGACTTTTCATTATAAAGGTCAAGTGCAACTGACTCAAGAGGCAAATCATAACAGAAGAGTCAAATTACATATATTCTATCTTTTAAGGATAAAGATACTATAATAACAATCACCTTTTTTAATATCTGTTTAATAAAATACAGATTGTTTTGGATATAACAAACTAATATTACAAGAAAACTTATAAAAGAAATTGATCTTTAAGACTAACTATGCTTTCTAATTAACGTGATGGTTTTTACTTCCCCGATTTTGCAGAATGACATAAGGCAATGATCAAAGAATCCACCTTGCTGATGTGTCACCAGACTGTCTTATGTGGCTGGATGATATGTCAACCTTATTATGTCATGCACATCCATTGGTAATGACTCCACACTTTAACTTTTTGATAGATTCCTGATAATATGAGTGCAACATCCTTTTCTCTCATTTCTTCTGAGAAAAAAGATGCCCAATAAACTCTAAACATTTTTCTCTTGTGGGCCACGTATCAAACTCCATACATTTCTTCTGATATGTCTGCTGAAATTTTTACAAGCAGGTGTCCCCATATACGTGAGGCACACCATTTCCTCATAACTCCACACTTGTTCTCGTGGGTAGACCTATGGGAAAACATGCCCAATTTACTTTTCTTGCTCATAAATATGCATCGTTTCTCAGTTTCTTTCCTACTCAAAACCACAACCTCAACATTTCTTCATAGTCTGTCATCAAGGAAATGTCGTCTGGCACAAAGTCAATCAGAGGGTGGTTGGGTTGGAGTCATGCTAACATGGAGAAGAATGATAGTGACTACTACTGTACACCAGCAGCCAGGTTAGAAGGAGATGGGGACGATGATGATGGAGATTACGACTATGCCCCTGCAGCATAATTTAGTTGATGAACATTTAACATTAACTGTAGCAAGGTGAGGGACCACAAAACCATTCATGGAGCTTTTGTAAATTTTTGTATTACTAATGCAATACTGCTAAACGCTTTAGAATGTAAAACAATTTTTCCCACAGCTTATGAGATGTAGTTAATCAACACATATGAGTTACAAAGGCAAGCTAAATAATGCTCCTAGTTTCTTGTCTTTAATTAGTTCGTTATTTTTATCTGTTCAAGCAATATGATTTAGTACGTATGATTTATGAAGGCAAGCCAAAAGACTTATTGAATTATGTTTGAACCTCAAAAGGTTATAAAAAAGGGGTTAAATGCATACTAATCAACATGTAACTAGGTGAACTAATTTAATTTGATAATCTCTGATTTTTACAAATAAAATCAACAATTTTCAGGAAGATCCTAATTAAATCAAAACAACACAAATAATATCCCATTCAGTGGTTTACTATGCAAAACTATCTATTAACATGAAAGCATGTGATGATCCTGCATTGATGAAGGATTATGGTGATGACATTTGCTCTTGTTACTTGAACTTTATCTTCTTCAAGTGGAAATCCTGACTGAAATAACACCTGATTCTCTTCTTGAAAGGCCAAAGATAAAGTTGCTAATATCTCAATCCATGGGCTTACAACAGATTTAATCATGTCAAGAATTTATTGAAATTACCAAATTAACTAACTCCACGTCATATTTCTCAAACACAAATGACAGTTAGAACAATGTGTTCAAACTGAGATAAATATCATTCATTTCAGGACGAGAAGCATCTCCAACAAGAAACTCATAAACATTTCCATTAACCTCAATAGAACTACACCCAGGCTCCTTTCTTATTTTGAGTCTTTTGTATCTAAATCTTTTCTAAAACTATCAAGAACATATTTTAGCTTGCTGCATGTCCTTTGGATCAGATTGCATGTGATTCATATATAGTTCATAGATTTAGTTTTCATGGATTCCTTAAAATTAAGTACAAAAAAATGTGATTTAATAATAATCATGGACTCATTTATTCAAAAATGCATCTAAATGTCCTCAGATAACTAAATCCGATTTTTCTATGTATAAGAATGGCATGAAGAGATTTTCTAGAAATTTTGAGATTTAAGTGTATGTTCTTTTATTTAATACAAAATTATTAAGTTCTAGAGTGAAAAATCGAAAGAAAATAGTTCCCTATGTCAAAAAGCACTCAACTTCTACAGGGCTGCTATTATGAGTCCTAGACACTTCAAATAAATTTTCATTAGATTTGCACACTAATATTTCTTTCGATTTTTGTGCCTTCAATCATTATAAATTTTGAAAACCAGTCTAGGCTCATCGAAATAACTTGAAAATATACAAACATCACAATTTGGGTTAGATGTGAGTGTAATAACATTTTCAGGATTTTTCAGCACTCTTTGATATTTAATCATATTTTTAATTATTAGTTAAAGTAAAAATGAAAATAAATTTACTACATATCCATAAATTCTCATATTTTAACATCAGGACCGTATAATATGGAAAGTTAGAGAAATAAATTTTGGAAATATTTAGATACTCTTTCGGTGCTATTTAGTAATCATTTTGACTTTGTTAGAACTAAACATAGGTAATTTATAAAACCAAGTTTTGCTATATCAAATGACATTTTAGTATTTTTTTTTTCCAACTTCATGACACTATAAAACAGACGTAAAAATATTTTGGGAATTTTTCTTGGAACATTTGTTATTTTTCCATGAATTAAGAAATTTTACGTGAAAGCTCATGATTACTGTTAAACCAAAAAATAAAGTTTAATAATTTTTGGATACTATTTGGATAGTGTTTGATAATTATTTTTATTTATGTGTTATTAATCATGATTGATTCAGGCCAACTTAGGACTAGCCCATTTAGTATAGGCTTTGTCTTTTAGATGGGAGGTCTTGTGTTCTAATTCAGTCATTGATGATTTTGTGATATTAATTTCTAACAACTAATCTCACCTTTCAAAAAAATCATAATAAATTCATAAAACTTGAGTTTTGAGATTCCAAAAATCTTTGAAATTTACACAACCCATATGAAGGTTAGAAACTATTATGATAAAATTTTCAAACATTTTTATGACTTCTTATTATTTAATCATATTTTATTGCTTTTTTAAGATATAATTTATAGTAAATAGTTAAACATATCCAAAAATACTAATATTATGTAGGGACTCTATACCTACTCTTAAGTAATAAATATAAATTCTGGTTTGTTTTGGAACTATTTTGTTAATATTCTTAAATATATGAGACTTTAAATCTATAAGAAAACCCGTTTGTATATATTAAATGAGCAATTTTTTTGACAAATGTTATTGCAAACATTCTAATATGTATAAAATCTATTGAGACTGTAACGTCTAAAAAATCACAAAAAATTTTAACTTTTCAAAACCATCCATTTTCTAAAAAGAAGTGTTTATATAACCAATGTTTTCAAAACATTATTAAAAATCAGAGTCTCCCAATATCCAATCAACATAAACCAAGGATGTGTACGGTCACATCTTCGCCTTGCCACGGTCCTCAGAAGTACCTGAATAAAATTAAAAATGTAAGCCAAAGCTTATTGAGTTCCCCAAACTACCATATATAAACATAACAAACAACAGCAAACATACAGAGCCTTCAGCATGAATGACTGGACCGCCTCACTAGGCCTTCAGCCTATCTTGACCGCTTTCTGGGCCTTCGGCCTAACTTGTCCGTCTCGCAGGCATTCTATTATGCGGACCATCATGGGTATCTTGGCCTTCAGCACAAAGCAGGACCGCCTCAACCTGGTACACCATCATATATCAACATATACCATAACAATCAATAGGTATCATATACAGGTAGTCATGCAGATCTAACAGATCACTACAACATAGCAACATCGTACATACTAGGATACAGATCTAACAGGTCTCTAAAATATGGCAACGTACCGGAAAACCAGGATATAAATCCAATGGGCCGGCATTGCTTCCTTCGACCTATAAGTCGAGTGCGGAAAACTCACATCAATATTTGAATGTAGCCTGAATCGCTCCCAGCTCCGAAAAATGGCTCAACCCAAAACCTAAATGTAGAAACATTTCCCATTCTTTATTAATAACATTTTCCCAAAATACCATTAGTCAAAACTGGTCATAATCAACAACTCAACTAAGTTAACCTAGACGAGTCAAGCCGGTCGAGTCAACTTAGTCAAGTTGACTCAAGGCTCGAATGCGGGGCGTACTCCGTAGGTACATGGGGTATACTCGAGCTTTGACCGCAGTCGGTAGATTGACCATGTACGCACTACATACTCTAGATTACACAGGGCATACGCTCAGACTTCCCGTTTTCTCAACAAGAGCTTAATGTGTTAAGCTCTCATATACAACTTTCAGATCCAAGGCCAAAATACCACTAAGAGTAACAAAGTTTCAAACTTGATGACATTGCATGACCATTAAGTGCTTAATACAGAAAATCCCAACTTCTTAAAGCCTTAAGACCCTCTCGAGCATGCATGGAGGAAAACTAATAATCAAGACCACTTTGTTATGACTTAGGACCCCTCATAAGGTCTGAAAGGACGACTTATTTGGTCAAGAGCATGTCATGCTCAAGAATCACTATATTTGGGACCAAAAGTGCCATTAACTTGAACCAGATCAACCCTAGTTAATTTATAACAAATGTTGTATATTCTGTAATAATATTAAAAAATTGACCAAGAGATATCATAATACAACCTCTATTTGAATATTAGATCCAAAATGAAGATTATTCCCGAAAAGAATGGTACTGTGTGCTAGACTAGCTACATAAAAAACTAAAAAACTTAGATCTAAAATCATATCAAGTGGAACTACTTAAAAAGTGACATTTCGTTATAAAGATCAAGTACACCCTCCCTTAAGAGGCTAATCATAACACAGAGTCAAATTTCTTACATTCTATCTTTAAATTTTTGGAAAAAAGAAAAAAGGATAAAGATAGTATAACAACAATCACCATTTTTAAACCCTGTTTAATAAAATACATATTGTTATGGACAAAACAAACAAATATTACAAGAAAAATTATTAAAAAAAATAATCTTTAAGACTAAATATGCTTTCTAAGTAACGTGATCATATTTACTTCCTCGACTTTGCTGAATGGCATGACAATGATCAAAGAATCCACCCTGATGTGTCACCTGACAGTCTTATATGGTTGGATGACCTGTCAACCGTATTATGCCATGCACATTCATTGGTAATATAATGACTACACACTTTAACTTTTTGATAGATTCCTGTCAATATGAGTGTGACATCCTTTTCTGTTAATCATTTCTTTTGAGAGAAAAGATGCCCATCAAACTCTAAACAGTTTTCTCTTGTGGGCCACCTATCAAACTCCATACATTTCTTCTGATATGTCCGCTAAAACTTTTACAAATAGGTGCCCCCATATACGTGAGGCACACCATTTGATCATAACTCCACACTTGTTCTCGTGGGTACGCCTATGTGAAAACATGCCCAATTTACTTTTCTTGCTCATAAATATGCATGGCTTCTCAGTTTCTTTCCTACTCAAAACAACAACAGCAACATTTCTTCATAGTCTGTCATGAAGGAAATGTCGTCTGGCACAAAGTCAATCAGAGGGTGGTTGGGTTGGAGTCATGCTAACATGGAGAAGAATGACAGCGGCTACTACTGTATACCAGCAGTCTGGTTAGAAGGAGATGGGGACGATGATGATGGAGATTACGACTATGCCCCTGCAGCATGATTTAATTAATGAAAATTTAACATTAACTACTGTTGACACAAATGCATAACGGTAGCCGCTGAGGGACCACAAACCTATTTGTGGGTTTTTTCTATTACTAAAGAAATACAGCTAAATGGTGTAGTATGTAACACTAGATGTAGTTGTTTACTAATTAACATGTATGAGTTATAAAGGCAAGACATATGATGATCCAAGTTTCATGTGTTTTATTAGTTCATTATTTTTATCTGTTCAAGCATTATGATTTACTACGTATGTTTTATGAAGGCAAGCCAAAAGACATATTCAGTTATGTTTGAACCTGAATGGTTTATAAAAAAGGGTTAATGCATACTAATCAACACGTAACCTGATGCATGAAGTTAATTTGACATTCTCTGATTTTTACACATAAAATCAACGGTGTTCAGCAGGAACCTAAGCAAATCAAACAACACTACCTAATAATAACTTCTGTGGTGATTTACTGGGCAAAACTATCACAACCCATGGGCTTATAACAGAGTTAATCTGGTCATAACTTATTAAAACCATAATATCTAGCTCCACATCATATTTCTGTTACACAGATGCGTTCAAACTGAAATAAATATCTTGCATTGCAGGATGAGAAGCATCTCCAGCAAGAAACTCATAAACATTGCCATTACTAACCTCAATAGAATTTATGTTTGCAGAACTTTTTTAGTAGTGAGTAGATAATGGTTATACTGTGTAAAAGTATATATGCTACTCAGTTGTTGGTTTATTAGACCATAATCGATCATAAAATTTCTAGTAATCCACAATTTCAACCGGTCTATGATATCTTTTCTACCACCGGAGCATTGTAACTCAGTAGTTCTTGAACAATCACTACTAGAAAACATGGTGTTTTCCTACGAAAAATAGCTAAGGAAAATTTCTGTAGCTAATTAGCTACGGAATTGCTACGGATCAGCTACATAATGGGATGCCCTAGATTAGTAACGGAATAGTTACGGAATAGCTACGGAAGCGGGTCCGTAGCTATTCCGTAGCTAATTAGCTACGTAATAGCTACAGATGCGAGTTTGTAGCTATTCCGTAGCTAATTAGCTACGGAATAGCAACATATGCAAATTCGTAGCTATTCCGTAGCTAATTAGCTACGAAATGGCTACGGAATATCTACGAATACTAATTACCTACAGATTAGCTAAGTAGCTACGGATTAGCTACGAATTTTTCTTATTTTCATTTTTTCGGGAACCAAACGTCGTTTTTTTCGCTTCGTTTTTTTCACACCTCTACTATACATGATTATCTTTATTTTCACCAACATGTAGCTATTAATATCGTTCATAAAGTTGTGTACCCTTCGGGATCAAGTACTCGTTTCACAGTTTAAGATTGTAATGGATATACTTTTCATCAACTTGTGATTAATTATGTTTTTATATGTATAATTATACACATGATTGAGTTATGGTATACGTGTATGTGTATATGTGTATGTATACGTGTTTGTGAGATGTATGTGAACATATTCATACGCATTATAGTGTTAAACCACTAAACGAGTAATGAATCCCGTATGTGCACACAACTTTATTAATGATACTAATATCTATAAGTTGGTGAAAATATAGATAATCATTTATAATAAAGGTGTGAAAAAAAAACGGAGAGAAAAAAACGAAGTTTGGTGCCCGAAAAATCAAAAATAAGAAAAATCCGTAGCTAATTAGCTACGGATGTTTCTTATTTTCGATTTTTTGAGCATCAAACATCGTTTTTTTCACGTTGTTTTTTTCACACCTCTACTATACATGGTTATCTATATTTTCACCAACTTGTAGCTATTAATATCGTTAATAAAGTCGTGTGCCCCTTCGGGATCAAGTACTCGTTTCATTGTTTAACATTGTAATGTTTATACTTTTCACCAACTTGTGATGGATTATGTTTGTATATGTATATTTATATACATGAATTAGTTGTGGTATACGTGTACATGTATATGTGTATGTATACGTGTTTGTGAGATGTATGTGTACGTATTCATAAACATTATAGTGTTAAACCATTAAACGAACAATGGATCATGTATGTGCACGCGATTTTATCAATGATATTAATAGCTAAAAGTTGGTGAAAATATAAATAATCCTATATAATAGAGGTGTGAAAAAAACGGAGCGAAAAAAACGACGTTTGATGCCTGAAAAATCCGTAGCTAATTAGCTACGAATTAGCTACGGAATTCTAACGGAATGCATACTCCGTAGCTAATCCGTAGGTAATTACCTACGGAATATGCTTTCCGTTAGAATTCCGTAGCTAATTAGCTACGGAATAACTACGGATTTTTCTTATTTTTTATTTTTCCGGCACCAGACATCGTTTTTTTCGCTCCGTTTTTTTCACACTTCTATTATATATTATTATCTATATTTTCACCAACTTATAGCTATTAATATCATTCATAAAGCCATGTGCACATACGGGATCCATTACTTGTTTTTTGGTTTAACACTATAATCCATTGGTCATTGTTTAACGTTGTAATGCTTACATATACATATACACACATACATATACATAAGCACACACATACATACTTATACAAATATACATATTTCTCATATTAATCATATTTTTTCATTATTTAATTTATACATTAAACGTATATTATTTTAATTGTTTGTTTGTGTGTTAACCACATTTTTAATTTTTTTTTTTGAATATTATTATTATTGAAAAAAAAATATTGAAAAAAAAAATAATAATGGTGAAAAAAAGTTTTAAGACTTGAATATTGAAAAGAAAATAATAATAATAATAATAATAATAATAATAATAATGATAATAATAAGCACACACATATATACGATCATAAAAAAAAGTTTTAAGACTTGAATAATAATAATAATAATAATAATAATAATAATAGTAATAATAATAATAATAATAATAATAATAATAATAATAATAATAATAATAATAATAATAATAATAATAATCGAAAAAAGAAAGTGTATAAAATTAATAGGAGACTAACTCAGGAAGGATGTGGCATGCCCGGCCGGATTGTAATTGTGTTGGTTAGTTATGCAGGAGACTCGAGTTCGATTCTTACCCCACCCCATTTTTCTTTATTTTTCCAGAAACAAAATAAAATCCATTGGAGTCTAAACAATTAAGGAAGTGGCATACCTGACCGGTTGGTAAGACTATTGGTTTAATACTTGTGAGACTCGAGTTCGATTCTTGCTGCAACAATTTTTTTTTTTGCTGGCTGGTGTCTCTAATTTAATGATATATGCCCCTTTTCTGTCTCCCCCCTTCTCGATTCACAGCTTACAAGAACAAAAAAATAAAAAAATAAAAAAAAACGCTACAGCTCTCTCCCTCTCTCTCTGGTGGTCGAGGCACTCTTCCTCGTGGTGGCGACGCCCCTTCCTCCTCCTGCACTTTTCTTTTCTGTCTTCCCCCTTCTCGCATCGCAGCTTACAAGAACAAAAAAAAAATAAAATAAAATAAAAAAAATAAAAAAACACGCTGCAGCTCTCTCTCTCTCTCTCTCTCTCTCTCTCTCTCTCTCTCTCTCTCTCTCTCTCTCTCTCTCTCTCTCTCTCTCTCTCTCTCTCTCTCTCTCTCTCTCTCTCTCTCTCTCTCTCTCTCTCTCTCTCTCTGGTGGTCGACACACTCTTCTCTCTGGTGGCGGCGCCCCTTCTTCTTCCTGCACTTTTCCGATGTCGACGGCATTGCCACTGCCGGTGCTTCTTCCTGCTGCATTTTCCCGTCACCGAGCCAAAGGTAAACCCTAGTTTTTTTTTCTTTTTTGTTTCTTTTTAAAAATTACTTTTTTTAGGTGTAATTTTGTTGAATGTGAGCTAGTAAGGCTGATTTTTTTGTTGAATATGAGGTTTTAGGTTGATTTTTTTGTTGAATGTGATGTTTTAGGTTGATTTTGGTGTTTAAGATTTGTTAAAATTACTTCCTCCTGCACTTTGTTGAATGTGTGCATGGTTATAGATTTGTTAAATATGAAATATAGGTTGAATTTGAGGTTTTAGATTTGTTAAATATGATATATATGTTATATAAAAAATGTTAAGTTAATTTGTTAAATTTGTTAAAAATGTTAGTTAAATGTTTAGTTATGGATTTTTAGTTAATTTAAAATGCATATTATGATATTGATCATTTGTTGAAATGTTATGTATCGTTAGTCATACATATTAGATTAAATGGGATGTTACACTATTATATTGAAATGTTAGGATTCTAATTAACATTTTTAAATGGAAATGTAGTTTTAGATCAAAATGTTGTCTAATAGAGAATGAATGTACACGAAGAGACTTGATAGTCGTCGTTTGTTTAATCCGCAATGGCCACATTATGTCAATTTGTTTTTGGATTTTGCTTACACGAAAGCAACAAACATCCAACGTATTATTAGGGAAGGGGTGGAAGTTTTTGAAATTAGATGTCCGTGTGTGAAATGCAAAAATATTTATTACCACCCGAGAGAATCAGTTTTTAACCATCTTATCGCCCGGGGATTCATGAATGGTTATTCACTATGGTATTTACAAGGCGAAAAATATCCAACACTAGAGATTGGTCAATGTTCAAACCCCGAAACGGGTCAACACATTGATAACGATTTTGGTGCTTATCGTAGATACGAGGAGATGGTCATCGAAAGCATGCATCAACCTGAGGCTTCTTATTATCAACAAACACCACACGACCCAAAGAAGCACTAGTAACTTATCTTTATCATTTATGTATATTGATTGTCTCATTTTTGTATATGACAATCATGTTTTTTGTAATTTGTAGGAGGGGTATCTGCAGGGGTTGGTCAACAAATTTGGTGAAGATCCTTCAAATCGATAGGAGTATCGGATATACATTTTTTGGTTTTAGGGACTCCATCTTCCCAATCCACCCAGTCGGATAGCACGCAACAAGAGGTATGTTGATAATACTAATTAAATTGATAATAAACAAAAATATGTTGCTATTATGGTTAAAAGTTAGGTAGTTTGGTGAGAATATTGATTAAATTGATAATAAACAAAAGTATGTTGCTATTATGGTTAAAGGTTATGTAGTTTGTTGATAATATTGATTAAATTGATAAAAATAAATATATGTTGCTATTATGGTTTAAAAGTTAAGTGTATTTCTATAATCATAAACTAAAATGCATTGTTACAATAAACTAAAATACATTGCTATTATTGTTTAAGTATTGAATTGTGTCACCATTTTTTAGGTTGATAGGTTGCGTGCGCAAGTTTCTGTCATGGAACAACAACAACAACAAATGAAAGAACAAATGGAGATGATTATGAGGATGATAAATATGTTTGGAAATCAACCCCGTGGTCCCCCCGATAATCCACCCAAGGACAATTGATAAGTATTTTGGAACAATTGAATTTGTAAACACTTGTATTGTTTTCTTGTTTTGTTATGCCTAATTTGTATGGTACTTGAGACATTTGTATGGTATTTAAGACAATGGAATTGAATGTGTCAAAGTTGGTATTAGGGACATTTTTTGGTGTATTTTGGACAAATTGAATTGATATGGTATTTGACAAAAAATGGAAATTTTTAAATTTTTAAATTTTTTTTTTTGATAAACTGAAATTAGCTACGGACTAGCTACGGAAATCCGTCGCTAAATAGGTCCGTAGGTATTCCGTAGGAAGAAAGTCAATTTTAGTCAAACTTGAGTTCTGTCGTTAATCCTTAGGAAATCCGTAGCTAAACAGTTCCGTAGCTATTCCGTAGGAAAATACTTGCGTAGGTAATCCGTAGCCATGTTATTCCATAGCTATTCCGTAGGAACATACACCCGTTGACAATCCGTAGGTATTCCGTACCAATTATTGGCCGTAGCTATTCCGTAGGTATTATACGTACGGAAATATCCGTAGCTATTCAGTAGCTAGTCCGTAGCAATTCTGTAGGTAAAAGTTTCCCACGGGCATTTATGCTACAGGGCATTTTCCGTAGCAAATCCGTAGGTATCGCCTTATACCTACCGAATAGCTACGGATTGTGCCATAGTTGTTGCCCTAGTTTTCTAGTAGTGAATAGGTGTAACATTGCAGACACATGTTGCTAACATGTGTAAAGAACAATTATGATCAAATTAGAAACTCTGGTGAATTTGTTACGTAATTACCCTAAGACAAGTCCAGATTACAGATCATCCAAAGCTAGGGAAAATGAATTATAAGCCTAACGAAGTTTCCAAACCGTTCGAAAAACCCTAATTATGTTTTGTCTGTTCAAGAAAACCCAACAAACTTAACATTTTGTCTAAAAAGCCCAACTAAGTTACACTTCTCATTTAGGGTCAACCGGCTAATGAAAGTCAATGACTGACATGGTTTATGACGTGTAATTAAATATCGTAAAACGACTTGTAAGATTAACGAAGTTTCAAAACCGATCACAAAACCCCAATTATGTTTTGTTTGTTGAAAAAACCCAACGAACTTATGCTTTTGTTCAATTTCATTAGAGGCAACCAGATTCATTACGTATACAACTAGTTGGCAAATGACATGACATTATATTTATTGACATGGAATAAACATATTAGAATTGCCCTTTATATACCTATTTAGGGTTTGGAGAAGAGAAAAACGAACGATGTATGTATTTGATCTCTTGTAATAGATATTTCTTCTTCTTCCTCTCAACCGTTGATGTCCAACTCAAGATCTACAAAGAAGATATTTGATGATGCAAACTCTTGTAGATGTAAACGCCCTTCTCGGATTTGGACATCTAGAATGGAGGGTCATGTCATTTGCCAACTAGTTGTATATGTAATGAATTTGGTTGCCTCTAATGAGAATTGAACAAAAACGTAAGTTCGTCGGGTTTTTTTTTTCCACAAAGAAAACATGATTGAGGTTTTTTGAACGGTTCTGAAACTTCGTTGGTCTTACAAGTTATTTTCCGATATTTAATTACACGTAATAAGCCATGTCATTCGTTGACTTTCATTAGCCGGTTGACCCTAAATGAGAAGTGAATGAAAGTGTAAGTTAGTTGGGCTTTTTTAAACAAAATGTTAGTTCGTTGGGTTTTTTTTGAACAGACAAAACATAATTGAGTATTTTGAACGGTTTGAAAACTTCCTTGGGTTTATAAGTCATTTTCCCTCCTAAGCTATTCCTTAATTCTAAAGCCAAATCGATTTCCTCAAATGATTGTCTGTAGTAGAGGCTCCATGTGGTCAGTCTGGAATAATGGTTGTATGTGTAATTGTGTAAGGTTTTCTATAAGGAAATATTCAGTATTCCATCATTGGTCACCACAAATGTCACCATCAAAGATATTTTGATCAAATACAAAGATAGTGATACATAGACTTGGATACATGCTATACTATACATATGACTCAGGCCACTCAAATATATATTGCATGGAAAATATCTATTGTGCTCACCACATGAAAAAATAAAATATGGACTACAAACACATTTTGTTACCCACATGTTACATTGTCATAGATACTTCGTATCAGTCCTTTTGACCAGCTGTTGACTACAGCCGTTTATAGTGTACAACTTATAAAGAAGAATACATAATGCAAGAAAAATATTGAAGAAAAAATTGTACCCATTGCAAACATTAGTTGACAAGGAACATTTAATCTTCTTGAACACTTGAATATCACTAACAGAAACAAATCAACCCTAGTTAACTAAAAAACATGTTGCATCATATATATATATATATATATATATATATATATATATATATATATATATATATATATATATATATATATATATATATATATTGGCAAGAGATATCATAATACCACCTCTAATTGAAAATTAGATGTACCTATCGACTTTTTTGATTAAAAAACTTTTAGGGTCCAAAACCAAGATTATTTTCAAACAGAATGGTAATGTGTTAGACCTACATAAAAGCTAAAAAAAAGTTGGATCTAAAATCATATCAAGTGGAGCTATTTAAAAAGTGACTTTTCATTATAAAGGTCAAGTGCAACTGACTCAAGAGGCAAATCATAACAGAAGAGTCAAATTACATATATTCTATCTTTTAAGGATAAAGATACTATAATAACAATCACCTTTTTTAATATCTGTTTAATAAAATACAGATTGTTTTGGATATAACAAACTAATATTACAAGAAAACTTATAAAAGAAATTGATCTTTAGGACTAACTATGCTTTCTAATTAACGTGATGGTTTTTACTTCCCCGATTTTGCAGAATGACATAAGGCAATGATCAAAGAATCCACCTTGCTGATGTGTCACCAGACTGTCTTATGTGGCTGGATGATATGTCAACCTTATTATGTCATGCACATCCATTGGTAATGACTCCACACTTTAACTTTTTGATAGATTCCTGATAATATGAGTGCAACATCCTTTTCTCTCATTTCTTCTGAGAAAAAAGATGCCCAATAAACTCTAAACATTTTTCTCTTGTGGGCCACGTATCAAACTCCATACATTTCTTCTGATATGTCTGCTGAAATTTTTACAAGCAGGTGTCCCCATATACGTGAGGCACACCATTTCCTCATAACTCCACACTTGTTCTCGTGGGTAGACCTATGGGAAAACATGCCCAATTTACTTTTCTTGCTCATAAATATGCATCGTTTCTCAGTTTCTTTCCTACTCAAAACCACAACCTCAACATTTCTTCATAGTCTGTCATCAAGGAAATGTCGTCTGGCACAAAGTCAATCAGAGGGTGGTTGGGTTGGAGTCATGCTAACATGGAGAAGAATGATAGTGACTACTACTGTACACCAGCAGCCAGGTTAGAAGGAGATGGGGACGATGATGATGGAGATTACGACTATGCCCCTGCAGCATAATTTAGTTGATGAACATTTAACATTAACTGTAGCAAGGTGAGGGACCACAAAACCATTCATGGAGCTTTTGTAAATTTTTGTATTACTAATGCAATACTGCTAAACGCTTTAGAATGTAAAACAATTTTTCCCACAGCTTATGAGATGTAGTTAATCAACACATATGAGTTACAAAGGCAAGCTAAATAATGCTCCTAGTTTCTTGTCTTTAATTAGTTCGTTATTTTTATCTGTTCAAGCAATATGATTTAGTACGTATGATTTATGAAGGCAAGCCAAAAGACTTATTGAATTATGTTTGAACCTCAAAAGGTTATAAAAAAGGGGTTAAATGCATACTAATCAACATGTAACTAGGTGAACTAATTTAATTTGATAATCTCTGATTTTTACAAATAAAATCAACAATTTTCAGGAAGATCCTAATTAAATCAAAACAACACAAATAATATCCCATTCAGTGATTTACTATGCAAAACTATCTATTAACATGAAAGCATGTGATGATCCTGCATTGATGAAGGATTATGGTGATGACATTTGCTCTTGTTACTTGAACTTTATCTTCTTCAAGTGGAAATCCTGACTGAAATAACACCTGATTCTCTTCTTGAAAGGCCAAAGATAAAGTTGCTAATATCTCAATCCATGGGCTTACAACAGATTTAATCATGTCAAGAATTTATTGAAATTACCAAATTAACTAACTCCACGTCATATTTCTCAAACACAAATGACAGTTAGAACAATGTGTTCAAACTGAGATAAATATCATTCATTTCAGGACGAGAAGCATCTCCAACAAGAAACTCATAAACATTTCCATTAACCTCAATAGAACTACACCCAGGCTCCTTTCTTATTTTGAGTCTTTTGTATCTAAATCTTTTCTAAAACTATCAAGAACATATTTTAGCTTGCTGCATGTCCTTTGGATCAGATTGCATGTGATTCATATATAGTTCATAGATTTAGTTTTCATGGATTCCTTAAAATTAAGTACAAAAAAATGTGATTTAATAATAATCATGGACTCATTTATTCAAAAATGCATCTAAATGTCCTCAGATAACTAAATCCGATTTTTCTATGTATAAGAATGGCATGAAGAGATTTTCTAGAAATTTTGAGATTTAAGTGTATGTTCTTTTATTTAATACAAAATTATTAAGTTCTAGAGTGAAAAATCGAAAGAAAATAGTTCCCTATGTCAAAAAGCACTCAACTTCTACAGGGCTGCTATTATGAGTCCTAGACACTTCAAATAAATTTTCATTAGATTTGCACACTAATATTTCTTTCGATTTTTGTGCCTTCAATCATTATAAATTTTGAAAACCAGTCTAGGCTCATCGAAATAACTTGAAAATATACAAACATCACAATTTGGGTTAGATGTGAGCGTAATAACATTTTCAGGATTTTTCAGCACTCTTTGATATTTAATCATATTTTTAATTATTAGTTAAAGTAAAAATGAAAATAAATTTACTACATATCCATAAATTCTCATATTTTAACATCAGGACCGTATAATATGGAAAGTTAGAGAAATAAATTTTGGAAATATTTAGATACTCTTTCGGTGCTATTTAGTAATCATTTTGACTTTGTTAGAACTAAACATAGGTAATTTATAAAACCAAGTTTTGCTATATCAAATGACATTTTAGTATTTTTTTTTCCAACTTCATGACACTATAAAACAGACGTAAAAATATTTTGGGAATTTTTCTTGGAACATTTGTTATTTTTCCATGAATTAAGAAATTTTACGTGAAAGCTCATGATTACTGTTAAACCAAAAAATAAAGTTTAATAATTTTTGGATAATATTTGGATAGTGTTTGATAATTATTTTTATTTATGTGTTATTAATCATGATTGATTCAGGCCAACTTAGGACTAGCCCATTTAGTATAGGCTTTGTCTTTTAGATGGGAGGTCTTGTGTTCTAATTCGGTCATTGATGATTTTGTGATATTAATTTCTAACAACTAATCTCACCTTTCAAAAAAATCATAATAAATTCATAAAACTTGAGTTTTGAGATTCCAAAAATCTTTGAAATTTACACAACCCATATGAAGGTTAGAAACTATTATGATAAAATTTTCAAACATTTTTATGACTTCTTATTATTTAATCATATTTTATTGCTTTTTTAAGATATAATTTATAGTAAATAGTTAAACATATCCAAAAATACTAATATTATGTAGGGACTCTATACCTACTCTTAAGTAATAAATATAAATTCTGGTTTGTTTTGGAACTATTTTGTTAATATTCTTAAATATATGAGACTTTAAATCTATAAGAAAACCCGTTTGTATATATTAAATGAGCAATTTTTATGACAAATGTTATTGCAAACATTCTAATATGTATAAAATCTATTGAGACTGTAACGTCTAAAAAATCACAAAAAATTTTAACTTTTCAAAACCATCCATTTTCTAAAAAGAAGTGTTTATATAACCAATGTTTTCAAAACATTATTAAAAATCAGAGTCTCCCAATATCCAATCAACATAAACCAAGGATGTGTACGGTCACATCTTCGCCTTGCCACGGTCCTCAGAAGTACCTGAATAAAATTAAAAATGTAAGCCAAAGCTTATTGAGTTCCCCAAACTACCATATATAAACATAACAAACAACAGCAAACATACAGAGCCTTCAGCATGAATGACTGGACCGCCTCACTAGGCCTTCAGCCTATCTTGACCGCTTTCTGGGCCTTCGGCCTAACTTGTCCGTCTCGCAGGCATTCTATTATGCGGACCATCATGGGTATCTTGGCCTTCAGCACAAAGCAGGACCGCCTCAACCTGGTACACCATCATATATCAACATATACCATAACAATCAATAGGTATCATATACAGGTAGTCATGCAGATCTAACAGATCACTACAACATAGCAACATCGTACATACTAGGATACAGATCTAACAGGTCTCTAAAATATGGCAACGTACCGGAAAACCAGGATATAAATCCAATGGGCCGGCATTGCTTCCTTCGACCTATAAGTCGAGTGCGGAAAACTCACATCAATATTTGAATGTAGCCTGAATCGCTCCCAGCTCCGAAAAATGGCTCAACCCAAAACCTAAATGTAGAAACATTTCCCATTCTTTATTAATAACATTTTTCCAAAATACCATTAGTCAAAACTGGTCATAATCAACAACTCAGCTAAGTTAACCAAGACGAGTCAAGCCGGTCGAGTCAACTTAGTCAAGTTGACTCAAGGCTCGAATGCGGGGCGTACTCCGTAGGTACATGGGGTATACTCGAGCTTTGACCGCAGTCGGTAGATTGACCATGTACGCACTACATACTCTAGATTACACAGGGCATACGCTCAGACTTCCCGTTTTCTCAACAAGAGCTTAATGTGTTAAGCTCTCATATACAACTTTCAGATCCAAGGCCAAAATACCACTAAGAGTAACAAAGTTTCAAACTTGATGACATTGCATGACCATTAAGTGCTTAATACAGAAAATCCCAACTTCTTAAAGCCTTAAGACCCTCTCGAGCATGCATGGAGGAAAACTAATAATCAAGACCACTTTGTTATGACTTA
Organism: Lactuca sativa; assembly: GCF_002870075.4. NCBI lineage: Eukaryota > Viridiplantae > Streptophyta > Magnoliopsida > Asterales > Asteraceae > Lactuca > Lactuca sativa. The sequence goes on from NC_056627.2 coordinate 238,592,031, forward strand.
GGACCCCTCATAAGGTCTGAAAGGACGACTTATTTGGTCAAGAGCATGTCATGCTCAAGAATCACTATATTTGGGACCAAAAGTGCCGTTAACTTGAACCGGATCAACCCTAGTTAATTTATAACAAATGTTGTATATTCTGTAAAAATATTAAAAAATTGACCAAGAGATATCATAATACAACCTCTATTTGAATATTAGATCCAAAATGAAGATTATTCCCGAAAAGAATGGTACTGTGTGCTAGACTAGCTACATAAAAAACTAAAAAACTTAGATCTAAAATCATATCAAGTGGAACTACTTAAAAAGTGACATTTCGTTATAAAGATCAAGTACACCCTCCCTTAAGAGGCTAATCATAACACAGAGTCAAATTACTTACATTCTATCTTTAAATTTTTGGAAAAAAGAAAAAAGGATAAAGATAGTATAACAACAATCACCATTTTTAAACCCTGTTTAATAAAATACATATTGTTATGGACAAAACAAACAAATATTACAAGAAAAATTATTAAAAAAAATAATCTTTAAGACTAAATATGCTTTCTAAGTAACGTGATCATATTTACTTCCTCGACTTTGCTGAATGGCATGACAATGATCAAAGAATCCACCCTGATGTGTCACCTGACAGTCTTATATGGTTGGATGACCTGTCAACCGTATTATGCCATGCACATTCATTGGTAATATAATGACTACACACTTTAACTTTTTGATAGATTCCTGTCAATATGAGTGTGACATCCTTTTCTGTTAATCATTTCTTTTGAGAGAAAAGATGCCCATCAAACTCTAAACAGTTTTCTCTTGTGGGCGACCTATCAAACTCCATACATTTCTTCTGATATGTCCGCTAAAACTTTTACAAATAGGTGCCCCCATATACGTGAGGCACACCATTTGATCATAACTCCACACTTGTTCTCGTGGGTACGCCTATGTGAAAACATGCCCAATTTACTTTTCTTGCTCATAAATATGCATGGCTTCTCAGTTTCTTTCCTACTCAAAACAACAACAGCAACATTTCTTCATAGTCTGTCATGAAGGAAATGTCGTCTGGCACAAAGTCAATCAGAGGGTGGTTGGGTTGGAGTCATGCTAACATGGAGAAGAATGACAGCGGCTACTACTGTATACCAGCAGTCTGGTTAGAAGGAGATGGGGACGATGATGATGGAGATTACGACTATGCCCCTGCAGCATGATTTAATTAATGAAAATTTAACATTAACTACTGTTGACACAAATGCATAACGGTAGCCGCTGAGGGACCACAAACCTATTTGTGGGTTTTTTCTATTACTAAAGAAATACAGCTAAATGGTGTAGTATGTAACACTAGATGTAGTTGTTTACTAATTAACATGTATGAGTTATAAAGGCAAGACATATGATGATCCAAGTTTCATGTGTTTTATTAGTTCATTATTTTTATCTGTTCAAGCATTATGATTTACTACGTATGTTTTATGAAGGCAAGCCAAAAGACATATTCAGTTATGTTTGAACCTGAATGGTTTATAAAAAAGGGTTAATGCATACTAATCAACACGTAACCTGATGCATGAAGTTAATTTGACATTCTCTGATTTTTACACATAAAATCAACGGTGTTCAGCAGGAACCTAAGCAAATCAAACAACACTACCTAATAATAACTTCTGTGGTGATTTACTGGGCAAAACTATCACAACCCATGGGCTTATAACAGAGTTAATCTGGTCATAACTTATTAAAACCATAATATCTAGCTCCACATCATATTTCTGTTACACAGATGCATTCAAACTGAAATAAATATCTTGCATTGCAGGATGAGAAGCATCTCCAGCAAGAAACTCATAAACATTGCCATTACTAACCTCAATAGAATTTATGTTTGCAGAACTTTTTTAGTAGTGAGTAGATAATGGTTATACTGTGTAAAAGTATATATGCTACTCAGTTGTTGGTTTATTAGACCATAATCGATCATAAAATTTCTAGTAATCCACAATTTCAACCGGTCTATGATATCTTTTCTACCACCGGAGCATTGTAACTCAGTAGTTCTTGAACAATCACTACTAGAAAACATGGTGTTTTCCTACGAAAAATAGCTACGGAAAATTTCTGTAGCTAATTAGCTACGGAATTGCTACGGATCAGCTACATAATGGGATGCCCTAGTTTAGTAACGGAATAGTTACGGAATAGCTAAGGAAGCGGGTCCGTAGCTAATTAGCTACGTAATAGCTACAGATGCGAGTTTGTAGCTATTCCGTAGCTAATTAGCTACGGAATAGCAACATATGCAAATTCGTAGCTATTCCGTAGCTAATTAGCTACGAAATGGCTACGGAATACCTACGGATACTAATTACCTACAGATTAGCTAAGTAGCTACGGATTAGCTACAAATTTTTCTTATTTTCATTTTTTCGGGAACCAAACGTCGTTTTTTTCGCTTCGTTTTTTTCACACCTCTACTATACATGATTATCTTTATTTTCACCAACATGTAGCTATTAATATCGTTCATAAAGTTGTGTGCCCTTCGGGATCAAGTACTCGTTTCACAGTTTAAGATTGTAATGGATATACTTTTCATCAACTTGTGATGAATTATGTTTTTATATGTATAATTATACACATGATTGAGTTATGGTATACGTGTATGTGTATATGTGTATGTATACGTGTTTGTGAGATGTATGTGAACATATTCATACGCATTATAGTGTTAAACCACTAAACGAGTAATGAATCCCGTATGTGCACACAACTTTATGAATGATACTAATATCTATAAGTTGGTGAAAATATAGATAATCATTTATAATAAAGGTGTGAAAAAAAAACGGAGAGAAAAAAACGAAGTTTGGTGCCCGAAAAATCAAAAATAAGAAAAATCCGTAGCTAATTAGCTACGGATGTTTCTTATTTTCGATTTTTTGAGCATCAAACATCGTTTTTTTCACTTTGTTTTTTTCACACCTCTACTATACATGGTTATCTATATTTTCACCAACTTGTAGCTATTAATATCGTTTATAAAGTCGTGTGCCCCTTCGGGATCAAGTACTCGTTTCATTGTTTAACATTGTAATGTTTATACTTTTCACCAACTTGTGATGGATTATGTTTGTATATGTATATTTATATACATGAATTAGTTGTGGTATACGTGTACATGTATATGTGTATGTATACGTGTTTGTGAGATGTATGTGTACGTATTCATAAACATTATAGTGTTAAACCATTAAACGAACAATGGATCATGTATGTGCACGCGACTTTGTCAATGATATTAATAACTAAAAGTTGGTGAAAATATAAATAATCCTATATAATAGAGGTGTGAAAAAAACGGAGCGAAAAAAACGACGTTTGATGCCCGAAAAATCCGTAGCTAATTAGCTACGAATTAGCTACGGAATTCTAACGGAAGGCATACTCCGTACTCAATCCATAGGTAATTACCTACGGAATATGCTTTCCGTTAGAATTCCGTAGCTAATTAGCTACGGATTAACTACGGATTTTTCTTATTTTTTATTTTTTCGGCACCAGACATCGTTTTTTTCGCTCCGTTTTTTTCACACCTCTATTATATATTATTATCTATATTTTCACCAACTTATAGCTATTAATATCATTCATAAAGCCATGTGCACATACGGGATCCATTACTTGTTTTTTGGTTTAACACTATAATCCATTGGTCATTGTTTAACGTTCTAATGCTTACATATACATATACACACATACATATACATAAGCACACACATACATACTTATACAAATATACATATTTCTCATATTAATCATATTTTTTCATTATTTAATTTATACATTAAACGTATATTATTTTAATTGTTTGTTTGTGTGTTAACCACATTTTTAATTTTTTTTGAATATTATTATTATTGAAAAAAAAATATTGAAAAAAATAATAATAATGGTGAAAAAAAGTTTTAAGACTTGAATATTTAAAAGAAAATAATAATAATAATAATAATAATAATAATAATAATAATAATGATAATAATAAGCACACACATACATACGATCATAAAAAAAAGTTTTAAGACTTGAATAATAATAATAATAATAATAATAATAATAATAATAATAATAATAATAACAATAATCGAAAAAAGAAAGTGTATAAAATTAATAGGAGACTAACTCAGGAAGGATGTGGCATGCCCGGCCGGATTGTAATTGTGTTGGTTAGTTATGCAGGAGACTCGAGTTCGATTCTTACCCCACCCCATTTTTCTTTATTTTTCCAGAAACAAAGTAAAATCCATTGGAGTCTAAACAATTAAGGAAGTGGCATACCTGACCGGTTGGTAAGAATATTGGTTTAATTCTTATGAGACTCGAGTTCGATTCTTGCTGCAACAATTTTTTTTTTTTTTGCTGGCTAGTGTCTCTAATTTAATGATATATGCCCCTTTTCTGTCTCCCCCCTTCTCGATTCACAGCTTACAAGAACAAAAAAAAAAACAAAAAAAAAAAAAAACACGCTACAGCTCTCTCTCTCTCTCTCTCTCTCTCTCTCTCTGGTGGTCGACGCACTCTTCCTCGTGGTGGCGACGCCCCTTCCTCCTCCTGCACTTTTCTGTCTTCCCCCTTTTCGCATCGCAGCTTACAAGAACAAAAACAAAAAAAAAAAAAAAAAAAAAAAAAAAAAAAAAAAAAAACGCTGCAGCTCTCTCTCTCTCTCTCTCTCTCGTGGTCGACACACTCTTCTCTCTGGTGGCGGCGCCCCTTCTTCCTCCTGCACTTTTCTGACGTCGATGGCATTGCCACTGCCGGTGCTTCTTCCTGCTGCATTTTCCCGTCACCGAGCCAAAGGTAAACCCTAGTTTTTTTTTCTTTTTTGTTTCTTTTTAAAAATTACTTTGTTTAGGTGTAATTTTGTTGAATGTGAGCTAGTAAGGTTGATTTTTTTGTTGAATATGAGGTTTTAGGTTGATTTTTTTGTTGAATGTGATGTTTTAGGTTGATTTTGGTGTTTAAGATTTGTTAAAATTACTTCCTCCTGCACTTTGTTGAATGTGTGCATGGTTATAGATTTGTTAAATATGAAATATAGGTTGAATTTGAGGTTTTAGATTTGTTAAATATGATATATATGTTATATAAAAAATGTTAAGTTAATTTGTTAAATTTGTTAAAAATGTTAGTTAAATGTTTAGTTATGGATTTTTAGTTAATTTAAAATGCATATTATGATATTGATCATTTGTTGAAATGTTATGTATCGTTAGTCATACATATTAGATTAAATGGGATGTTACACTATTATATTGAAATGTTAGGATTCTAATTAACATTTTTAAATGGAAATGTAGTTTTAGATCAAAATGTTGTCTAATAGAGAATGAATGTACACGAAGAGACTTGATAGTCGTCGTTTGTTTAATCCGCAATGGCCACATTATGTCAATTTGTTTTTGGATTTTGCTTACACGAAAGCAACAAACATCCAACGTATTATTAGGGAAGGGGTGGAAGTTTTTGAAATTAGATGTCCGTGTGTGAAATGCAAAAATATTTATTACCACCCGAGAGAATCAGTTTTTAACCATCTTATTGCCCGGGGATTCATGAATGGTTATTCACTATGGTATTTACAAGGCGAAAAATATCCAACACTAGAGATTGGTCAATGTTCAAACCCCGAAACGGGTCAACACATTGATAACGATTTTGGTGCTTATCGTAGATACGAGGAGATGGTCATCGAAAGCATGCATCAACCTGAGGCTTCTTATTATCAACAAACACCACACGACCCAAAGAAGCACTAGTAACTTATCTTTATCATTTATGTATATTGATTGTCTCATTTTTGTATATGACAATCATGTTTTTTGTAATTTGTAGGAGGGGTATCTGCAGGGGTTGGTCAACAAATTTGGTGAAGATCCTTCAAATCGATAGGAGTATCGGATATACATTTTTTGGTTTTAGGGACTCCATCTTCCCAATCCACCCAGTCGGATAGCACGCAACAAGAGGTATGTTGATAATACTAATTAAATTGATAATAAACAAAAATATGTTGCTATTATGGTTAAAAGTTAGGTAGTTTGGTGAGAATATTGATTAAATTGATAATAAACAAAAGTATGTTGCTATTATGGTTAAAGGTTATGTAGTTTGTTGATAATATTGATTAAATTGATAAAAGTAAATATATGTTGCTATTATGGTTTAAAAGTTAAGTGTATTTCTATAATCATAAACTAAAATGCATTGTTACAATAAACTAAAATACATTGCTATTATTGTTTAAGTATTGAATTGTGTCACCATTTTTTAGGTTGATAGGTTGCGTGCGCAAGTTTCTGTCATGGAACAACAACAACAACAAATGAAAGAACAAATGGAGATGGTTATGAGGATGATAAATATGTCTGGAAATCAACCCCGTGGTCCCCCCGATAATTCACCCAAGGACAATTGATAAGTATTTTGGAACAATTGAATTTGTAAACACTTGTATTGTTTGCTTGTTTTGTTATGCCTAATTTGTATGGTACTTGAGACATTTGTATGGTATTTAAGACAATGGAATTGAATGTTTCAAAGTTGGTATTAGGGACATTTTTTGGTGTATTTTGGACAAATTGAATTGATATGGTATTTGACAAAAAATGGAAATTTTTAAATTTTTAAAATTTTTTTTTTTGATAAAATGAAATTAGCTACGGACTAGCTACGGAAATCCGTCGCTAAATAGGTCCGTAGGTATTCCGTAGGAAGAAAGTCAATTTTAGTCAAACTTGAGTTCTATCGTTAATCCGTAGGAAATCCGTAGCTAAATAGTTCCGTAGCTATTCCGTAGGAAAATACTTGCGTAGGTAATCCGTAGCCATGTTATTCCATAGCTATTTCGTAGGAACATACACCCGTTGACAATCCGTAGGTATTCCGTAGCAATTATTGGCCGTAGCTATTCCGTAGGTATTATACGTACGGAAATATCCGTAGCTATTCAGTAGCTAGTCCGTAGCAATTTTGTAGGTAAAAGTTTCCCACGGGCATTTATGCTACAGGGCATTTTCCGTAGCAAATCCGTAGGTATCGCCTTATACCTACCGAATAGCTACGGATTGTGCCATAGTTGTTGCCCTAGTTTTCTAGTAGTGAATAGGTGTAACATTGCAGACACATGTTGCTAACATGTGTAAAGAACAATTATGATCAAATTAGAAACTCTGGTGAATTTGTTACGTAATTACCCTAAGACAAGTCCAGATTACAGATCATCCAAAGCTAGGGAAAATGAATTATAAGCCTAACGAAGTTTCCAAACCGTTCGAAAAACCCTAATTATGTTTTGTCTGTTCAAGAAAACCCAACAAACTTAACATTTTGTCTAAAAAGCCCAACTAAGTTACACTTCTCATTTAGGGTCAACCGGCTAATGAAAGTCAATGACTGACATGGTTTATGACGTGTAATTAAATATCGTAAAACGACTTGTAAGATTAACGAAGTTTCAAAACCGATCACAAAACCCCAATTATGTTTTGTTTGTTGAAAAAACCCAACGAACTTATGCTTTTGTTCAATTTCATTAGAGGCAACCAGATTCATTACGTATACAACTAGTTGGCAAATGACATGACATTATATTTATTGACATGGAATAAACATATTAGAATTGCCCTTTATATACCTATTTAGGGTTTGGAGAAGAGAAAAACGAACGATGTATGTATTTGATCTCTTGTAATAGATATTTCTTCTTCTTCCTCTCAATCGTTGATGTCCAACTCAAGATCTACAAAGAAGATATTTGATGATGCAAACTCTTGTAGATGTAAACGCCCTTCTCGGATTTGGACATCTAGAATGGAGGGTCATGTCATTTGCCAACTAGTTGTATATGTAATGAATTTGGTTGCCTCTAATGAGAATTGAACAAAAACGTAAGTTCGTCGGGTTTTTTTTTTTCCACAAAGAAAACATGATTGAGGTTTTTTGAACGGTTCTGAAACTTCGTTGGTCTTACAAGTTATTTTCCGATATTTAATTACACGTAATAAGCCATGTCATTCGTTGACTTTCATTAGCCGGTTGACCCTAAATGAGAAGTGAATGAAAGTGTAAGTTAGTTGGGCTTTTTTAAACAAAATGTTAGTTCGTTGGGTTTTTTTTGAACAGACAAAACATAATTGAGTATTTTGAACGGTTTAAAAACTTCCTTGGGTTTATAAGTCATTTTCCCTCCTAAGCTATTCCTTAATTCTAAAGCCAAATCGATTTCCTCAAATGATTGTCTGTAGTAGAGGCTCCATGTGGTCAGTCTGGAATAATGGTTGTATGTGTAATTGTGTAAGGTTTTCTATAAGGAAATATTCAGTATTCCATCATTGGTCACCACAAATGTCACCATCAAAGATATTTTGATCACATACAAAGATAGTGATACATAGACTTGGATACATGCTATACTATACATATGACTCAGGCCACTCAAATATATATTGCATGGAAAATATCTATTGTGCTCACCACATGAAAAAATAAAATATGGACTACAAACACATTTTGTTACCCACATGTTACATTGTCATAGATACTTCGTATCAGTCCTTTTGACCAGCTGTTGACTACAGCCGTTTATAGTGTACAACTTATAAAGAAGAATACATAATGCAAGAAAAATATTGAAGAAAAAATTGTACCCATTGCAAACATTAGTTGACAAGGAACATTTAATCTTCTTGAACACTTGAATATCACTAACAGAAACAAATCAACCCTAGTTAACTAAAAAACATGTTGCATCATATATATATATATATATATATATATATATATATATATATATATATATATATATATATATATATATATATATATATATATATATATTGGCAAGAGATAGCATAATACCACCTCTAATTGAAAATTAGATGTACCTATCGACTTTTTTGATTAAAAAACTTTTAGGGTCCAAAACCAAGATTATTTTCAAACAGAATGGTAATGTGTTAGACCTACATAAAAGCTAAAAAAAAGTTGGATCTAAAATCATATCAAGTGGAGCTATTTAAAAAGTGACTTTTCATTATAAAGGTCAAGTGCAACTGACTCAAGAGGCAAATCATAACAGAAGAGTCAAATTACATATATTCTATCTTTTAAGGATAAAGATACTATAATAACAATCACCTTTTTTAATATCTGTTTAATAAAATACAGATTGTTTTGGATATAACAAACTAATATTACAAGAAAACTTATAAAAGAAATTGATCTTTAAGACTAACTATGCTTTCTAATTAACGTGATGGTTTTTACTTCCCCGATTTTGCAGAATGACATAAGGCAATGATCAAAGAATCCACCTTGCTGATGTGTCACCAGACTGTCTTATGTGGCTGGATGATATGTCAACCTTATTATGTCATGCACATCCATTGGTAATGACTCCACACTTTAACTTTTTGATAGATTCCTGATAATATGAGTGCAACATCCTTTTCTCTCATTTCTTCTGAGAAAAAAGATGCCCAATAAACTCTAAACATTTTTCTCTTGTGGGCCACGTATCAAACTCCATACATTTCTTCTGATATGTCTGCTGAAATTTTTACAAGCAGGTGTCCCCATATACGTGAGGCACACCATTTCCTCATAACTCCACACTTGTTCTCGTGGGTAGACCTATGGGAAAACATGCCCAATTTACTTTTCTTGCTCATAAATATGCATCGTTTCTCAGTTTCTTTCCTACTCAAAACCACAACCTCAACATTTCTTCATAGTCTGTCATCAAGGAAATGTCGTCTGGCACAAAGTCAATCAGAGGGTGGTTGGGTTGGAGTCATGCTAACATGGAGAAGAATGATAGTGACTACTACTGTACACCAGCAGCCAGGTTAGAAGGAGATGGGGACGATGATGATGGAGATTACGACTATGCCCCTGCAGCATAATTTAGTTGATGAACATTTAACATTAACTGTAGCAAGGTGAGGGACCACAAAACCATTCATGGAGCTTTTGTAAATTTTTGTATTACTAATGCAATACTGCTAAACGCTTTAGAATGTAAAACAATTTTTCCCACAGCTTATGAGATGTAGTTAATCAACACATATGAGTTACAAAGGCAAGCTAAATAATGCTCCTAGTTTCTTGTCTTTAATTAGTTCGTTATTTTTATCTGTTCAAGCAATATGATTTAGTACGTATGATTTATGAAGGCAAGCCAAAAGACTTATTGAATTATGTTTGAACCTCAAAAGGTTATAAAAAAGGGGTTAAATGCATACTAATCAACATGTAACTAGGTGAACTAATTTAATTTGATAATCTCTGATTTTTACAAATAAAATCAACAATTTTCAGGAAGATCCTAATTAAATCAAAACAACACAAATAATATCCCATTCAGTGATTTACTATGCAAAACTATCTATTAACATGAAAGCATGTGATGATCCTGCATTGATGAAGGATTATGGTGATGACATTTGCTCTTGTTACTTGAACTTTATCTTCTTCAAGTGGAAATCCTGACTGAAATAACACCTGATTCTCTTCTTGAAAGGCCAAAGATAAAGTTGCTGATATCTCAATCCATGGGCTTACAACAGATTTAATCATGTCAAGAATTTATTGAAATTACCAAATTAACTAACTCCACGTTATATTTCTCAAACACAAATGACAGTTAGAACAATGTGTTCAAACTGAGATAAATATCATTCATTTCAGGACGAGAAGCATCTCCAACAAGAAACTCATAAACATTTCCATTAACCTCAATAGAACTACACCCAGGCTCCTTTCTTATTTTGAGTCTTTTGTATCTAAATCTTTTCTAAAACTATCAAGAACATATTTTAGCTTGCTGCATGTCCTTTGGATCAGATTGCATGTGATTCATATATAGTTCATAGATTTAGTTTTCATGGATTCCTTAAAATTAAGTACAAAAAAATGTGATTTAATAATAATCATGGACTCATTTATTCAAAAATGCATCTAAATGTCCTCAGATAACTAAATCCGATTTTTCTATGTATAAGAATGGCATGAAGAGATTTTCTAGAAATTTTGAGATTTAAGTGTATGTTCTTTTATTTAATACAAAATTATTAAGTTCTAGAGTGAAAAATCGAAAGAAAATAGTTCCCTATGTCAAAAAGCACTCAACTTCTACAGGGCTGCTATTATGAGTCCTAGACACTTCAAATAAATTTTCATTAGATTTGCACACTAATATTTCTTTCGATTTTTGTGCCTTCAATCATTATAAATTTTGAAAACCAGTCTAGGCTCATTGAAATAACTTGAAAATATACAAACATCACAATTTGGGTTAGATGTGAGCGTAATAACATTTTCAGGATTTTTCAGCACTCTTTGATATTTAATCATATTTTTAATTATTAGTTAAAGTAAAAATGAAAATAAATTTACTACATATCCATAAATTCTCATATTTTAACATCAGGACCGTATAATATGGAAAGTTAGAGAAATAAATTTTGGAAATATTTAGATACTCTTTCGGTGCTATTTAGTAATCATTTTGACTTTGTTAGAACTAAACATAGGTAATTTATAAAACCAAGTTTTGCTATATCAAATGACATTTTAGTATTTTTTTTTCCAACTTCATGACACTATAAAACAGACGTAAAAATATTTTGGGAATTTTTCTTGGAACATTTGTTATTTTTCCATGAATTAAGAAATTTTACGTGAAAGCTCATGATTACTGTTAAACCAAAAAATAAAGTTTAATAATTTTTGGATACTATTTGGATAGTGTTTGATAATTATTTTTATTTATGTGTTATTAATCATGATTGATTCAGGCCAACTTAGGACTAGCCCATTTAGTATAGGCTTTGTCTTTTAGATGGGAGGTCTTGTGTTCTAATTCAGTCATTGATGATTTTGTGATATTAATTTCTAACAACTAATCTCACCTTTCAAAAAAATCATAATAAATTCATAAAACTTGAGTTTTGAGATTCCAAAAATCTTTGAAATTTACACAACCCATATGAAGGTTAGAAACTATTATGATAAAATTTTCAAACATTTTTATGACTTCTTATTATTTAATCATATTTTATTGCTTTTTTAAGATATAATTTATAGTAAATAGTTAAACATATCCAAAAATACTAATATTATGTAGGGACTCTATACCTACTCTTAAGTAATAAATATAAATTCTGGTTTGTTTTGGAACCATTTTGTTAATATTCTTAAATATATGAGACTTTAAATCTATAAGAAAACCCGTTTGTATATATTAAATGAGCAATTTTTATGACAAATGTTATTGCAAACATTCTAATATGTATAAAATCTATTGAGACTGTAACGTCTAAAAAATCACAAAAAATTTTAACTTTTCAAAACCATCCATTTTCTAAAAAGAAGTGTTTATATAACCAATGTTTTCAAAACATTATTAAAAATCAGAGTCTCCCAATATCCAATCAACATAAACCAAGGATGTGTACGGTCACATCTTCGCCTTGCCACGGTCCTCAGAAGTACCTGAATAAAATTAAAAATGTAAGCCAAAGCTTATTGAGTTCCCCAAACTACCATATATAAACATAACAAACAACAGCAAACATACAGAGCCTTCAGCATGAATGACTGGACCGCCTCACTAGGCCTTCAGCCTATCTTGACCGCTTTCTGGGCCTTCGGCCTAACTTGTCCGTCTCGCAGGCATTCTATTATGCGGACCATCATGGGTATCTTGGCCTTCAGCACAAAGCAGAACCGCCTCAACCTGGTAAACCATCATATATCAACATATACCATAACAATCAATAGGTATCATATACAGGTAGTCATGCAGATCTAACAGATCACTACAACATAGCAACATCGTACATACTAGGATACAGATCTAACAGGTCTCTAAAATATGGCAACGTACCGGAAAACCAGGATATAAATCCAATGGGCCGGCATTGCTTCCTTCGACCTATAAGTCGAGTGCGGAAAACTCACATCAATATTTGAATGTAGCCTGAATCGCTCCCAGCTCCGAAAAATGGCTCAACCCAAAACCTAAATGTAGAAACATTTCCCATTCTTTATTAATAACATTTTTCCAAAATACCATTAGTCAAAACTGGTCATAATCAACAACTCAGCTAAGTTAACCTAGACGAGTCAAGCCGGTCGAGTCAACTTAGTCAAATTGACTCAAGGCTCGAATGCGGGGCGTACTCCGTAGGTACATGGGGTATACTCGAGCTTTGACCGCAGTCGGTAGATTGACCATGTACGCACTACATACTCTAGATTACACAGGGCATACGCTCAGACTTCCCATTTTCTCAACAAGAGCTTAATGTGTTAAGCTCTCATATACAACTTTCAGATCCAAGGCCAAAATACCACTAAGAGTAACAAAGTTTCAAACTTGATGACATTGCATGACCATTAAGTGCTTAATACAGAAAATCCCAACTTCTTAAAGCCTTAAGACCCTCTCGAGCATGCATGGAGGAAAACTAATAACCAAGACCACTTTGTTATGACTTAGGACCCCTCATAAGGTCTGAAAGGACGACTTATTTGGTCAAGAGCATGTCATGCTCAAGAATCACTATATTTGGGACCAAAAGTGCCATTAACTTGAACCGGATCAACCCTAGTTAATTTATAACAAATGTTGTATATTCTGTAAAAATATTAAAAAATTGACCAAGAGATATCATAATACAACCTCTATTTGAATATTAGATCCAAAATGAAGATTATTCCCGAAAAGAATGGTACTGTGTGCTAGACTAGCTACATAAAAAACTAAAAAACTTAGATCTAAAATCATATCAAGTGGAACTACTTAAAAAGTGACATTTCGTTATAAAGATCAAGTACACCCTCCCTTAAGAGGCTAATCATAACACAGAGTCAAATTACTTACATTCTATCTTTAAATTTTTGGAAAAAAGAAAAAAGGATAAAGATAGTATAACAACAATCACCATTTTTAAACCCTGTTTAATAAAATACATATTGTTATGGACAAAACAAACAAATATTACAAGAAAAATTATTAAAAAAAATAATCTTTAAGACTAAATATGCTTTCTAAGTAACGTGATCATATTTACTTCCTCGACTTTGCTGAATGGCATGACAATGATCAAAGAATCCACCCTGATGTGTCACCTGACAGTCTTAGATGGTTGGATGACCTGTCAACCGTATTATGCCATGCACATTCATTGGTAATGACTACACACTTTAACTTTTTGATAGATTCCTGTCAATATGAGTGTGATATCCTTTTCTGTTAATCATTTCTTTTGAGAGAAAAGATGCCCATCAAACTCTAAACAGTTTTCTCTTGTGGGCCACCTATCAAACTCCATACATTTCTTCTGATATGTCCGCTAAAACTTTTACAAATAGGTGCCCCCATATACGTGAGGCACACCATTTGATCATAACTCCACACTTATTCTCGTGGGTAGAACTATCTGAAAAAAATGCACAGTTTACTTCTCTTGCTCATAAATATGCATGGCTTCTCAGTTTCTTTCCTACTCAAAACAACAACCGCAACATTTCTTCATAGTCTGTCATCAAGGAAATGTCATCTGTCACAAAGTCAATCAGAGGGTGGCTGGGGAGGATTCATGCTAACATGGAGAAAAATGATAGTGACTACTACTCTACACTAGCCGCAGCCAGGTTAGAAGGAGATGGGGACGATGATGATGGAGATTACGACTATGCCCCTGCAGCATAATTTAGTTGATGAACATTTAACATTAACTGTAGCAAGGTGAGGGACCACAAAACCATTCATGTATAAGCTTCTCACAAGCTTTGACAATGGCAGAACCAAGTGGAAAAGAAACAGAGTATATGAGGCAAAATACTTCGTATTATTCATCTAATGACTGAAGAGGGGATTACAATTTATATGGAGCATAATGCCACTGACTTGAAAGAAACAATGCTAAAAATAAGGAACTAATCTGTTACTACCTAAAGACCCGGCACTAAGCCATGTGGCCTTGATTTATTCAAAAATAAAGCTACTAAACTGAAATAAACGTGCAGTAATAAAAATGACTTCTGAATTATTGCAACAATTTCCCCCTTTAATTCTGAAGTACCTCAATCTTCTTGATACCAATCAACCTGCACATTTCATCATGTTTCACTCTTGGTAGAGCTTTTGTGAGCATATCAGCCTTCTGAAACTTTCCATCCACATGTGTAACCACAATTTCTCCAATCTCCACACATTCCCTGATAAAGTGAAACCTTATGTCTATGTGTTTGCTCCTACCATGGAAGACAGGGTTTTTCATGAGTTCTAGAGCAGACCTATTATCCACATACATCGTCACTGGGGGAACCTTTTGCCCTGTTATCTCTGTTAGGAGCCTTCGCAACCAGATGCCTTGGCAAGCTGTCAATGTGGCTGCCATGAACTCTGCCTCACACGAGGATAAGGCTACACATCTTTGTTTCTGAGATGACCATGATACTAGATTCCCATTCACATAGAATACCATACCACCCGTACTTCTCCTGTCATTCACATCCTTCCCATGATTACTATCTGAGTAGCCTGCAACTGTGATTCGTTCTTCCCCTTTTGTATAAACCAGACCATGATCCAATGTGCCTTTGATGTATCTAAGGATTCCTTTTACCGCTTGGAGGTGGGATACTCTAGGTTTCTCCATAAACCTGCTTACAGACCCGACTGCATATGATAAATCTGGACGAGTGTGGGTCAAATATCTTAGACCACCCACTATACTCCGGTACTCTGTGGGATTCACTAGTTCATCATCTCCTTCTTTGGTCAATTGAAGTTTGTGATCCATGGGAATTTTCGTTGGATTACAGTCACTCATACGAGTTTTAGCTAGCAAGTTCTTTGCATAAGCTCGTTGATTTATAGTAATACAGTTTTCTTGTTGACATACCTCGATACCTAGATAGTATGACAGCAGGCAAAGATCGCTCATCTCAAACTTCGCCTTCATCTCCTTCTTGAAATCTTCTATGTCTTCTAATCGACTCCCAGTCACTAGCAAGTCGTCGACATAGACTCCGACGAGTAAAGTCTCCCCTTTCTTCTTTCTCGTGTATACAGAATATTCCAAAGGACATCTTTGAAATCCCAGATTCTTTAGGTAGCGATCTAAACACGAATTCCACGCTCTGGGCGCTTGCTTCAACCCATATAGGGCTTTCGATAACCTGTACACCTTCTTCTCTTCTCCTCTTTTCTCGAAACCTTCTGGTTGTGTAACGAATACTTCCTCTTCTAGCTTCCCATTTAAAAATGCTGACTTCACATCTAAATGGTGTACTCCCCAGCCGTTTGTGCCTGCTAATCCCAAAATTACTCGAACAGTTTCAATTCGAGCAACAGGGGCGAAAACTTCATCGTAATCCACTCCATACTTCTGCACATATCCTTTTGCAACAATCCTCGCTTTGTGTTTTACAATCTTGCCTGTTGGATCGCGCTTCACCTTGAATACCCATTTTAAACCTATTGGTTTCCGATTCCTTGGGAGTTCCACCAATTTCCAGGTTTTGTTGCGTTCAATCAAGGCAATTTCATCATTCATCGCCTGTAACCATTCTTTCTTTTGTTTCGCTTCGACATAGCTTGAGGGTTCGTCATCATTGCTCATGAACATCAGTTCTTCGGGGGGTAGTTCAATTTCATCGGTATTCTCGAGCAATTCTGAAATAAGACGATAGCGTTTCGGGGCTCCTCCTCCAGTGGAACTCGAAGCTTCACTCTGTGAGTTGATCGGAGAATTGTGCGTAGCGGCTGGAGTTTGAGGGGTACTTGAATCATATGACGGGTTTGGGCTAGAACCCGACATGTGAGGGGAATTGGGCTCAGGCGTTTCAGCCCAATTATCATTATTTTGCTGTGACCCGTTTTCCTGATCAGGGGTATCCGGTACCCACTCGCCATCAAATTCCCCCCCATCGTCATGATCGCCATTTTCAAAATCGAAACCTTCAACTGAGAACTCCATACCTGGAACGGATTTGATCGTACTCGACTTGTTCCATTCCCACTTTCGATTTTCTTCGAAGACGACGTCTCGGCTCACAAACAATTTCCCTGTTTTAGGATCTAGCAACCGATGAGCTTTTGATCCCTTTTCTGTGCCGAGATATACCACCATCTTACTTCTATCTTCTAGCTTCTTTAGGTGACTCTTCATCACTTTCATATGTCCCACACACCCAAACACTTTCAAATGACCTATTTGAGGTTTTCTACCCGTCCACATTTCGTAGGGTGTGCAGTCTTTTAAGGCTTTTGTTGTCACTCTGTTTAACACATACACAGAGTGACTCACTGCTTCTCCCCATAATGCTTCTGGAACATCCATGGTTTTCAAGCTACTTCGCACCATCTCAAGAATTGTTCGGTTCCTTCGCTCGACAACCCCATTCTGCTGCGGGGAATATGGGGCTGTATAATGTCGGTGAAGACCTATCTCTTCACAGAACTTCGAGAACTCATGTGAGAGGAATTCTCCCCCCCGATCTGTTCGCAACGTTTGTATCTTTTCTCCTGTCTCAATTTCAACTTTAGCTTTGAAGTTCTTAAAGGACTCGAAGGCTTCATCCTTTGATTTGAGCAAATACACCCACTGTACTCTGCTATAATCATCAATAAGCAGGAGAAAATACTTGTTACCAGATGGTGTTGGTGGAGAGATGGGACCACAGAGATCACCGTGGATGAGTTCCAGTCTTCGTGTTGCTCTGTAACTGGTTTTAGAAGGAAATGGACTTCTTGTTTGCTTTCCCACCAGACATCCTTCACAAGGTCGTGAAGGGATCTTAATTTCTCCAATTCCTTCCATGAGATTCTTGTCTGACATCAATTTCAGAGATCCAAAATTGACATGTCCAAGTCGTGTGTGCCATAACCATGAGGAATCTAGGACTTCAGTAACCATACATGAGACATTGATTTCTTCTAGACTGATTTTATACAGACGATTTTGAGACCTTGGCACCTTCATTAGTAAGCATCCTGCTTTGTCTCGAATCCACAGGTGAGAATCTTTCAGCTTTATCTCGTCCCCACCTTCAGCCAACTGTCCAAGGCTTATTATATTACTGCAGAGATCAGGGATATAATAAACCTCTTTCAGTTTTCTTTTCTCTCCATTTTTACATTGAAATACTATAGATCCTTTGCCTTCAATTTTAACTTTGGACCCATTTCCAAATTTAACCCATCCCTGCACCATGGTGTTTAGAGTTTGAAACTTTCCCTTGTCTCCAGTCATATGATTACTGGCACCGGTATCCAGGTACCAGATGTTTGACTGGAGGTTTTCTTCACATCTTGATCGTAGCTTTGGTGTCACATTTTCTTCATTTAGATAGACTTCTTCACTTTCTTTCTTACCTTCAAATGCTGAGAGTAGTAGAGCGGGTTCATCATCATCTTGAATCAGATTGTTCTCTTGATTTCTTTCCTTCCTTGGATTCTTGCATTCAGCAGCAAAATGTCCAAGCTCTTGACAATTGTAACATTGCATTTTACTTTTGTCAAAGTTGCTTGAACCATGTTCACCTCTGCCACGACCCCCACGACCACCACCTCTACTGCGTCCTCGTCCTCTTCCTCGTGAACCGTTAAATCCGCCTCGAACTGATTTGGATTTTGAGTCACCACCTCTGTTTTTCTTGGTTTTTTCGGACCACTCTTGATGAGTTAGAAACAATTTTCGATCATCAGTTTCACCAAATCCTTTCATCCTCTCTTCATGGGCTTTTAGACGGCCAATAACTTCTTCCACAGACATCTCATCTAAATTACCGAATTGCTTGAGAGTCGAAGCAATTTGAAGGAATTTGCTTGAAATTGCCCTAAGTAATTTCTTCACGACATAAGACTCTTCAATCGTCTCTCCCAATGTTCGCATAGTACTTACTATGTTTGTGATTTTTCCTGCGAAATCATCCACACTTTCTGACTCTTTCATTGTCAACGCTTCAAATTCAGCCTTCAACGTTTGAATTCGAGCTGATTTCACCCTATCTGCTCCCACGAACATTGTTTTTAGAGCTTGCCATGCTTCTTTCGCCGTCTTCTTCTCCGCTAGTACCATTAGAAGGTCTTCGGGTATTCCTTGATAAATGGCTGCCAACGCCATGTTATCTTTCTTTGATTCAACGAGAGTATTTGCAGTTCTAGGCTCGACTGCATCCCATACACCCTGTGCCAGCATGAAGACTCTCATCTTAATCGCCCATGCACCATAATTCGATCTTGTCAGCATCGGATAGTGGAGTGTAACTTGACCCTCTTTCTCACCATTACTGCTGCTACCATTCGTCATCTCTTCACGAGATTGTATTTTCATAAACTACCAGATTCGCTCTGATACCAAATATAAGCTTCTCACAAGCTTTGACAATGGCAGAACCAAGTGGAAAAGAAACAGAGTATATGAGGCAAAATACTTCGTATTATTCATCTAATGACTGAAGAGGGGATTACAATTTATATGGAGCATAATGCCACTGACTTGAAAGAAACAATGCTAAAAATAAGGAACTAATCTGTTACTACCTAAAGACCCGGCACTAAGCCATGTGGCCTTGATTTATTCAAAAATAAAGCTACTAAACTGAAATAAACGTGCAGTAATAAAAATGACTTCTGAATTATTGCAACATCATGGAGCTTTTGTAAATTTTTGTATTACTAATGCAATACTGCTAAATGCTTTACAATGTAAAACAATTTTTCCTACTTATGAGATGTGTTGGTGATTTTATCAACAAATATATTTTATTGTAATGGACTTAACAAGTGTTTCGAGAATATTGTTTTAGTTATAATACAAGTTAGGAGGTGCGGGAGTGCACACTTGTATATACTAAACATTGTTAGTATTAAACCCTAATCTACTGTGAAAATAGTTTGTCATTCTTGAGAGATGAAAACAGTTTTAATTTATCCGTTGTTGTATAAATCTGGCATAACGGCGCCTGTTTGAAACACATGGAAAACATAGAACACTCTCTCTTCATCTTCTCCAAATTAATTATGATTTTATGCATAAAATTTGAATTGCTACATCAGGAATTATCCCAGTTTGGATTTCGTCATACCAAGGCATATAGGATCGAAATATCAATCAAGGAAAGTGTTTACTCAATTCCTGTTTGTTATCCAGATTTCCCAGAACCCTAATTTGAATTCCCAACAAGATGTAGTTTTCTACTAATCAACACATATGAGTTACAAAGGCAAGCTAAATAATGATCCTAGTTTCTTATGTTTAATTAGTTTGTTATTTTTATCTGTTCAAGCAATATGATTTAGTACCTATGATCATTTATTAAGGCAAGCCAAAAGACATATTGAATTATGTTTGAACCTCAAAAGGTTATAAAAAAGGGGTTAAATGCATACTAATCAACATGTAACTAGGTGAACTAATTTAATTTGATAATCTCTGATTTTTACAAATAAAATCAACAATGTTCAGGAAGATCGTAATTAAATCAAAACAACACAAATAATATCCCATTCAGTGATTTACTATGCAAAACTATTTATTAACATGAAAGCATGTGACGATCCTGCATTGATAAAGGATTATGGTGATGACATTTGCTCTTGTTACTTGAACTTTATCTTCTTCAAGTGGAATTCCTGATTGAAATAACTGATTCTCTTCTTGAAAGGCCAAAGATAAAGTTGCTATATCTCAATCCATGGGCTTACAACAGATTTAATCATGTCAAGAATTTATTGAAATTACCAAATTAACTAGCTCCACGTCATATTTCTTAAACACAAATGACAGTTTGAACAATGTGTTCAAACTGAGATAAATATCATTCATTTCAGGACGAGAAGCATCTCCAACAAGAAACTCGTAAACATTTCCATTGACCTCAATAGAACTACACCCAGGCTCCTTTCTTATTTTGAGTCTTTTGTAACTAAATCTTTTCTAAAACTACCAAGAACATATTTTAGCTTGCTGCATGTCCTTTGGATCAGATTGCACGTGATTGGTATATAGTTCATAGATTTAGTTTTCATGGATTCCTTCAAATTAAGTACACAAAAATGTGATTTAATAATAATCATGGACTCATTTATTAAAAAATGCATCTAAATGTCATCAAATAACTAAGTCCGATTTTTCTATGTTTAAGAATGGCATGAAGAGATTTTCTGGAAATTTTGAGATTTAAGTGTATTTTCTTTTATTTAATACAAAATTATTAAGTTCTAGAGTGAAAAATCGAAAGAAAATAGTTCCCTAGGTCAAAAAGCACTCAACTTCTACAAGGCTGCTATTATGAGTCCTAGACACTTCAAATAAATTTTCGTAAGATTTGCACACTAATATTTCTTTCGATTTTTGTGCCTTAAATCATTATAAAATTTGAAAACCAGTCTAGGCTCATCGAAATAACTTGAAAATATACAAACATCACAATTTGGGTTAGATGTGATCGTAATAGCATTTTCAGGATTTTTCAGCACTGTTTGATATTTAATCATATTTTTATTGATTAGTTTAAGTAAAAATGAAAATAAATTTAATAAACATCCATAAATTCTCATATTTTAATAGTAGGACCATATAATATGGAAAGTTATAGAAATAAATTTTGGAAAAGTTTAGATACTGTTTCGGTGCTATTTAGTAATCATTTTGACTTTGGTAAAACTAAACATATGTAATTTATAAAACCAAGTTTTGTTATATCAAATGACGTGTTAGTATTTTTTTTTTTTTCCAACTTCTTGAAACTATAAAACACACGTAAAAATATTTTGGGAATTTTTCTTGGAACATTTGCTATTTTCCCATGAATTAAATTTTTTACCTAAAAGCTCATGAATATTGTTAGAACCAAAAAATAAAGTTTAATAATTTTTGGATACTATTCGGATAGTGTTTGATAATTATTTTTATTTATGTGTTATTAATCATGATAAATTCAGACCAATTTAGGACTAGCCCATTTAGTAGAGGCTTTGTCTCTTGGATGGGAGGTCTCGAGTTCTAATCCAGACGTTGATGATTTCGTGATATTAATTTCTAACAACTAATCTCACCTTTAAAAAGAAATCATAATAAATTCATAAAACTTAAGTTTTGATATTTCCTTAAATCTTTGAAATTTTACACAACCCATATAAAGGTTAGAAACTATAATGATAAAATTTTCAAACATTTTTATGACGTCTTATTATTTAATCATATTTTATTGCTTTTTTAAGATATAAATTATAATAAATAGTTTAACATATCCAAAAAATCCTAATAATCTGCAGGGACTCTATACCCACTCTTAAGTAATAAATATAAATTGTGTTTTGTTTTGGAACTATTTTGTTAGTATTCTCAAATATATGAGACTTAAAATTTATAATAAGATTCGTTTGTAAATATTAAATGGGTAATTTTTATGACATGTGTTATTGCAATCATTCTAATATGTATAAAATCTATTGAGACTGTAACGTCTAAAAAATCACAAAAATTTAAACTTTTCAAAACCATCCATTTTCTAAAAAGAAGTGTTTATATAACCATTGTCTTCAAAACATTATTAAAAATCAGAGTCTCCCAAGATCCAATCAACATAAATCAAGGATGTGTATGGTCACGTCTTCACCTTGCCACGGTCCTCAAAAGTACCTGAATAAAATTAAAACTGTAAGTCAACTCTTATTGAGTTCCCCAAACTACCACTATATAAACATAACAAACAACAACAAACATACAGAGCCTTCAACATGAATGATTGGACCGCCTCACTGGGCCTTTAGCCTATCAGGACCGCTCTCTAGGCCTTCAGCCTATCTGGACCGCTCTATGGGCCTTCGACCTGACTCGTCTGTCTCGCAGGCATTTAGTTATCCGAACCATCATGGGTATATTGTCCTTCACCACAAAGCAGGACCGCCTCAACGCGGTACACCATCATATATCAACGTATACCATAACAAATAGTAGCTAGCATATACAGATAGTCATGCAGATCTAACAGATCACTACATCATAGCAACATCCTATATACCATGATACAGATCTAACAACCAACTGCAACATAGCAATATACCGTAAAACCAGGATATCAATCCAATGGGTCGGCCTTATGTCCTTCGACCTGTAAGTCCAGTGAGGAAAACTCACCTCAATATTTGAATGCAGTTTGAATCGCTCCCAGCTCCGACAAAGGGCTCAACCCAAACCTTAAATGTCAAAACATTTCCCATTCTATATTAATAACATTTCCCCAAAATATCATTAGTCAAAACTGGTCATAATCAACAAGTCAACTGAGTCAACTCAGGCGAGTCAAGCCAGCCGAGTCAACTCAGTCGGGTCGACTCAAGGCTCGTACACGGGGCGTACTCTGGAGGTACACGGGGTGTACTCGAGATTTGACCGTAGTCGGTAGATTGACCATGTACGCACTACATACTCTAGATTACAAAGGATGTACGCTTAGACTTCCCATTTTCTCAACAAGAGCTTAATGCATTAAGCTCTCATGTACAACTTTCAGGTCGAAGGGAAAAATACCACTAAGCGTCACAATGTTTCAAACTTTATGACTTTGCATGACCATTAAGTGCTTAATAAAGAAAATCCCAAATTCTTAATGCCTTAAGACCCTCTAGAGCATGCATGGAGGAAAACTAAGCACCAAGACCACATTTTTATGACTTAAGACCTCTCATAAGGTCTAAAAGGACGACTTATTTGGTCAAGAGCATGTCATGTTCAAGAATCACCCACTACAAAAAATATGTCATTTAGTGGCACACAAAAAGTGCCACTAAAAGTCCAAAAAAATGCCACTAAAGGCTTCTCAAAGAATCAGCGGCAAACTTGATAAATGCCACTAGAAACGCTCCCACTAAAACCTTTTAGTGGCACTTTTTGTTTTTGCTGCTGCAGTTTTTAGGCTTTCAGTGGCACTTTTTTATTTGTCACAGTAAAACAAATTTCTTTTGTGGCACATATTTTGTGCCACTAAATCTGATTTGATTTAATAATTTGTGTTGCTTTTAGTTACACATTTTAAAATTTTAGTGGCACTTATTTATTTACCACAATAAAAAATAGTGGCATTTTTTATGTGTCACGGTAGAAAATTTTTTGTGGCATATATTTTGTGCCATTAAAAGCTCATGTGATTTAAAAAATTCATGCTACGTATAATTAGATATTTTAAGATTTTAGTGACAATTTTATTTTCCACAATATAATTTCATCTATAATATAAAATAAAATGAATAATTAAATTGTAGCACATTACAAATAATCAAAATTTTATTGTTTTTCATCAATATTTTTTTAACTTTTTGAATCGAATATCTAGGGGAATATCAAATATGTTTAAGTAAATGCTAAACATAAAGTAATGAGAAAAAGTTCAAACATACATATAAAAATAAAATAAAACAAAAAAACAAAGACATGATAGGTTGAATAAATTGTGTTATCTCATACTCTAGAATCAATCCTAGCAATTCCCTGTCAAAAAACAAAGATAATCCAGAATCCAGTGAAACAAGGCTTAGTTTAGAAAATAAATAATATAACACTCAACACAAATAAACTATATTTATAAGAACAAAGGAAAGACAAAAGCTCATAAAAATGATTACCATCATTATGATGACTTTCAGAAGATGCTCTCTGGTTAACTGAATTAGAGTTACGTGGACCTGTAGAAGTGTTGCCTGGCATCTGAAACAAATTAATGAAAACATGTAACATTAATGTCCAATTCTAGATATCTTCTACTAGTCTTGTACAAATGTACACCAAGAAGAATATTTAGAAGTGCAAAAGTGCTCATTCTTGAGTCCAATTGGAAATATGATAATGGACTAATTTTAATGAATGTTTTTTTCGTTCATAGGGTAATTGAATAGGAACAATGCAATTATAAATGACATATGTACCTGTATGTTCATATTGCTAAGAATTCCAGACAAGTTTGCATTTGGGATATGTTCTTGGATGATATTTGCCATAACGTTCACCATAGTTTTTAGTTGTTCGACACTCGAATCATTAGAACAAGAAACAACCTTCTCTTTTACGGTAGGCATCCTTCCAACACATCTGATATACCCTCTTTTTTCAGGACCTTTAACCTTAGAGTAGTCATCATTTGAAAAATCATCTACAGATCCTAGGGTATTTGATCCTTGGGTATTTGAGGAATCACTTGCAATGGCTTGTAGGGAAGTCTGCACTATAGCAACATACAAAAAACATGACAAGTGTTTCTCACCCACTGTTATTGTCCCACTTTCAAATTAATAGCAACATAATATAGCAACCTACTTTGAAAGTGGGACAAATTACAAGGTTTAAAACGAAACAAATAGTATATGACTTGATATGATTAAAAACATGTATATATAATGTCTAGGGAAATCATTACCATAACTTGAGCGACTTTTTCATTCACGATATTTCCATTTTTACGAGTGCGGGTTTTTAAATATATTTGTCCTCGTGTTGGGTATACACCATTTTTCAATGCCTATAACAAGATGTAGTTATGTTTGATGAAAATAAATAATTTAAAAAAAAAAACGATAATATAAGTCAAAATAATAAAATATAATAATACCTCTTCGTGAGCAAGTGGAGCAAATGATTTTGTCCCAGAAACATGGGGCTCTTCCATCTTCGCACGGCTCTTTCTCCTTAAATCACACATGCTCTACAAAATTATTTTCCATAAATTTACTTTATCTTTTACCCACAATAGCAATGTACTTTCTATTTTTTAGTGTAATTGTTTTAACTAAAAAGTAAAAGTAGGGATTCAATGAATAAAAAACATGCTAGACCATTAAGGGTAACTAACTTTTTTATTATTTTCCATAAATTTACATTATCTTTTACCCACAATAGAAATGTACTTTCTATTTTTAGTGTAAAATTGTTTTAACTAAAAGGTGAAAGTAGGGATTCAATGAAATAAAAGCATGCTTAGCCATTAAGGGTAACTAATGAGTAAAAGGATAAATTCCTTAGTTTATGTAAGAAACTAAATATATCACCTGATATTCTGGAGTAAACCAATGAGTAACAAGTTTTTTAAACTGAGTTGGGTTCACCCTGTTATCTTTCTCAGTTTGTTGTGCCACAATTTGATCGATTGTAAGACTTGAATCATATGCACGTGCTTTTAGTGAACCTTTCCAAGTCCTCCACTTTTTCCCCATGCTAAAAAGGATCCATTTCTTGATTTCACTTGTTTCAACCGGATGAATAACAAACTTGGCCTACAAATAAAGCTTACATGTAAATATAAATACACCATAATTTTGGTTAATAGATACACACCTTAACCATAGAATACATATCTTCTTTCTTCTGTATAGGGATCTTCCTCCAATCATCATATTCTATTCCGACATGATTAGCCATCCTCACAAGGGTCCCAAGATATTGTACGAGTTCATTTCCTTCATCTACTATCGGTTTTCCGAACCTATTAAATGTCACTACTATTTTTTGGGAGCTACTCATGTTCCATGTCTCGGTCTTTTGAGTATAGCCCCTTACCTTCTTTTGAGCACCTAATAAAAAAATTAGCAAAGTTAACCAAAATTAGCAATAGAGTGATAATATGATAGTTTTCATCAATTAATTAGTAAATAGACATGTGTTTCTTTTTTACTCAAAAACTTGGAAGCCTTTATAATGAGGCAATAAATTTATTCCAAAGGAAACATCTAACCCTTTCTTTGAAAAAAAAGCTTAAAAGACTAGGGAAAGATGAAGAATTGACAAACTTTAAAGAACTATTAATTGAATTTAAGCTTACATATTTCAGATTATGTAAACAAAGAGATAGTTAGATAAAGGAAGTGGACATTTGACCTAGTGGTAGATAAAGGAAGTGGGCATTTTTCATCAACAAAATCAAAACATTTGATCTACTAGAAACAGATCTACCTACTCAAAATGGATAGCATATACCACAAAAAAGATATGAAAATATGTAATAATAGTATCAATCAACAAAGTAAGGGTCGTTTACAGAGAACGGTAATTGCTATAAACTGAAATCGTAAATGACAAAAGTAAAAAGAACATGAACTACTTGAAAAAATATATATGTCATTGACTTACCTGATTGACCTCCTTCAATAGAGCTGTGTTCTTCAGCAGTAGACTGGCCTCCTTCAGTAGTTTGTGGATGATCTGATTGGTCTCCTTCAGTAGGGATATCAGTTGCAGAAAACTCAGAACTTTGATCATGTATCTCACTGTCAATAGGGATATCAATTGAGGTGATGCATAGCCTCTTACGCCTACCCATCCTCCTATAGCACCACAACAGATAAGTACATGCATACAAATATATACATATAATACATAAATACATGCATATAAATATACATATAAAGATAAAGTGCATCAAATTTTCATTAACTATCATCAAATACTAATCTAGTCACTGTTATTTTCTTCATCATCTATGACATCTATGTTTTCATTAGCTATTATCATTTCAGGTGTAACATCTATGCCATCATCGCCAACCCTATGCAAGTTAGGTACATCAAATATGTCATCATAAGCACCTCCCATGTCAAATACATCTCTAAGCTTTACATGTCGCACAATCTCCCAACCTATATGTTTAGGATCCATGGAGTAGAACACCTTGTCGGCCTGTGATGCCAAAACAAAGGGATCATCAATCAAGTTAACACCGGTATGTGTCTTATATGAGAAGTTGACCAATGTTACATTGCCATCTTTCTTGCAACCTCTGTTGATGTCAACCCACTCACATTTGAATAAAACAACTCGTATCATTCCAGAGTAGTTTAATTCAATAATGTCAGTTAATTTTCCATAGTAGTTATTCACGCCTTCGACTAGCCTTCTATCTCGACTACTGGAATAATTTGCACCTTCTACCATAACAGCCACACCACTGTTTTGAGTTCGTAGAAGTTCCTCTCGTTTTCTTGTATGAAATCGATAACCTTTAACTAGGTATCCTGAGTATTTTTGCACAACTCTAAGTGGACCACGTGCAAGCCATTTTATTTCGTCAGTTACTTTTTGATCTCCTTGCTCTTCCATGCGTGCAACCTATCAACATAATTATATAATTACATCTTGAAAATCAAACTTTGATACATCCAATATTTATTCCAAATTACCCTTCTCTTAAACCATTCACTAAATTGTTGGCAGTGAATCTTGTTGATTTCATAATCATGTATCCGCCGAGATCGATTTTGTCCCTTTATTATCCTTTTGTGTTCCCTTCAGATAAAGAACAATAATATGAGGTAAATGAAGAATAATATGTAAACGCATAGGAAAACTAGTTTATCTTACTCTCGGAATGGTGAAACTGATTCAACATTAAATAGGACATAACGATGTGCTTGAGTGAGTGACTTCTCGTCCAAGACAAATTTGAAGATCGCTTTCTTTTCTGAAGTGATACCCTAGAATTCTTTTTACGTCCCAATGGGCGACCTGGGAAAAGATTGTTAGATTCTTCAATCTCATTTTGATCACCTTCATCATCATTTCTAATTGGTGTAGTAAATATGGTTTCTACTCCTGAGAGATATCTAGAGCAAAATGTTACACATTCTTGAGCTAAATAGCCTTCAGCAATTGAACCTTCAGGATGAGCTCTATTATGAACGTAGGACTTAAGTGTTAGAAGGTACCTATGATTACAATTACAAAAAAATGATCATTTATAGAATAATAGAAGATAATAGGAAAAATTAGCATAAATATTGTTTACCTCTCTATAGGGTACATCCATCGAAAAGCAACTGGACCTCCTAACTTAACATCTCTAACTAAGTGGATCACCAAATGCACCATTATAGTAAAGAATGAAGGAGGAAAAATCTTTTCCAATTTGCATAAAGTGACGGAAACTTTTGATTCGAGATATTGGAGATCAACTTCGGTTAAGTCTTTGTAGCAAATGATCCTAAAAAAATCGCTCAACTCTATTATAGTGGAGCTTACATGGTCTGGCAAAGTACCTCGTAATGCAATGGGCAAGTATTCTTGCATCAACATATGGTGATCATAACTTTTCATCCCAACTAATTTCTTCTCATTCAATTGCACACATCGAGAGATATTGGATGAAAATTCATCAGGAGGCTTAATTAGCTTTAATATTTTTAAGAACAATCCCTTCTCATCCCGATTCATTTGATAACATGCCCTTGGCATGAAAGTAGTATCACTTCGAGGTCGCTTTTTGGGATGCAATTCCTTTCTTATACCCAATTGTTTTAGATCAAGTCGTGTTTCATAGTTATCTTTTGACTTTTTTCCATGACCTAAAAAAGTCCCCACAATGTTCTCAGATACATTTTTTTCAATGTGCATTAGGTCAAAATTATGACGCAACAACAAGTGCTCCCAGTATGGCAGCATAAAAAAATACTTTTCTTTTTCCATGGACCACCATCTACTTTTTCAGCAAGAAATTCTGTACCATCTAACTGTTGGAGAACCTCCTCTCCGGAAGAAGGTTTTGGGGCAACTCGTAATTCCTCTCTTCCAACAAAGGATTTAGTGTCTCTACGCCAATGATGGTTAGTTGGAAGCCATCTTCTATGATACATGTAACAATACTTTTTTCCATGGGTTAGCCATTTAGAATCAGTATCAAAACCACATAATGGACATGCAAGTGCTCCTTTGGTGCTCCACCCAGATAAATTGGCATAACCGGGAAAGTCGGATATAGTAGAGAGAACTGATGCCTTTAATTGAAAGTTTTGTTTAGTTGAGGCATCAAATGTCTCAACTCCAACATCCCACAACTCCTTCAATTCTTTTATCAAAGGCTGCATATACATATCTATCTTGTTTCCGGGAGCTCTTGGACCGGGAATAATTAAGGAGAGAATGAAATTAGGTTGTTTCATAACCAACCATGGTGGCAAGTTGTAGGGAATAAGAAAAACTGGCCAAATACTATGCGACACGTTCATTGTCCTGAATGGGTTAAAACCATCACTTGCTAGAGTTAAACGAACATTGCGGGGATCACTAGCAAATTCTGGAAATTTTTTATCAAAATCTTTCCAGGCTAGTGCATCAGCCGGATGTCGAATCTTTCCATCTTCCACACGTTCTACATGGTGCCACTTCATTAGGCTAGCTGTCTTCGATGACATGAACAATCTCTGAAGTCTAGGCTTCAAAGGAAACCACCGTAATATTTTTGATGCCTTCTTCTTAGGTGGAATCGTTCCATTTTCTGAATTATCTTGAGACACTTTCCATCTCGATGATCCACAAATAGAACAACATTCATCTTTCTCCTTCTCTTCCCAAAATAACATGCAACCGTTAGGACATGAATGGATTTTTTCATATCCTAATCCCAGTTTAGCCATTATTTTTTTCACTTGTGGGGTGGTCTTTGGTAACAAATTTCCTTCAGGTAACAAATCTTTTAAAAACTCCAACAACATAGAGAATGATTTGTTGCTCCATCCATTAAGACACTTTATATGGTACAGATGCACTATGCTAGATAACTTGTTGTATTTGCAACTCGGATATAACTTCTCTTCAACTTCCTTAACTATATTATCAAATATTCTTCCTTCATTTTCCACCTCTTGACCACTATTCAAGGTAGCCTCGTGTGTCTCTACTCTAGTTACGTCGATCTCGGGTTGAAATACATCATTCAACATTTCATACATGTCATGGTCAAATAGATCTTCCTCTGCATTATGTACTATACCAGATGATGTAGTTGTTGAGCCTTCCCCATGATACACCCATACCAAGTATTCTGAACGAAACCCGAAACATATGAGGTGATCCAAAATATCTCCCCTTCCACGATAATACATATTCAGGCAACGTGCACAATGGCATAATATCTTTCCGTTAACATTTGATCTCTCAAATGCAAAATTTAAGAAAAATTGAACCCCATTTATAAAAGGTTCACTACATCTTGGTGCAGAATACATCCAAGATCTATCCATAACTTCTCCAATGAAAATAAACAAGTTACATAGTTGCAACATGTGCAAGTTTGACGCCTAATCAACTCTTAATGGAATCATATAAACATAGGAGGATTAAAGGCAATGTACTTATGTTTTTTTTACCCAAAACTATAATATAGCCTTGTATAAAAAATAATATTTTTTAAAATTAGACAATGTATAGCATTTTGTTCATTAATGTGCTGGAAGGGTAAAATTGTCTTTTTCAAAAGTTTGACAGCCCTTTTGTTAGGGTTGTTAAGTGCATGGACTTAATTGTTATCAAACTACCCATTAAGGGCCACCGGTGTTAAAATCTCAATAAAGAAGACCAAAAGTGTTAAAAATAGACAACTACAAGGAACAAGACTGTAATTTACTCTAAAATTAATTTACTCTACTAGGACCACCAATGTTTGGTTTTGATACAAAATTTTATCTTCTTAAAAGTTTGTTATCTATCTGAGATGGTTTTGATTCTAAACTCAATAAGTACATGATAAATACAAATGAAATGAAGTGATAGAAAAAGATGTAAACGAAAAAGAAACAAAGTATCAAAAATTTGATGATGTATGCTTCAGTTTGTCCCCCAAAAATATTTATCACAAACGTATTATAGAGTATAAAAAATCTTATGAGATAATCATCATATATGACAATTTTTAACCACAAAATATTTGAGTGTCATATCGTAAAAGATCAAATTTTTAATTACAAACGAGGCCACTAATCTTTTGGGGTTTCATTTATTTCCTTTGATACAAAATATTATTATTATTATTATTAGAATCGTGGGTTACTGTTATAAATAAAGTGTCATATTATTATTAGAACTTGCCAACAAATATATGGAACATAACTTTCATTTTTATTTCCTTTGATAAAAAGAAATTTGATTAATTATTATAGATATATGTTAAAGATTAAAAATGAAAACCCCTATTAATGTTAAATTAACATGATAGGTCAAAATCATGTGTTTGTGTTTGTGTTTGTCATACATTAGATTATTTTGATAAAGTCAAAATCAATAGTTATTTTAAAAAGAGAAAGTGATAAATTTGAGGATTGTATTAATTAATAGACTTTTCATTGTAGCAATAAACTTTATTTACTATCTAGTGATGGAAATGCCCCTATTAATGTTGAATTAACATGACAGGTCAACACACAAATTGACCACATGGATACTAAATCTTCAGGTATAAATTCACACAAATTGACCACATGGATACTAAATCTTCAGGTATAAATTCATTTCCTAGTTAAACATTGTTTAAAGAAGACATAATAATGAAAACTTTGAAACTTATGTCACAGGAAACTATGATGCTAGAACCCTAATCACAAGTGGAAATCTGGTATGTATCCTTGGATGACAACTTAGTTTAATGCAAGTTAATATTTAATCCAAGTATGCGTACAACAATACAATGACAAAGGCTGATGCCGCCAAAGCTAAATTTGACAAGCTGACACAAATGAGATCTGAACTTGCCTAAGAACATCACAAGGTTTGCACAAAAATCTAACCTTTTCATGTTAACAGAACTAAAAATAAATATCCTTTTGATGTGAGTTAATAGTTAATCTCAAAGTGCTGGTTTGTTCATAAATCTTTTTGTTTTACAGGTGAAGGAATCATTGGAGAAACTAAAGGGTAGAGTTGAAAATTTTAAGGTTTGTTTTCATAACATATATTTTAGTTATTTTCTGTCACATTTGTTTGTCTTTTCTTACTATATGACCCAACTCCACATTAAATTTGCACTGATTATTTTAGTTCTTTGCTTACAAGTATCAAGTCATATATTGCTATTATGGTTAAATACTAGTAAGTATAGTATGTTGCTATTTTGGTGGGTTGCAGCCGGAACTAAGGGATATGCCTAAGGAGACCCTATAAGAGGAGCTTTAAGTTCTTATTTTTGACACTATTAAGGTAACATAACCTAAATATGATGTTGAATTATTAGATTCCTAACAAAGAAATTCATGGAAATGAGACTTTCACCATTAAGTCATTAATTTTACTATGTTAACAAACACATTGATTTAATGAACTTAATGAGTCTAATGAAGCAATATAGGTAAGTACATTTCCTATAAATTTATAAGCTTATTGTAGTGTGATGATAAGCCTTAAGAACTTCTAGTTTACAGCAAGAGGGGTAGAAAGGTCAATAAATAATAAAGCAGCTATGGAGTGTGGTGAATTGTCTGTTTTACCCTTTTTGCTTTATCCTTCTATTTTTGTTATTCCTTTAGGTGGTTATGACCTTAGCACTAATTTTGTTGTGCTGCTGTAATCGTGGGGATTGTTCCAGCTGGGTTGTGGTCTCAGTGGTCCCTATTTTGAGGATTATTCCCTTAGGAGAGTATTTATGGAAAATTTTGTAATTATTCTTATGAACTTGGAAAGACTGTAACATCTATAATTATGAGACAACTATCATCAATCATATGAGTTCTTGACTATAT
The DNA here is from genome assembly GCF_002870075.4 of Lactuca sativa. Lineage (NCBI taxonomy): Eukaryota > Viridiplantae > Streptophyta > Magnoliopsida > Asterales > Asteraceae > Lactuca > Lactuca sativa. Next base: position 238,625,599 of record NC_056627.2, read on the forward strand.
GTGCCTTTGTGAGTTATTCTTATTCATAGCTTATCATGTGAAGATATGGTTGAATTCAAATAACAAGTCATAATCATTCTTAGATGATCTAATGGTGTCACCAGATTGTGACAAAGAAATGAAGATAGAATTTGTAAATATGCTTATTTGAGAAAGACATAATGCAATCATCATTTCTAATAATCAAAAACTATTGGACTTTTAAAGGTTAGCAGCTCTCATAAAATTGATAAACCCTAGAAGTTTGGGCAATGATTTTGCAACAAATCGAGCAGTATACAACTTCAAATTTACCAGCAAATGAAATTTGTAAATATGCTTATTTGAGCAGCAAAAATACCTAACAGTGAGATTGAGGATGCAACGGCGACGATGAGGAAGTGGCGGCTATCGAGGAAGCGACAACGATTGAGGAAGTTTTGGCGATAGAGGAAGCAGCGGCGAGGATCGAGGAAGCAGCGGCGAGGATCGAGGAAGTGGCGACTATCAAGGAAGTGGCGATGACCGGAAGCAACGACGATCGCGGAAGAACCCACAAGCCGACGACAGCGTCCGGCGTCAACAAATAGAGGGTGGTGATAGTGCGTTCAGATCATCGTCAGGAGTGGGAGCATAAGATTTGATTGTTGCACGTATCATTTTCTAATTTTAATTGTGGCTTATGTTTTATGTACTAGTTTTTAATTTTATCACGAGATTTTAATTTATCGGGAGTTATTGAACGAGAAATCGAGAAAAGAAAATGGTGGTGTTGTTGAGATGGGATGTACAAGTGGGTCTACGCTTGAGTAATCCAATAAGTGGGGATTCACTGATTTTTTTCTTTTGATATTTTAATTAAATAAAAATTCTATGTAAAATTGAATACATGGATTTGCTAAAATCGTTATATGGGTATTGATTGGTTATAATTGATAATTAATTTTCCTTTAATTCTTAAATCTAATTAGTCAGCATGAAAATAGAGAAATTAATGGAAACATTATAAATTAATCTCAAGTAAAAATTTTCGTTTTCAAAATTAATACAACAAAATCAAAATTTAAAAGTATTAACATAATAAATTTTCATAAATATGTAATGAGAAATATAAAATAAATTGTTAATATTATAATTAAATTTTTTAGTTATTATAAAATTATTTATATGGTATTTTTAATAAAAAAAGTTTTAGTGGTATATCAAGTCATTATGCCACTAATAACTATGAAATTTAGTGACACAAAAGATTAAGTGCCATTAAATGTATTAATTTTTAGTGGCATATAATAAGTGCCACTAAAAACCATGATATAATGGCACATTAACCATATGCCGTTAAAAATGTGTGTCACTATATGTCATTTTATTTGTAGTGACCATATTTGGGACCAAAAGTGCCATTAACCAGAACCAAATCAACCCTAGTTAATTTATAACACACATTATATATTCTATAAGAATATTAATTATAAATTGGCCAAGAGATATCTTAATACCACCTTTATTTGATAATTAGATCCAAAATTAAGATTTGTTCGGAAAAGAATGGTACCGTGTTAGACTAGCTACTTAAAAGCAAAAGAAGTTGGATCTAAAATCATATGAAGTGGAACTCCTTAAAAGTGACATTTCATTATAGGGATAATGTCATAAAAAGCCCTAAGTTTGACAGAAAGTGTCGGTTTACCCTTCGACAGATTTTTGGTTCGTTAAGTTTATGCTGCAAACTTGTCATTTTTTTGTCCGTTTTGCCTTTTTACCTGTAATAGCAGGTTACCATAAATCATTTTTTTGTGAAAAAACCCTTACATTTACAAATATTTTGCAAAATACCCTTAAGATTATAAAAGTATAAAATACAAATATATATTCAAAAGTTGATAAAACTAAATGGTTTTTAAAAATTTAATTGTCAAAATTTGATATCAAATTAATATAAGTTTTAATATACTTATATTATAAAACCAATACGGAAATATATTTTTAGCTTTACGTATAGTTAATTTTATATTAGTTCGATATAAACTTTTTATATTTAAATTTTAAAAAAGTTACCTAGTTTTATCAAAATTTGAATATATTCCTTAATTAATACTTCAACTTTTCAAAACAAAATTAAAAAATATTTATTAACTAATAATTAAATATGATAAAATATTTAAACATATGAATAATATGACATTAACTAAATTCAATTATAATAACAATCACCTTTTTTAAGTTCTGTTTAATAAAATAAATATTGTTTTGGACAAAACAAACTAATATTAAAGAAAACTTATAAAAGAAATTGATCTTTAAGACTGAATATGCTTTGTAAGTAACGCGATCGTATTTACTTCCCCGACTTTGCTGAATGACATGGCAATGATCAAAGAATCTACCCTGCTGATGTGTCACGTGACTGTCTTATGTGGCTGGATGACCTGTCAACCATATTATGTCATGCACATTCATTGGTAATGACTCCACACTTTAACTTTTTGATAGATTCCTGTCAATATGAGTGCAACATCCTTTTCTGTCATTCATTTCTTCTGAGAAAAAAGATGCCCATCAAACTCTAAATAATTTTCTCTTGTGGGCCACCTATCAAACTCCATACATTTCTTCTGATATGTCCGCTGAAATTTTTACAAATAGGTGCCCCTATATACGTGAGGCATAGCATTTGATCATAACACCACACTTATTCTCGTGGGTAGACCTATCTGAAAACATGCCCAGTTTACTTCTCTTGCTCATAAATATGCATGGCTTCTCAGTTTCTTTTCTACTCACAACCACAACCTCAACATTTCTTCATAATCTGACATCAAGAAAATGTCGTCTGTCACAGAGTCAATCAGAGGGAGGTTGGGTAGGAGTCATTCTAACATGGAGAAGAATGATAGTGGCTACTACTGTACACCTGCAGCCAAGTTTGAAGGAGATGGAGACGATGATGATGGAGATTACGACTATGCCCCTGCAGCATGATTTAATTAATGAAAATTTAACATTAACTCTACTATCAACAAATGCATAACGGTAGCCACTGAGGGACCACAAACCTATTTGTGGGTTTTTGTATTACTAAAGCAATACAGCTAAATGGTTTAGTATGTAACAGTGTTTTTTCTACTGCTTATGAGATGTAGTTGTTTACTAATCAACATGTATGAGTTATAAAGGCAAGACATATGATGATCCTAGTTTCATATGTTTAATTAGTTCATTATTTTTATCTGTTCAAGCAATATGATTTACTATGTATGTTTTATTAAGCAAGCCAAAAGACATATTCAGTTATGTTTGAACCTAAAAAGTTTATAAAAGAAAGGGTATAATTCATACTAATCAACATGTAACTTGATGCATGAACTTAATTTGACATTCTCTGATTTTTACAAATAAAATCAACAATGTTTCAGGAGGATCCTAAGCAAATCAAAACAACACTAATAAGAATACCTCCTTTGGTGATTTTCTGGCCAAAACTATCTCAAACCACAGGCTAGCTTACAACAGATTTAATCTGGTCAAGAATTTATTAAAACCATAATATCTAGCTCCACATCATATTTCTCTTACACAGATGTGTTCAAACTAAAATAAACATCTTGCATTGCAGGATGAGAAGCATCTCCAGCAAGAAACTCAAAAACATTGCCATTAATAACCTTAATAGAATTTTTTTTTGCAGAGCTTTTATAGATTTTCGTAGTACTAGTGCAATGCTGCTAATTGGCTAGGAGTCGATAAGGGTTATACTGTGTAAAAGTAATAAAGTATATATGCTGCTCTTATACTCAGTTGTTGGTTTATTAGACCAGAAATCAAGAATCATAAAATTTCTAGTAATCGACAATTTCAACTGGTCTATTATATCTTTTCTACCACCGGAGCATTTGTAACAATCCGAAATTTGTTCCCTCGCCGTAACCGTTTCGTCAATAAAACTCGTCTTAAGCGAATTGTTCCGCTTTCGTCTTTGAACTAGGTCAATTAAGTTAAAACTTTTATTTTGACCTTGTAAGTATCTAAACATGTTGGAAACCTGTGAAAACGTCCCAAACTAGTAATATGAAAAATTATAGTTTTGACCATTTCGGGTAACGACAACTTAATCGGGTGCGACCCAAAGCATCGGTTAACATCAGTATCGGGTAGAATTCCACCGTGTATCCAATTCAAACCATATTTAAAGTGAATTAAGACTCATTTGGAGCCTTTTCACTCTCTCTCTCTCTAACCTCTCTCCTCAATCAAAGATTTAGGTCCAAAAATCATCCATTTCAAGCTTCAAAACACCAAGGTAATCATCCTAGCTCCTAGTATAACATCCTTAGCCTTCATTTTCGTGTTGAAATCATGGAATAGGACCATAAACATGTGTTTACGGCCCTGGAACAACCTTAGGCCGTGAACACATGTAAATGGGGTTTTTGAGCCTTAAAACCCATCCAAATCACCATTGGAGCTTAGATATGAATTAAGGACTTATTGGATTGGACTTAGGACACCTTAAACTCAACATTTGAGGAGTAAACATGAGTTTACTGCCCAAGAACAAGCTTGGGCCGTAAACTCATATACATGGATAGTAAACTCCTTTTTGGGTGTTAAAATGCAACTTACACATCCCATAAGCCTTGGAATAAATCCTAGAACCAACCAAAAATCATTTAGGGGCCTTAAACATATCAAAAACCCTCTAATTGAGAGTTTACGGCCATAGCATATGCTCCAGGGCCGTAAACTCCTAGAAGTGTGTCATTTGATGCCCTAAATTCACCCCAAGACTTGTAAAATTGAGTTGAATCATTTGTGATTAATCATTGGCCTTCAAAACACTTAAGAATGAGGTGGGTGAGAGTTTACGGCCGTAAACACTTAGTTTACTGCCGTAAACTAATCCATTAATCCATATATTTGATTTAGCCCCTTTCAAATGCCCTAGAACCAAACCTAGCAACACCCCTAAAATGTTACAAGGCCATTTAGCAATTTAGAACCCCCACCATGAGTTTACGGCCGTAAACTCATGGGGAAAGGTCATTTGGGCCGTGAACTCCTTTGGGAGCTTACTCTTGAAGAGTAAACTCCATATCCAAGCATTATACTTCATTAAAAGTCACCCGGGTCACTCCAAACGCCTATTTTGAAGTGTTTTCACGTCTTGGAATGTTTAAGTGTATCTAATTAGTAATTTAAATATAATTAAATATATTTGTGTATTATTTATTATTACATAGGAACCTCGCTCGTATTCAAGCCTCGATTCGACATTTAGCATCCTAGTTGTCACATTCCACGTTCGGTGAGTTCATACCCCTACCCTTTTTCAATGGTTTTTCAATGTTTTTAGGGGGAGAATACAAGCAAAAGTACAAGAATATCTTGTACTTAAACATTTTTATTTCATTGGAAATGTTTCATATTTTACTTGCTTTTAACAAATTGAAACCGTATTAATCAGCTATTTAACTTGCAGAACCAGTTACAAACCAATTTCATATCTTATTATATAATGTTATATTATATATCTCACAAGTGATTTGTACCATGACATTATTGTTAAAAGCATTAGATTAGTTATATGTTTTGTCTTCGGTAAACACTCCACAGAGATACGTGAGTGGAGGATCGTTTTATAAAGAGAACATAGAATAAGACATTTAGCATTATTACTTGTAAACTTGTTAATCCTATATAATTGGAGGCACGTCCTCGGTGAACACTCCACAGAGATATGCGAGTGGAGGACCGTTCCGTAACCAGAATCTCTGGGATTAGAGAGCGTGACTTGAGTGTATAGATCTATACGGGGCTGACTACCCCGCACCTGGCTGCTAGCTACAGCCGAACCGAAATGGTTCAAGGGTGACGAAAGTCATAAGGTGATGTGGACTACTTATTGCCATATCTAGTCTATTGTATGGTTATGGAACTCGCAATGTGGACTACTTATTGCCATATCTAGTTTATTGTATGGTTATGGAACTCGCAATTAGGATAACAGAGATTCATTTAATAGTAATAATGGATAAAGTAGTTAATTTAGTTTGTTAATATTAGTTTTATATATGTGTTAAAACTAATACATCTTTCACAATTGATAACCAACATTTAGGGAAAGTTATTCGTCTCAATCTCCCCTTTGACCGGACCTTCATGACGTATGGTGTCAAACTTAGCTCAAATCTTCGCATCATTCCCTACATTAAAGCTCGAAAGTTCCTGCGAAAGAGGTGTCAAGTATTCCTAGTCTATGTGATCAGCGAGAAACAAGGAGTTAAAGACTCGAGAGCGTCTCCGAAGATTGTAATATTCCTAATATCTTTCTGAATAGACCCCGAAAATTTCTCCCGAACGTCAAGTTGAGTCTCGTATCAACTTAATCCCTGGAATGACCCCTATGGCCGAACCTCCGTATCATTTTACTCCAACAGAAATGCCGGAGTCATCCAGTCGGCTTAATGAGTTGACCGACAAAACCCATATCATCTTTCCTGAATTAGATGACTTCTTCAAAAATTTTAGGGAGCTAGCTACTCCTCGAAGATAGACCTTAGGTCAAGACACCATCAATTACGAGTTCACAAGAATAATATATGTTTCCAAAACAGCATTCAGGACTCGATATGATCACTAAGAGTTCGTATTAATACCCTTCGGTCAAACCAATTTCCTCCGGTTATGTAGTAGGCGATGAAGACACACACGTGGATCCTCCTAAGATCGAAACAATAGAAAATTTGTCGGCACCGAAGACACCCATAGAAGACCTGTCAATTCTTGGGTTACGCCGACTATTATTGCAACCTATCCAGAAAATTCTTCCAAAATCCTCAAACCCTTACTCACTCCGACACAGAAAAGTATACCCTTTTCATTGAAATGGAAAGTGAGATACATCAATCCAAGCATGGAAGTAAGACTTATACATCACACCTATCCTATCCCTGCCAGAAGAAACAGAGGACTCATTTGTCCACTACAGTGCGTCTGATCAGAGTTTAGATTATGTGCTTAGGCAGGAAGGAAAAGTTATCGTTCACGCTTTGAGACAAACAAAAGGCACACGAAGTTAACTACACAACTCACGACTTGAAATTAGGAGCGGCAGATTCTTGCACTAAAGAATAAGGAACATGATCTCAGTGGAATAGAGTACGCGAAATTTCACTAACCATAAGAGACTACAACATATCTTCGATCAGAAAGATATAAATATGAGGTGCCCTTAGCCGAAAGGAAAACTTAGACAACAAGACTAACACATTGACAATGACCATATGCCCCCGTTTACTCGCTCAGATCTGAGAAGCCTAGTCAGAAAACCCTCGGGACTGTTCCGGCAGCCTAGATACCTGAATGGAAATGGTAAATAACCAACATGGATTTCACCATCACGTTACCCAGTTTTCCCGAATGAGTATGATGCCATTTGGGAAAAATGTTGTGTAACACCCAAAGTTATGAAGACCAAGAAAGGGAAGAAAACCCTAAGTTTAGGGGTTGACTCGGCGAGTCCAAGGAGGGACTCGGCGAGTCGGAGCGGGATCCGGGTCGAGGAGTAAGTGACCAACTCGGCGAGTCGGCCAAGGTGACTCGTCGAGTCTGGTCTGTGCTAGGAAAACCCTAATTTTGGGAGTTGTATCATATATAAAGGGTGTTATCTCCCTCCCTCAGCCCCCATATCACTCCAGAGGACCTGTAAACTCTATAATTCGTGTGAGCTTCCATTATTGAGAGAAATAGCTTTGGAGGAAGGAGGCTTTGGAAAGGAAACTTGAAGATCAAGAAGGTTGCTTCTAGGGAGAGGTGTGTGCTCGAGATCTACTTCAGTTGTGTTCATCTTGGAGGTATTAAGCTGCCATTTTCCCTTCTTTGCATCTATATCTATTTTGCCATGAGATTTGTGGGTTTTTATGGTTGTTTGAGACCCAAATCGGGTTAGGGGTTTAGATATGTTGTTGCCACTTCAGATCTATGGTTGGGTGAGTCCATTATGTCATAAAGCATCAGGAGATGAGTAGTTGGTGAAGCCCTTGTGTCCTTAAACCAAGCCCTAATGTGTTTTGAGCCTAGATCTCTTTAGTTATATGTAAAGTTTGCAACTTTACGTAGGGATTGAGCTTTGGAAGTATGGATCTATGGATTAGAGTCCCTGCATGACTCAAAAGCCCTCTGTATTTTGGGAGATCTGAATAGACTCGGCGAGTACCATGAAGATGAGGAGGAACTCGACGAGTGGGATGAACAGCTCGTCGAGTCGGATGAAGATGGGCACGAACTCGACGAGTTGGATGAACAACTCGGCGAGTTGGATGAAGATTTCCTTGTGCTCGGCGAGTCTGTTCTTAGACTCGGCGAGTCAGGTCGCGGAGTCCCAAACCCTTCGAGTTAAGACTTGAGTCAGCGAGTCGAGCCATGACTCAGTGAGTTGGACAGGTCAGGAATCGGGAATCGGTAGACTCGGCGAGTCAGGGGCTGACTCGGCGAGTAGAGTCGCGAGTGGAAGGACTCAGGACTTATGAACTCGGTGAGTCAGTAGGGTGACTTGACGAGTAGGGTTGACCTGGAAGGTTGACTTTGACCAGGACTTTGACTTTGACCTGAGTTGACTTGGTTGTCTTTCGGGGGTCAGTTAGACTTAGTGTTGCTTTGTTTTTGTTAGCTCGGGAAGCAAGTAGAGCAGGAGTTCAGTCAGTGAACGGGTAGCGGTCAAAGGGTCTAGCAGCAGCAGTTCAGCAGTATCAGGTGAGTCTCCTCACTGTTTGTATGGGTCTAGGGCACCAATGCCGACCCGTTTAGAATATGCATGAAAGACCAGGGAGCGGCCTGGCACGTAGTATGTTACGTGGTATGGTAGGAAGACCCGGGGGTTAGCCCTAGGCAATATGTATGAAAGACCGGGAGGTGGCTCCTGGCGCATTATATGCTATAGATATGAAAGACCAGGAGGTGGCTTCTGGCACACTGTATGCTGTTTAGCTAAGTAGAGTAGTATGTACGGTTGTCTTTGTGATACTTGCATAGAAGACCAGGGGGTGGCCCTTGGCACTTGTCTGTAAGACCGAGGGGTGGCCCTTGGCATTTGTCTGTAAGACCAGGGGGTGGCCCTTGGCATACGTCTATAAGACCAGGGGGTGGCCCTTGGCACTTGTCTATAAGACCCAGGGAGCGGCCCAGGCTTGACCAGGAAGACCACGTGCGGCCCGTGGCATAATGGCAAGACTAAGTTTGGCACATAGCACCTTACTTGGTTATGGATAAGTGAGTTATGTATGATTCTTGACTATGAATGGTTTGTATGGTATGTGGTATCTGGGGAACTCACTAAGCTTCATGCTTACGGCTTTCAGTTTTGGTTTCAGGTACTTCCGGTAGCGGATGATGGAGCTCGGGATGATCGCATGGCACACACCATAGATTAGTCAGCCTGGGAATGTTTTACTCTGATAATGAACATGTGTTTTGAGAACTAATACTCTGTTTATGTTTTGAAATGATGATTTTACTTTAAGTGACACTTTATTAAAAGAATTTTTTAGTCTTAAATTTTGGGACGTTACATGTTGATCCTATGATAAAAATCCGTTCACTTTCTTACGATCAGAGAATCATTCATAATGAAAATACTCATGCGAACCCACATCCAAGAAGTAGTCCGACTGCGTAGTATACCTAAGTCCATTATCTTCTGTTGAGATAGCAAGTTTACCTCAAGGTCTAGGCAAGTCCCTCCAGAAAACTCACAAAACCAAGCTAGTCATAAGTACAATTTATCATCCTCAGACAATTGGACAGAGTGAGAAAGTTATTAATGTCATGGAAAAACATGTTGGGAGCATGTGTCATAAACTGCCAAGTAACTTAGGATACCCACTTACCTTTGATCGAGCCCTCGTATAACAACAGTTATCATACTAGTATCTAGACTGCACCATTTGGAACCCTCTACGGTCAAAAGTACAAAATTCCTTCGTATTAGGTCGAAATAGGAGTCACACAGTTAGCCAGGAGTTGATTCCCCGATAGTACTCTCACTGATCCTGAAATCATCCGCGAGACCATCGAGAAGATCATCCGGACCCGAGATCGATTGAAAAACTTCACTAGATCGATAGAAGAGTTACGCCGGTATACAACATGAACCTTTGAAATTCCAGGCTGGAGATCATGTCCTGTTAATGGTCTCACCCTGGAAAGACTCAATATGTTTTGGAAAGCACGGAGAACCTAGTTCGTAGTACATTAGACCCTTCGAGATTCCCGTTAGGATCGCTTCCGTGGCCTTCAAACTCCGTGTTCCTTTAGAACTTAGCAACACTCATCCTGTACCTGGCGCCTCTATTCTTAATGAATACTTGTCTGATAAAACTATAGAAATTCCTTCTAGTGTGACCGAGAACATCGATATACCTAAACTTTCTGGATGAACAAAGTAAGATCTTAGACCAAGTAACCAAACATTTGAAATCAAGCTGTATCCCGATAACGAAGGTTCGCTGGAATGGCATGCAGAGACCTGAAATCACTTGGGATCATGGAAGATTCGATGTAGTAGATATATCCACACCTTTTTCCATAATCTTGTATCTTAATTCTTGAATTTCGGGACGAAATTCTCTCTAACGAGGGGATAATGTAACAACCCCAAATTTGTTCCCTCGCCGTAACCGTTTCGTCAATAAAACTCGTCTTAAGCGAATTGTTCCGCTTTCGTCTTTGAACTAGGTCAATTAAGTTAAAACTTTTATTTTGACCTTGTAAGTATCTAAACATGTTGGAAACATGTGAAAACGTCCCAAACTAGTAATATGAAAAATTATAGTTTCGACCATTTCGGGTAACGACAACTTAATCAGGTGCGACCCAAAGCATCGGTTAACGTCGGTATCGGGTAGAATTCCACCGTGTATCCAATTCAAACCATATTTAAAGTGAATTAAGACTTATTTGGAGCCTTTTCACTCTCTCTCTAACCTCTCTCCTCAATCAAAGATTTAGGTCCAAAAATCATCCATTTCAAGCTTCAAAACACCAAGGTAATCATCCTAGCTCCTAGTATAACATCCTTAGCCTTCATTTTCGTGTCGAAATCATGGAATAGGACCATAAACATGTGTTTACGGCCCTGGAACAACCTTAGGCCGTGAACACATGTAAATGGGGTTTTTGAGCCTTAAAACCCATCCAAATCACCATTGGAGCTTAGATATGAATTAAGGACTTATTGGATTGGACTTAGGACACCTTAAACTCAACATTTGAGGAGTAAACATGAGTTTACTCCCCAAGAACAAGCTTGGGCCGTAAACTCATATACATGGGTAGTAAACTCCTTTTTGGGTGTTAAAATGCAACTTACACACCCCATAAGCCTTGGAATAAATCCTAGAACCAACCAAAAATCATTTAGGGGCCTTAAACATATCAAAAACCTTCTAATTGAGAGTTTACGGCCATAGCATATGCTCCAGGGCCGTAAACTCCTAGAAGTGTGTCATTTGATGCCCTAAATTCACCCCAAGACTTGTAAAATTGAGTTGAATCATTTGTGATTAATCATTGGCCTTCAAAACACTTAAGAATGAGGTGGGTGAGAGTTTACGGCCGTAAACACTTATTTTACTGCCGTAAAGTCATCAGTTAATCTATATATTTGATTTAGCCCCTTTCAAATGCCCTAGAACCAAACCTAGCAACACCCCTAAAATGTTACAAGGCCATTTAGCAATTTAGAACCCCCACCATGAGTTTACGGCCGTAAAATCATGGGGAAAGGTCATTTGGGCCGTGAACTCCTTTGGGAGCTTACTCTTGAAGAGTAAACTCCATATCCAAGCATTATACTTCATTAAAAGTCACCCGGGTCACTCCAAACGCCTATTTTGAAGTGTTTTCACGTCTTGGAATGTTTAAGTGTATCTAATTATTAATTTAAATCTAATTAGATATATTTGTGTATTATTTATTATTACATAGGAACTTCGCTCGTATTCAAGCCTCGATTCGACATTTTGCATCCTAGTCGTCACATTCCGCGTTCGGTGAGTTTATACCCCTACCCTTTTTCAATGGTTTTTCAATGTTTTCAGGGGGAGAATACAAGCAAAAGTACAAGAATATCTTGTAATTAAACATTTTTATTTCATTGGAAATGTTTCATATTTTACTTGCTTTTAACAAATTGAAACCGTATTAATCAGCTGTTTAACTTGCAGAACCAGTTACAAACCAATTTCATATCTTATTATATAATGTTATATTATATATCTCACAAGTGATTTGTACCATGACATTATTGTTAAAAGCATTAGATTAGTTATATGTTTTGTCCTCGGTAAACACTCCACAGAGATACGCGAGTGGAGGATCGTTTTATAAAAAGAACATAGAATAAGACATTTAGCATTATTACTTGTAAACTTGTTAATCCTATATAATTGGAGACACGTCCTCGGTGAACACTCCACAGAGATACGCGAGTGGAGGACCGTTCCCGTAACCAGAATCTCTGGGATTAGAGAGCGTGACTTGAGTGTATAGATCTATACGGGGCTGACTACCCCGCACCTGGCAGCTAGCTACATCCGAACCGAAATGGTTCAAGGGTGACGAAAGTCATAAGGTGATGTGGACTACTTATTGCCATATCTAGTCTATTGTATGGTTATGGAACTCGCAATTAGGATAACAGAGATTCATTTAATAGTAATAATGGATAAAGTAGTTAATTTACTTTGTTAATATTAGTTTTATATATGTGTTAAAACTAATACATCTTTCACAATTGATAACCAACATTTAGGGAAATATGGGATTTTCTTGGGAAAGACACTCGTACATCTTTTTCATTACATTTTTGGGTTGGTAAACAAACACACACTTCACAAGGTTAATCAGGTTTTCAGTACACATCTTTCACATTAGGAAAATACAGGATTTTCCTGGGGTAATCACAATTCATAACCAGAACCGTGTAACATAACAAAACAACTAAACTTTTACTTTTAAGAAAATAGAGGATTTTCTTGGGTCGTAACTTTTTCAGGAAACATAAAAGGAATCTCGTACATTTTTATAAAATCAAAACACTTATGAACTCATTAGCTTTATGCTGATTTTCAAACTGCTTGTATTCTCAGGTTCTCCTTAGACAGGTACCCCGCATCCTTTTGCTGAAGACGGAGCGAATGGAAGTCGCATCTTTCTTTTGTTTTAAACTTATGTATCTATGAAACTTGTACTACTTTACTTTTCAACTGATGTAATGAAATCTATGTAATGTAATGTTTTGTGTTTTACTTCGCTTACTATGTACATTGGTTATGATATTCCCATGAAGTCACCTCCGCCCCGAGACGTTTCCGCCTTCTGTTTCGGGGTGTGACAGATTGGTATCTGAGCCCTTGTTTATAGTGAACTAAGTATACCAAACTTTACATGGTATAAGACTATAAACACTAAGGGGCCTAAGTGCTCTGAACTAAAAGTATACCTCAAATATAAGTATTTTCAAAAAGTATACAAGTATCCTAGCCGTCGAGAATCGTATCTATAAGTAGAACAGAACATAAGAAAATGGGTGTTGTATGCTGCAGTTAAACCTAGGAAATTATGTATTCGTGTCTAGGGTCAATATATCCTGATCAACTATATTCATTCGATACACGGCCAACATGTCCCTGGGAGTGATTGTGGTGTTCAGCATGCCTAAAACTTACCCAAATACCCCAAACAACGAACCGTCGTCGCAGCGAATTATGAAATGCTATGGGAGTATTTCTAGATCCAACTTTGTTGTAGAAATTCTCATTCAAGCGTTGCCCCTTGACCGTTCCTTTAGCGATAATTGTCTGCTTTGATAAATCATTCCTGCTTATTCGCTTAATAGAACTATATATCTGTCATAAAGAGATATCCTTTTCTCATATCTCTTGAATTAATTTAGAGGACTTATCATCCTCTTTTTCCTAATCTTTTAGATCGAGATGTCTTCAAAGAAAGAACCTAGCCCAAGGAACAACAACTCTTCGTCGTCATACTCTTATTCGCGCGACTACTTTCTGATACAAACAATTGTTACCGCTACATTGGCGGCTGCCATGGCAATTTTAAACCCTGGCAAGTCCAGTGGACCAGAAAGTGTCGTGTACCCTCAAAACCATGGAGATGATCAAGAGCATCAAAATGAGTGTAATCAGAAAAAGAAGAAAGTTTTCTGGAAAAAGCGAAAGATTCAGAGCTCCCAAGGACCCTCCAAGAGGCATGAAACTGGGGTAGTCCACATTTCTACTAATCCTGCCGTTGTTCCTGTAGTTCAAACTACCACTGTTCCTGTTGCTGCGCCTACAGCTCCAGCACCTACCACTAGGTATGCTGGTAATCTTCCTTGGTGCGACAAGTACAAATACCACCACTATGCCTCCGGTCCGTGTTTTAAAAAGATTTGCAACAAATGTGGCATGAAGGGCCACTTCGCTCGAAACTGCAAAACGCCAATTCAAATAATTGGTCAAGTTTCCGGATCGAATACCGTGCGTGCTTGTTATAATTGTGGAGAGATCGGGCATTTCAAGCGAAATTGCCCAAAAACTGTAACCGCCAACAACGTCAACCTCGCCGGGATGATTTTAGCTATGAAGCAAGAAGAGGCAGCCGCCGATTCCACCAACGTCGCTGGTACATTTCTTTTTGACAATCCTTATACTCGCATCCTTTTCGAAATTGGTGTCAAAAAAGTTCTATTAGTCATTCATTCAATTATCTTGTTAAACATAGTCCTCGTCTAATAACCGAACCATTGACCATCAAGATGATTACTGGTGAGAATGAGTACGCTAACGACTTATCCCTAAGTTGTATCCTTACCTTGAGTAATCATTCTTTCATCATCGACCTGATGTCTGTTTCAGTAGGAGCTTTGATGTTATCTTTGGTATGTATCGATTGAGCCTCAATTGTGTTGATATACCTCGTTATGGAGAGCGATTCGTCTCAATCTCCCCTCTGACCGGACCTTCATGACGTATGGTGTCAAACTTAGCTCAAATCTTCGCATCATTCCCTACATTAAAGCTCGAAAGTTCCTGCGAAAGAGGTGTCAAGTATTCCTAGTCCATGTGATCAGCGAGAAACAAGGAGTTAGAGACCCGAGAGCGTCTCCGAAGATTGTAATATTCCTGATATCTTTCCGAATAGACCCCGAAAATTTCTGCCGAACATGAAGTTGAGTCTCGTATCAACTTAATCCCTGGAACTACCCCCATGGCCAAACCTCCGTATCGTTTTACTCCAGCAGAAATGCCGGAGTTATCCAGTCGGCTTAATGAGTTGACCGACAAAACCCATATCCTCTTTCCTTAATTAGATGACTTCTTCAAAAATTTCAGGGAGCTAGCTACTCCTCGAAGATAGACCTTAGGTCAAGACACCATCAATTACGAGTTCACAAGAATAATATATGTTTCCAAAACAGCATTCAGGACTCGATATGATCACTAAGAGTTCGTATTAATACCCTTCGGTCAAACCAATTTCCTCCGGTTATGTAGTAGGCGATGAAGACACACACGTGGATCGTCCTAAGATCGAAACAATAGAAAATTTGTCGGCACCGAAGACACCCATAGAAGACCTGTCAATTCTTGGGTTACGCCGACTATTATTGCAACCTATCCAGAAAATTCTTCCAAAATCCTCAAACCCTTAATCACTCCGACACAGAAAAGTATACCCTTTTCATTGAAATGGAAAGTGAGATACATCATTCCAAGCATGGAAGTAAGACTTATACATCACACCTATCCTATCCCTGCCAGAAGAAACAGAGGACTCCTTTGTCCACTTCGGTGCGTCTGATCAGAGTTTAGATTATGTGCTTAGGCAGGAAGGAAAAGTTATCGTTCACGCTTTGAGACAAACAAAAGGCACACGAATTTAACTACACAACTCACGACTTGAGATTAGGAGCAGCAGATTCCTGCACTAAAGAATAAGGAACATGATCTCAGTGGAATTGAGTACGCAAAATTTCACTAACCATAAGAGACTACAACATATCTTCGATCCGAAAGATATAAATATGAGGTGCCCTTAGCCGAAAGGAAAACTTAGACAACAAGACTAAGACATTGACAATGACCATCTGTCCCCGTTTACTCGCTCAGATCTGAGAAGCCAAGTCAAAAAACCCTCGGGACTGTTCCGGCAGCCTAGATACCTGAATGGAAATGGTAAATAACCAACATGGATTTCACCATCACGTTACCCAGTTTTCCCGAAAGAGTACGATGCCATTTGGGAAAAATGTTGATCCTATGATAAAAATCCGTTCAAGAAGTAGTCCGATTGCGTAGTATACCTAAGTCCATTATCTTCTATTGAGATAGCAAGTTTACCTCAAGGTCTAGGCAAGTCCCTCCAGAAAACTCACGAAACCAAGCTAGTCATAAGTACAATTTATCATCCTTAGACAATTGGAAAGAGTGAGAAAGTTATTCAGGTCATGGAAAAACATGCTGGGAGCATGTTTCATAAACTACCAAGTAACTTAGGATACCCACTTACCTTTGATCGAGCCCTCGTATAACAACAGTTATCATACTAGTATCTAGACTGCACCACTTGGAACCCTCTACGGTCAAAAGTACAAAATTCCTTCGTATTAGGTCGAAATAGGAGTCACACAGTTAGCCAAGAGTCGATTCCCCGATAGTACTCTCACTGATCCTGAAATCATCCGCGAGACCATTGAGAAGATCATCCGGACCCGAGATCGATTGAAAAACTTCACTAGATCGATAGAAGAGTTACGTCGGTATACAACATGAACCTTTGAAATTCCAGGCTGGAGATCATGTCCTGTTAATGGTCTCACCCTGGAAAGACTCAATACATTTTGGAAAGCACGGAGAACCTAGTTCGTAGTACATTAGACCCTTCGAGATTCGTGTTAGGATCGATTCCGTGGCCTTCAAACTCCGTGTTCCTTCAGAACTTAGCAACACTCATCCTGTACCTGGCGCCTCTATTCTTAATGAATACTTGTCTGATAAAACTATAGAAATTCCTTCTAGTGTGACCGAGAACATCGATATACCTAAACATTCTAGACGAACAAAGTAAGATCTTAGACCAAGTAACCAAACGTTTGAAATCAAGCTGTATCCCGATAACGAAGGTTCACTGGAATGGCATGCAGAGACCTGAAATCACTTGGGATCATGGAAGATTCGATGTAGTAGATATATCCACACCTTTTTCCATAATCTTGTATCTTAATTCTTGAATTTCGGGACGAAATTCCCTCTAACGGGGGGATAATGTAACAACCCGATATTTGTTCCCTCGCCGTAACCGTTTCGTCAATAAAACTCGTCTTAAGCGAATTGTTCCGCTTTCGTCTTTGAACTAGGTCAATTAAGCTAAAACTTTTATTTTGACCTTGTAAGTATCTAAACATGTTGGAAACATGTGAAAACGTCCCAAACTAGTAATATGAAAAATTATAGTTTCGACCATTTCGGGTAACGACAACATAATCGGGTGCGACACAAAGCATCGGTTAACGTCGGTATCGGGTAGAATTCCACCGTGTATCCAATTCAAACCATATTTAAAGTGAATTACGACTCATTTGGAGCCTTTTCACTCTCTCTCTAACCTCTCTCCTCAATCAAAGATTTAATTAGGTCCTAAAATCATCCATTTCAAGCTTCAAAACACCAAGGTAATCATCCTAGCTCCTAGTATAACATCCTTAGCCTTCATTTTCGTGTTGAAATCATGGAATAGGACCATAAACATGTGTTTACGGCCCTAGAACAAGCTTAGGCCGTGAACACATGTAAATGGGGTTTTGAGCCTTAAAACTCATCCAAATCACCATTGGAGCTTAGATATGAATTAAGGACTTATTGGATTGGACTTAGAACACCTTAAACTCAACATTTGAGAAGTAAACATGAGTTTACTGCCCAAGAACAAGCTTGGGCCGTAAACTCATATACATGGGTAGTAAACTCCTTTTTGGGTGTTAAGATGCAACTTACACACCCCATAAGCATTGGAATAAATCCTAGAACCAACCAAAAATCATTTAGGGGCCTTAAACATATCAAAAACCTTCTAATTGAGAGTTTACGGCCATAGCATGTGCTCCAGGGCCGTAAACTCCTAGAAGTGTGTCATTTGATGCCCTAAATTCACCCCAAGACTTGTAAAATTCAGTTGAATCATTTATGATTAATCATTGGCCTTCAAAACACTTAAGAATGAGGTGGGTGAGAGTTTACGTCCGTAAACACTTAGTTTACTGCCGTAAACTCATCAATTAATCCATATATTTGATTTAGCCCCTTTCAAATGCCCTAGAACCAAACCTAGCAACACCCCTAAAATGTTACAAGGCCATTTAGCAATTTAGAACCCCCACCATGAGTTTACGGCCGTAAACTCATGGGGAAAGGTCATTTGGGCCGTGAACTCCTTTGGGAGCTTACTCTTGAAGAGTAAACTCCATATCCAAGCATTATACTTCATTAAAAGTCACCCGGGTCACTCCAAACGCCTATTTTGAAGTGTTTTCACGTCTTGGAATGTTTAAGTGTATCTAATTAGTAATTTAAATCTAATTAGATATATTTGTGTATTATTTATTATTACATAGGAACCTCGCTCGTATTCAAGCCTCGATTCGACATTTAGCATCCTAGTCGTCACATTCCGCGTTCGATGAGTTCATACCCCTACCCTTTTTCAATGGTTTTTCAATGTTTTCAGGGGGAGAATACAAGCAAAAGTACAAGAATATCTTGTACTTAAACATTTTTATTTCATTGGAAATGTTTCATATTTTACTTGCTTTTAACAAATTGAAACCCTATTAATCAGCTGTTTAACTTGCAGAACCAGTTACAAACCAATTCCATACCTTATTATATAATGTTATATTATATATCTCACAAGTGATTTGTACCATGACATTATTGTTAAAAACATTAGATTAGTTATATGTTTTGTCCTCGGTAAACACTCCACAAAGATACGCGAGTGGATGATCGTTTTATAAAAAGAACATAGAATAAGACATTTAGCATTATTACTTGTAAACTTGTTAATCCTATATAATTGGAGACACGTCCTCGGTGAACACTCCACAGAGATACGCGAGTGGAGGACCATTCCCGTAACCAGAATCTCTGGGATTAGAGAGCGTGACTTGAGTGTATAGATCTATACGGGGCTGACTACCCCGCACCTGGCTGCTAGCTACAGCCGAACCGAAATGGTTCAAGGGTGACGAAAGTCATAAGGTGATGTGGACTACTTATTGCCATATCTAGTCTATTGTATGGTTATGGAACTCGCAATTAGGATAACAGAGATTCATTTAATAGTAATAATGGATAAAGTAGTTAATTTACTTTGTTAATATTAGTTTTATATATGTGTTAAAACTAATACATCTTTCACAATTGATAACCAACATTTAGGGAAATATGGGATTTTCTTGGGAAAGACACTCGTACATCTTTTACATTACATTTTTGGGTTGGTAAACAAACACACACTTCACAAGGTTAATCAGGTTTTCAGTACACATCTTGCACATTAGGAAAATACAGGATTTTCCTGGGGTAATCACAATTCATAACCAGAACCGTGTAATATAACAAAACAACTAAACTTTTACTTTTAAGAAAATAGAGGATTTTCTTGGGTTGTAACTTTTTCAGAAAACATAAAAGGAATCTCGTACATTTTTATAAAATCAAAACACTTATGAACTCATTAGATTTATGCTGATTTTCAAACTGCTTGTATTCTCAGGTTATCCTTAGACAGGTACCCCGCATCCTTTTGTTGAAGACGGAGCGAATGGAAGTCGCATCTTTCATTTGTTTTAAACTTATGTATCTATGAAACTTGTACTACTTTACTTTTCAACTGATGTAATGAAATCTATGTAATGTAATGTTTTGTGTTTTACTTCGCTTACTATGTACATTGGTTATGATATTCCCATGAAGTCACCTCCGCCCCGAGACGTTTCCGCCTTCGGTTTCGGGGTGTGACAACATTGTAACTCGGTAGTTCTTGAACAACAAGTGTAACATTGCAGACACATGTTGCTAACATGTGTACAGAACAATTATGATCAAATTAGAAAGTCTGGTGAATTTGTGAAGTAATTACCCTAAGACAACTCCAGATTACAAATCGTCCAAAGCTATTCGTTAATTCAAAAGCCAGATCGATTTCATCAAATGATTGTCTGTAGTAGAGGCTCCATTTGGTCAGTCTGGAATAATGGTTGTATGTGTAATTGTGTAAGGTTTTCTATAAGGAAATATTCAGTATTCTTTCATTGGTCACCACAAATGTCACCATCAAAGATATTATGATTACCTACTCCTAAACTACACCTTAAATCCACCTACGTCCACGACAGGACTTGAACCCTCAACCTCAAGGAGGGAGGGCAACACGGAATACTGGTGGGATAGAAGCCCTTTGGTGATGAACATTTACTCTTGTTGAATACTTGAATATCATTAACCATAACCAAATCAACCCTAGTTAATTTATTACACATGTTGTATATTCTATAAGAATATTAATAAATTGGCCAAGTAATATCATAATAGCACCTCTATTTGAAAATTAGATCCAAAATGAAGATTATTCCCGAAACCAATGGTCCTGTGTTAGACTAGCTACATAAAAGCTAAAAAAGTTGGATCTAAAATCATATCAAGTGGAGCTATTTAAAAAGTGACATTTCATCATAAAGGTCAAATGCAACCTGTCTCAAGAGGCAAATCATAACACAAGAGTCAAAATACTTATATTCTATCTTTAAACTTCTGGAAAAGAGAGGATAAAGATATTGTAATAACAATCACCTTTTTTAAGATCTGTTTAATAAAATACAGATTGTTTTGGACAAATCAAACTAATATTACAAGAAAACTTATAAAAAAAATTGATCTTTAAGACTAAATATGATTTCTAAGTAACGTGATCGTATTTACTTCCCCGACTTTGCAGAATGACATGGCAATGATCAAAGAATCCACCCTGCTGATGTGTCACCTGACAGTCTTATGTGGCTGGATGACCTGTCAACCATATTATGTCACGCACATTCATTGGTAATGACTCCACACTTCAACGTTTTGATAAATTCCTGTCAATATGAGTGCAAAATCGATCCTTTTCTGTCATTTCTTCTGAGAAAAAAGATGCCCATCAAACTCTAAACATTTTTCTTTTGTGGGCCACTATCAAACTCCATACAGTTCTTCTGATATGACCGCTGAAACTTTTACAAATAGGTGCCCTCATATACGTGAGGCACACCATTTCATCATAACTCCACACTTATTCTCGTGGGTAGACCTATGTGAAAACATGACCAATTTACTTCTCTTGATCATAAATATGCCAGTTTCTTTCCTACTCACAACCACAACCTCAACATTTCATCATAGTCTGTCATCAAGAAAATGTCGTCTGTCACAAAGTCAATCAGAGGGTGGTGGGATAGAAGCCATGCTAACATGGAGAAGAATGATGGTGACTACTACTATACACCAGCAGCCAGGTTTGAAGGAGATGGGGATGATGATGATGGAGATTACGACTATGCCCCTGCAGCATAATTTAGTTGACGAACATTTAACATTAACTGTAGCAAGGTGAGGGACCACAAAACCATTCATGGAGCTTTTGTAAATTTTTGTATTACTAATGCAATACTGCTAAACGCTTTAGAATGTAAAACAATTTTTCCTACTGCTTATGAGATTTAGTTGTCTACTAATCAACACATATGAGTTACAAAGGCAAGCTAAATAATGAACCTAGTTTCTTGTGTTTAATTAGTTCGTTATTTTTATCTGTTCAAGCAATATGATTTAGTACGTATGATTTATGACGGCAAGCCAAAAGACATATTGAATTATGTTTGAACCTCAAAAGGTTATAAAAAAAAGGGTTAAATGCATACCAATCAACATGTAACTAGGTGAACTAATTTAATTTGACAATCTCTGATTTTTACAAATAAAATCAACAATGTTCAGGAAGATGGTAATTAAATCAAAACAACACAAATAATATCCCAATCAGTGATTTACTATGCAAAACTATCTATTAACATGAAAGCATGTGACGATCCTGCATTGATGAAGGATATGGTGATGACATTTGCTCTTGTTTCTTGAACTTTATCTTCTTCAAGTGGAATTCCTGATTGAAATAACACCTGAATCTCTTCTTGAAAGGCCAAATATAAAGTTGCTAACATCTCAATCCATGGGCTTACAACAGATTTAATCATGTCGAGAATTTACTATAAATTACCAAATTAACTAGCTCCGCATCATATTTCTCAAACACAAATGACAGTTTGAACAATGTGTTCAAACTGAAATAAATTCATTCATTTCAGAATGAGAAGCATCTCCAACAAGAAACTCATAAACATTTTCATTAACCTCAATAGAACTACACCCAGGCACCTTCCTTATTTTGAGTCTTTTGTATGTAATCTTTTCTAAACTACCAAAAACATATTTTAACATGCTACATGTGCTTTGAATCAGATTGCATGTGATTGATATATTGTTCATAGATTTAGTTTTCATGGATTCCTCAAACGTGCAAAAAAAATGTGATTTAATAATAATCATGGACTCATTTATTCACAAATGCATCTAAATAAATGTCCTTAAATAACTAAGTCCGATTTTTCTATGTTTAAGAATGTCATGAAGAGATTTTCTGGAAATTTTAAGATTTAAGTGTATTTTTTATTTAATTTAAAATTATTAACTTTTAGAGTGAAAAATCAAAAGAAAATAGTTCCCAAGGTCAAAAAGCATTCAACATTTATAGGGTTGCTATTATGAGTCCTATAGACAATTCAAATAAATTTTCATTAGATTTGGACACTGATATTTATTTTGATTTTTGCTTTAATCGTTATAAAATTTGAAAACCATGCTAGGCTCATCCAATTAACTTGAAAGGTTACAAACATCACAATTTCGGTTAAATGTGATCCTAATAACATTTTCAAGATTTTTCAGCACTATTTTATATTTAAGCATATTTTTAATGATTAGTTAAAGTAAAAATGCAATTAAATTTAATACACACCCATAAATTATCATATTTTAATAGTAGGACCATATGAACTGGAAAGATATAGAAATAAATTTTGGAAAATTTTAGATACTCTTTCGCTACTATTTAGTAATTATTTTGACTCTCTTGGAACTAAACATAGGTTTTTTTTCTTTTTTTTTTTTTTTTTTTAAACGACAAACTAACTAATCTACTCCTAAATAACCACCTATGTCTTCCATAGAGACTTGAATCCCTGACCTCTCATATGAGAAGGTCACTCCATACCGCTAGGCCATTGGCCCTTTGGTGGAACTAACTAAACATAGGTAATTTATAAAACCAAGTTTTGCTATATAAAATGACGTTTTAGTATTTTTTTTTTCCAACTTCATGACACTATAAAATAGACGTAAAAATATTTTGGGCATTTTTCTTGGAACATTTGCTATTTTTCCATTAAGTAAGAAAATTTACCTGAAAGCTCATGACTACTGTTAGAACCAAAAAAATATATTTTAATAATTTTTGGATATTGTTTGATAATTATTTTTATTTTTGTGTTATTAATCATGATAAATTCATGCCAATGTGGGACAATTCCACCTGGTAGAGGCTTTGCCTCCTAGATGGGAGGTCTAGAGTTCTATTCCAGGCGTTGATGATTTCGTGATACTAACTTATCTCACCGTTAAAAAAATTCATAAAACTAGAGTTTTTATATTCCAAAAATCTTTGAAATTTTACACAAACCAGATAAAGGTTAGAAACTATTATTATTAAATTTTCAAACATTTTTATGACTTCTTATTATTTAATCATATTTTATAGCTTTTTTTCAAGTGCAACATGCCTCAAGAGAAAAATCATCATACAAGAGTCAAATTACTTATATTCTATCTTTAAATTTAAGGAAAAGAGAGAGATAAAGATATTATAATAACAATCACCTTTTTTAAGATCTGTTTAATAAAAATACATATTGTTTTGGACAAAACAAATTAATATTTCAAGAAAACTAATAATAAAATTGATCTTTTAAGACTAAATATGCTTTCTAAGTAACGTGATCGTATTTACTTCCCCGACTTTGCTGAATGACATGGCAATGATCAAAGAATCCACCCAGCTGATGTGTCACCTGACAGTCTTATGTGGCTGGATGACATGTCAACCTTGTTATGTCATGCACATCCATTGGTAACGACTCCACACTTCAACTTTTTGATAGATTCCTGGCAATATGAGTGTAACATCCTTTTCTATCATTTCTTCTGAGAAAAAAGATGCCCATCAAACTCTAAACATTTTTCTCTTGTGGGCCACACATCAAACTCCATACATTTCTTCTGATATATATGTCTGCTGAAATTTTTAAAAATAGGGGCCCACATATACATGAGGCACAGCATTTGATCAGAACTCCACACTTATTTTCGTGGGTAGACTTATGTGAAAACTTGCCCAGTTTACTTCTCTTGCTCATAAATATGCATGGCTTCTCAGTTTCTTTCCTACTCACAACCACAACCTCAACGTTTCTTTATAGTCTGTCATCAAGGAAATGTCGTCTGTCACAAAGTCAATCAGAGGGTGGTTGGGTAGGAGTCATGCTAACATTGAGAAGAATGATAGCGGCTACTACTATACTCCAGCAGCCAGGTTAGAAGGAGATGGGGACGATGATGATGGAGATTACGACTATGCCCCTGCAGCATGATTTAATTAATGAAAATTTAACATTAACTCTACTGTTGACAAATGCATAACGGTAGCCATACTGAGGGACCACAAACCTATTTGTGGGTTTTTGTATTACTAAAGCAATACAGCTAAATGGTTTAGTATGTAACACTATTTTTTCTACTGCTTATGAGATGTAGTTGTTTACTAATCAACATGTTTGAATTATAAAGGCAAAGACATATGATGATCCTAGTTTCATATGTTGAATTTCTTCGTTATTTTTATCTGTTCAAGCAAGATGATTTACTATGTGTGTTTTATTAAGGCAAGCCAAAAGACATATTCAGTTATGTTTGAACCTGAAAAGTTTATAAAAAAAAAAGGGTTAATGCATACGAATCAACATGTAACCTGATGCATGAATTTGACATTCCCTGATTTTTACAAATAAAATGATCAACAATGTTCAGGAGCATCCTAAGCAAATCAAAACAACACTAATAATACCTCCTTTGGTGATTTACTGGCCAAAACTATCTCAACCCATGGGCTTACAACTGATTTAATCTGGTCATCAAAAATTTATTAAAACCGTAATATCTAGCTCCATATCATAATTCTCTTACACAGATGTGTTCAAACTGAAATAAACATCTTGCATTGCAGGATGAGAAGCATCTCCAGCAAGAAACTCATCAACATTGCCATTAATAACCTCAATAGAATTTATGTTTGCAGAACTTTTATAGATTTTGGTAGTACTAGTGCAATGCTGCTAGTTGGCCAAGAGTTGATAATGGTTATACTGTGTAAAAGTATATATGCTACTCAGTTGTTGGTTTATTAGACCATAATCAATCATAAAATTTCTAGTAATCCACAATTTCAACCGGTCTATGATATCTTTTCTACCACCGGAGCATTGTAACTCAGTAGTTCTTGAACAATAGGTGTAACATTGCAGACACATGTTGCTAGCATGTGTAAACAACAATTATGATCAAATTAGAAACTCTGGTGAATTGGTTACATAATTACCCTAAGACAAGTCCAGATTACAAATCTTCCTAAGCTATTCATTAATTCTAAATCCAGATCGATTTCATCAAATGATTTTCTGTAGTAGAGGCACCATTTGGTCAGTCTGGAATAAAGGTTGTATGTGTAATTGTGTAAGGTTTTCTATAAGGAAATATTCAGTATTCCTTCATTGGTCACCACAAATGTCACCATCAAAGATATTATGATCACATACAAATATAGTGATACATATACATGCATATACTGAACATATAACTCAGGCCACTCAAATATGAATTGCATGGAAAATATCTATGGTGCTTACCACATGAAAAATAAAATATGGACTACAAAGACATTTTGTTACCCGCATGTTAAATGGTCATGGATACTTCATATCAGTCCCTTTGACCAGCTGTTGACTACAGCCGTTTATAGTGTACAACTTATAAAGAAGAATACAAAATGCAAGAAAAATATTGAAGAAAAAATTGTACACAATGCAAACACTAGTTGACAATGAACATTTACTCTTCTTGAACACTTGAATATCATTAACAGAAACAAATCAACCCTAGTTAATTTCTAAAACATGTTGCATCATATCATATATATTATATAGGAATATTAATATGGCCAAGAGATATCATAATACCACCTCTATTAGAAAATTAGATGTACCTTTTGACTTTTTTGATTAAAAAACTTTTAAGGTCCAAAACGAAGATTATTCCACACAGAATGGTTCTGTGTTAGACCTGAAAGACTATACTGGGGAGAGAAGACAGTACAGAAAGCGTGTGGAGAAGAAATATAACGGTGAAGAAAAAACCCCCAACTTAGGTGTCTCAATCAATATACTGCAGAACATATACAAAGTAGTTACAAGGGTAAAATAGGAAATACACTCAATTTAAGGCAAAGATTCTACCTTAATTACAGGACATAAATGCTTGATTACCAAGCCTAACAACCATACTAAAAATATATAAAACAAATTATCTTGTAACAATATTTACGCTTACGCCCCCCTTCAAGTAAGACGTCCGTAAGGAAGGCGTAACTTGACAGATACAGCATTAAACCTGACTTTAGAGAGGCCCTTTGTGAACAAATATGCTAACTGATCATCGATGCATATATAGTGTAGCTTTAAAAATCCACGAGTGACCAGTTCTCTTATGAAATGATAGTCTATCTCAATGTGACGGGTACGTGCATGAAATACTGGATTACAAGCCATATGTAAAGCTGATAAATTGTCACAAAAGAGAGAGGGGGGATGAAGAAAGATATCCAACTCACGATACAAGTAAGAGAACCATCTAAGTTCCGTTGTAGTAGTAGCAAGTGCACGATATTTAGCTTCACTGCTTGATCGTGAGACGGTTGGCTGTTTCTTAACGGTCCAAGATAGAAGATTTGGGCCAACATAGATACAAGTACCTGTTGTAGATCGACGATCATTCGGATCTCCTGCCCAATCCGAGTCAGAGTAGGCTCGAATGTGGAAAGATGTTGACACGTAGAATGACAAACCCTCCTATAGTGTGCCTTTAGTGAACCTTAGGATAAGTTTAGCGGCCTGTAGATGAGAGGTACGAGGTTGGTGCATGAATTGACATACTTGATTGACTGAAAATGCAATGTCTGGTCTCATAAGTGTGAGATATTGTAGGCCACCAACCATGTTGCGATACTCAGTAGCATCTGGAAGTAGTTCACCCTGTTGGTGATCAAGCAATATAGTAGTAAAAAGAAATGACTAACAGGGGTAAAACTGGAAATTAGGCAGTCGAATGATTACTTTTATTGAATGATAAACTAGCAACCAAATGATTGAATTGCTGTATAGGTAAATTTCGACTGATAAATTGTAATCACTAAGCTATTCTATTTATACTACTAGACTTAACATAAAATGAGAAATACCAGGGTCAGTTCAATTTCCAACGGTCATGACTGCCCACATGTTTTATTCTTTCCTAATTACCAGGTCAACCTTTGACCAACATTTCTCCCCCTCAAGGTTGACCTTTCTTCTTCAGATCTTCTATGCCGGTTAGGGCCCTCATATCAGCAAAATTTATCCTAGGCATTGCCTTTGTTAAAACATCAGCCTTCTGTTGATCTCCACTCACATGCTCCACTTGAATCTGTTCCCTTTCAACACACATACGAATAAAGTGGAACTTTGTGTCTATGTGCTTGCTTCTACCTTGAGACACCGGATTTCTTATGAGAGCTATGGTGGATTGGTTTTCAGTTAACAGCTTCACCTTCTGTTCTTTCATTCCCATTAGCTCACTGAACAAATTTCTTAACCATAGTCCTTGACATGCTGCTGCAGTTGCAGCCATATACTCAGCTTCACACGAGCTGAGGGCCACAGTTTTCTGTTTCTGTGATACCCATGTTATAAGGTTTCCTGAGTAGTAGTAGGCTACTCCAGTGGTTCCTCTCCTGTCTTCACAATCACTGTTGTAACTGTTGTCATCGTACCCTACGAGTCTTCCATCACCTCCCCTGTGGTACTTCAGTCCATACCATGTTGTTCCCTTCACATATCTCAGGATATGCTTTAAAGCAGTATAGTGACTTTGTCTGGGATTTTGCATAAACTTGCTCACCACTCCAATGCTATAGTTAAGGTCTGCTCTTATGTGGACCAGATACCTTAAACTCCCAACTAGCTTTCTGTACATTGTTTCATTCACGGGTTCACCATCTTCATCTTTGGTTAACTGTAATTTTGGCTCCATTGGGTACTGTGAACTGTTGCATCCTTCCATCCCTGATACTTTTAGTATCTTTTCAGCATATCTCTTCTGTGTGAGCATTATACCTTCCTTACCCTGTGATACTTCAATTCCTAGGTAATATGAAAGCAATCCCAGATCACTCATGTCACATAGTTGTTTCATTTTATCCTTAAACTCCTAGATTCCCTTCTCACTTGACCCAGTGACTATGTGATCATCTACATATACACTAACTATAAGAGTCAACTGGGGCTTATGTACCTTGTAGACGGCTTGCTCATGAGTACATCTGGTGAATCCAAGTGACTTGAGTGATTTGTCGATTTTTATGTTCCATGCCCTAGGTGCCTGCCGTAGCCCATACAGGGCCTTGTGAAGACGGTACACCCAACCTTCCTTGCCTTTTATCGTGAATCCAATGGGCTGAGTTACGTAGACTTCTTCTTTGAGATCGCCGTGTAGGAACGCTGACTTGACATCCAGGTGATGTACAAGCCAGTTTTCTTTGGTCGCTACCGAGAGAATCAATCTTATCGTCTCCAACCTGGCTACCGGTGCAAATGCTTCGTCAAAGTCGACACCCCTTTTTGAACATAACCCTTTGCTACCAAACGAGCCTTGTGTTTGATTACTACCCCAGCTTCGTTCCTTTTTAGTTTGAATACCCATTTTAGCCCTATCGCCTTGCGATTTGGGGGGGTAGCCTGGTTAGAGTCCAGGTGTTATTTTTCTCAATTGACTTCAACTCCGATTCCATGGCTCGTTTCCACCCTTCTTCTACTGACGCTTCTTCGTAGGTTGTGGGTTCATCATCGACCAGTAGTAGCTGATGATTTCTTTCGTATAATTCTCGTATTTCTTCTTGCTCCAGCCTTGTCGTGTTTTCATAGATATCATTGATTGAGCGAAAACCTCTTGCTGGTGTGATATCATACGAGGCTACAGACCCACTTCTCTCTTGACTAGTCGATGCTCGACTGGGAGGTGTTGATCACGACTCCAATTTGTGCGAGTTTTGCTGTGGCATTTCTTCAAACAATGGATTGTGTGTTTCGTCGTCTAGGTGAGAGTCTCCATGTAACGACATTAGCTGGTCTTCAGTCACGTTATCGTTATCTGTTGAATCAGCTTCTTGTGCTGGTTGGGATTGGGCTTCCATACATGTCACAATATTGGTCCAATAAGGGGTTGTAAGAGGCTCCCCCATTGACTCGTCATCCCAAGCCCAAGGTTTTGCTTCGTTGAACATCACATCTCTGGCTACTACAATCCGTCGACTACTAGGATTATACATATGGTATCCCTTAGTTCCTTCTTCTGCTCTCAAATACACCATAGCCTCACTCCGATCACTCAATTTTGTTAGACCATGCAATTTCTTGATGAACCCTACACACCCGAAGACCTTTAGGTGTGCTAAGGACGGCTTAGACCCCTTCCAGGCTTCGTATGGGGTCGTGTTCTTTAGTGTCTTCGTTCCAATTCTATTATGCAAGTACACTGAGTGTCGTACTGCCTCACCCCAAAATTGATCGGGTACTTTCATGGCCTTTAGCAGCGATCGAGTCATTTCTAGAACCGTTCGATCCACAACGCCATTTTGCTGAGGCGTGTGTGGAGTCGTCAGTTGCCGTCGAATCCCTTCTCATTCGCAGAAATTAGCAAATTGGATAGAGTTAAATTCGCCTCCCCGGTCAGTTCGTAACATCTTGATCTTATACTCGCTTTCTCCTTCAACTCGTGACTTGAATTTTTGGAACATGTTGAACGCCTCGTCTTTGGTTTTGATCAGATAGACCCACATGTAGTGTGAGTAGTCATCAACAATCAGCAGGATGTATTGATTACCTCCTTTTATTGCAGGCGTAATTGGCCCACAAAGGACTTTGTGCAACAATTGGAGTCGGTCTTTTGCTCTCCACTGGGTTACCTTTGGGAAGCTCTGCCTTGTCTGCTTGCCTACCATACATGCTTCACACACTTATGATGGGTGAGTCAATTGGGGCATACCTATCACCATATCCTTACGTGTCATTTCTTCAAGTAACTTGAAGTTTATGTGGCCCATGTGTGCATGCCATAACCATGTCATTGTCTATACTCAGGGCTAAGCATGCAGGCTTTCCAGGTGTAAGCTTTATGTTATAAAGTCTGTTCGTGGATCTTTGCACTTTCATGACTTAGCTTCCTACTTCATCATACATTCTCAAGTACTCCTTCTTCATCCCTATGTCATACCCTTCTACAGTCATTTGTCCCAGACTTATAATATTATAATATTACTGTATAGGGCAGGAATATAATACACGTCTGGGATGACAAATTCGTCACCATTCTTGCAATCAAATAGAGGAGCACCTTTTCCTTTGATTGGAACCTTAGACCCGTCACCGAATCTAACCTGCCCCGTTACGTTCTCATCAACTTTAGCAAATAAAGCCTTGCATCCTGTCATATGGTTACTAGCTCTGTTGTCTAGATACCATATGTTTTCTTCATTACTCTCCTTGAGTTGGCTTGGTTAGACTTTTTCTTCATTCAAAATAACCACTTTGACATTTTTTTCTCCACAAACAATCAACAATAGTGTAGGTTCTTCTTCATCAACAGCCAAGTTTACTTCTTGGTCCTGTTGTTTCTTTTCCTTGCATTCCGATGCATAATGACCAAGCTCTTGGCATTCATAGCATCTTATGTTGCTCTTGTCACGAGGCTTCTTGTTGGAACTGCTTGCTTCCTGTCGTGAGTCACCACCCTAGCGCCCACCTCTGCCACGAGTAGAGCCTCGCCCTCGTGAACTGCCTCTTCCTCCCCTGTTGTTTTTTCCGCCCCTTCCTCGACCACCTGTCGAGTTTGGTTTGCTTGGGCTCCGGTGGGTTGATGAGCCTTCTACCTTAGCAAGCAACAGGGCATTATATGCCTGTGTGCTTGCCTTCTGTAGCCGGAATCTGTCCTCATAAGCCTTCAAATGCCCAATTGCTTCTTCAAATGGCATTGATTCCATATCACAGCTTTGCTCATTTGATGTCACCAGGTTTATAAACCTCTTTGGGACTGTGTCGAACACCTTTCTCACCAATTCTTCATCTTCCAATATTGCCCCTGCACTCCCAAACTTTGAAATCATGGCTGATATCTTTCCAGCATAATCATCTATGGTTTCTGTCTCCTTCATTTGAAGTGCTTCAAACTCACTCTTCAGTATCCACAACCTTGTCTTTTGGACCCTCTCTGCACCTACATATCGTGACTTTAGAGAGTCCCAAACCTCCTTGGCTGTCTTTTTCTTGGAAGCCTGTGCAAGAATCTTCTCTGGTATAGACCAGAAGATGAAAGCTCGAGCCTGTTTTCTCTTCTTCTCATCCACAACTGGTTCACTTGGTGGTTCAATGGCATCCCATAACCCATGCGCATCCATGATGGCATCCATCTTTATTGACCAGGTATTGTAATTTGATGAGGTTAGCATCGGGCATTGAAGAGTGAAAGGGTTACTTTGGGCTGATTGCATGATGATGGGGCTGTCATCTTGTTGAATCGAGGATACTTGGGCATATAATTGATCAGGATCTGTTTAGCTCTGATACCAAATGTTGGTGATCAAGCAATATAGCAGTAAACAAGAAATGACTAACAGGGGTAAAACTGGAAATTAGGCAGTCGAATGATTACTTTTATTGAATGATTAACTAGCAACCAAATGATTGAACTGTTGTACAGGGAAATTTCGACTGATAAATTGTAATCACTAAGCTATTCTATTTTTACTACTAGACTTAGCAGAAAATGAGAAATACCAGGGTCAGTTCAATTTCCAATAGTCATGACTGCCCACATGTTTTATTCTTTCCTAATTACCAGGTCAACCTTTGACCAACACACCCGCATGTAACGATAATTGAGAATTGGGAGCACTAAGAGTAGTAGCCACCTTGCATCCAGTCATGTTGAATCTTTCCAAGAGATACAGAGCATATGTAGTCTATCTTAGCTACAAAGTGTGACAATTTCGAGTAGCCTCGATGCCAAGGAAATAATGTAAGTTGCCAAGACGGCGACTGTCAAAAGTGTTGCATATCACATCAATGATAGAGGAAACAGCTGAAGGAGAGGATCCGGTGATAATTATATCGTCGACATTGATTAGAAGAATGGTAGTAGACTCATTCGTGTATTTGATGAATAAAAAGGAATCAGATTGGCTGTTAAAGAATCCTTCGTGTAATAGAAATCATGAAGTCGTTGAAACGATGCCCGTGGACTTTGTTTGAGACCATAAAGGGCACGGTCTAGTTTGCACACATGATCTGGAAGGATTTAGAGATGAAGCCCGGTGGTTGCTTCATATAAACATCTTCGTGGAGAATGCCATTGAGAAAGGCATTTTTGACATCCAATTGTTTGATATCCCAACATTGAGCATGGGCTAAGGAGAGAACAGTACGAATTGTTGATGGTTTAACCATGGCCACCGGGCTGAATGTTTCTGCATAATCAAGTCCTTTCTGTTGGGTGAACCCTTATGCCACCAATCGAGCCTTGTGGCGTTCAAGGGATCCATCTGCATCCTACAACATTCATACCTTGTTGAGAAGGAACAAGGTGCCAAGTCTTGTTTTTGTGTATGGCAGTAATTGCCTCTTGCATTGCATGTTGCAAATGAGGAAATTTTGATGCATGTTTAAAAGTTCGAGGTTCAGAAAACACGTCATCTGATTTGGTGGCTATCAGACCATGTGGCAATGGATGGGTTGAAGTTTTCTGGTAGATATCAGCAAGAGACCTGATTTTGAGGGTTGGGTTTAAACTATCAGGACTTTCAGGGGCCTGGATGTGTAATATTTGAAGATGCAGGTATGGCAGGTGAGGGAGTGCAAACCTCAGGAGTGAATTTTTGAACTTTGGGTGAAGATGATGCGGGGGTGGCTGGTGAAGAAGATGCATCTGGAGTGAAGTTTACTTGTGATGTTTGCCCAATACATATATGCTGATCGACACCTGGTACTGTTGCAGGCGTGGTTGGTGTTGGAGGATCAGGTGTTGAGTTGGGCTTTATGTGGGAGTT
This sequence comes from Lactuca sativa, assembly GCF_002870075.4. Taxonomy (NCBI): domain Eukaryota; kingdom Viridiplantae; phylum Streptophyta; class Magnoliopsida; order Asterales; family Asteraceae; genus Lactuca; species Lactuca sativa. The sequence goes on from NC_056627.2 coordinate 238,659,247, forward strand.
GTTGGCTCAATATTTCGATTGTGGATTTTTGTAGAGTTTTGAGCTACTGCAATGTTGGATTGTGAAGTGGCAGGTGAGTTTGAGTTTCAAAACGGATGCTGCATATTTTCAGCCATATGGTTGGTCATCAGTTGTTGTTTTGTTGGACCAAGTAAAGACCCTGCACTTTTATTTATCAAAGGAAAATACAATTCATCAAAAACAACATGTCGTGAAATATAAACACGGCCATTTTTTAAGTCCAAACATCTATGGCCTTTTTGAGTATTATCATAGCCAAGAAAAATACAGTGAGTTGATTTTGGCATAAGCTTGTGAGAATTGTACGGAATGTAAGGAAAACACGAACATCCAGTCGCATTCTTCCATTTGTGGTGATCTGGGTTTTCTTTACCATCAGATAGGGTTTTTGAGGGTGGGTTTGGGTCAATAACAAATAATAGTTGGTGGGCTCATAGAAGGGTTTTGAAGAGGGTACTCCAATTTACATAGTTCTCTTTGGTAAGATGAGTGTGACCCATGATGGCATTAGGGATGTAGAAAACGGGAAGAGATTGAGAATTAGTCATTCCTGATGAACCAGAATTGTTAGTCATGGTTGATTCAGAATCCATGACCAGCTCTGATACCATGAAAGACTATACAAAGACTATACAGGGGAGAGAGAAGACAGTACAGAAAGCATGTGGAGAAGAAATATAATAGTGAAGAAAAAACCCCCAACTTGGGTGTCTCAATCAGTATACTACAGAATATATACAGAGTAATTACAAGGGTAAAATAGGAAATACACTCAATTATAAGGCAAAGATTCTGCCTTAATTATAGGACATAAATGCTTGATTACCAAGCCTAACAACCATACTAAAAATATATAAAACAAATTATCTTGTTACAATATTTACGCTTACAAGACCTACATAAAAGCTAAAAAAAAGTTGGATCTAAAATCATATCAAGTGGAACTATTTAAAAAGTGACTTTTCATTATAAAGGTCAAATGCAACCTGTCTCAAGAGGCAAATGATAACACAAGAGTCAAATTACTTATATTCTATATTTTATGCATAAAGTATTAGTAGAACATAACATATCTCCATATATATTTGTATTTATTGTAAATTGATTGTGATTAGCAATTTCCTAGAATATCTCTTTGTATATCCCTGTAATCTCTCCTATTCCTGCTGTATATATTGAGGGCACCTCATATCAATAAGATCAAGATTCATAGAATTACATGGTATCAGAGCTAAGAGCCAAGTACCGTCTCTGAACCTTCTGCAACAGCTACGGCTGTGTAGTCTCCACCTTCTCTCCCAACAAGTCACTACCCTGTCCCTATGGGTGACAAAACCAATCCTAACACCACCAAAATCATCCATCCCGTTTACACTGTTGCAAACATTCAAAACAAAGTCAGAATCCTAGATGGAAAGAAGGTAACCTACTCCTCTTGGGTTAAGCTTTTCAAACTCCATGCTCGTGGATACAAGGTCCTCTCCCACATGATGGAACCACACCCCCAGCCAAAACAGATGAAGACTATGAGTGTTGGTCTGAGATTGACGCCATTGTTCTTCAATGGATCTACAGGACACTCTCAGACGATCTCCTCACCCGTGTTCTTGAACCAGATTCAACAGCTTACGAAGCTTGGACCAGAATACATAATATTTTTCTCAATAACAAAGGTTCTAGGGCTGCTGCTCTTGAACACGAATTCAACAACTTGACTCTTCGTGCGATGCCCTCTCTTGAAGATTATTGTCAAAGATTGAAAGAACTCGCTGATCAACTCAACGATGTTGATTGTCCGGTGAATGAAAGACGCCTTGTACTTCAGCTTGTTCGAGGCCTTTCCACTGAATACGACCTGGTCGGTGCGTATGTCAATCAAACTCTGCCCCCATGGGAGACTGCGTGCTCTATGCTTCAGCTTGAGCACCAACGTCAACATGCTCGAGATTCTCTATCCCCTGCCGATGTCGCTGCTGCTGTCACCTACGAGCCATCAAATCCCCCTCCCAATTATCCCATTCGGTGTGATACTTCTGCCCCAAATCGCTAACAACCACAACGACGTCCTTCTACTCATCGACCTGGCAACCCAACCTCAAATCAACGACACGCCTCTTCTTCTAATCGGCGTGGATCTCAACCTAATCCACCTAGATCTCAATGGCCCAATCCCTCACAAATACCTTATTGGGCTGATGCCCCCTGGTGGACTACACCTCCTTGTCCTTATCCAACTATGCCCGGATGGGCTTCTCCATGGAACAGCCCACAAAATCACCAACCCAATAACCAGACTAGCAATGCACAGCAGGCTCATCTTACAGATATCAATCCTCTTGAACCAACAAAACTTGGAGCGGCTTTTAACACCATGACTTTGGAGCCAAATGACAATCAGTGGTACATGGATACAGGCGCCACCACTCACCTTACTGCCGATGCAGGTAAAATTTCTACCCCTTCTGTGTCATCTATTAAATCTGTTTTTGTTGGAAATGGAAATCGAGTGCCGGTATTAGGATCAGGTCATTTGACCTTACCCTACCCCACTAAGCCCATCCACCTTAAAGACATTTTACACACACCCGGTATAATTAAAAACCTCGTTTCCGTTCGTAAATTCACCCGAGATAATCTCGTATCTGTTGAATTTGACCCTTATGGTTTATCTGTGAAGGACTACAAAAGTGGGAAACTACTGACAAGGCACAATAGCTCTGGCGATCTCTACCCAATCAACGCTCCAACAAATTTATCTTTTTTTTGTTTCCTCTAATTCCTTCTTTTGGCATAACAGACTCGGACATCTGGGCCATCATGTAATGGACTTCCTTAGTTCTAATAAAATTATTTCTTGCAATAAACTTGATCATTCATTTGTATGTAACTCTTGTCAACTAGCCAAACACAAAAGACTCCCATTCACTGACTCCACATCAACCACACTTCAACCATTTGATCTCATCCATGCCGACTTATGGACCTCTCCCTTACCAAGCAAAAGTGGCCATAAATATTATCTTCTAGTTATTGATGACCACACACACTATACATGGGTCTTTCCTTTAAAATTTAAATCTGGAACCTATGACAAATTCAAACACTTTCACAAATTCATCCAAACACAATTCCACAAACATATAAAAACTTTCCAGTGTGACAAAGGAGGCGAATTTGACAACCACCACTTCCACCAATTCGCCTCAACCACCGGCCTTCATATCCGCTTCTCTTGCCCACACACCTCCCAACAAAATGGGAAAGCTGAACGCATGATTCGCCGTATCAACGAACTCATGCTCACTCTTCTTACCCATGCTTCCCTCCCACCTACATTTTGGGTTGACGCCCTCCATACAGCTACCTACCTTCACAACATCTTACCCACCAAACTACTCAACTTCCACACTCCAACTTCCGCACTCTACCAAAAACACCCTACATATGACCACCTACGGGTCTTTGGCTGTGCATGCTACCCCAACCTCACTGCCACCCGCCCACATAAACTCTTCCCTAAATCCACCGCCTGTGTGTTCCTCGGATACCCGGCCAACTATCGGGGTTATCGATGCCTTGACTTATCCACCGGCAAGATCCTCCTTTCTCGTCACGTCACATTCGACGAAACATCATTCCCTTTCTCTACTCCAAACCCGCAACCTAATTATTCCTTCCTAGACACCGATCCCTCACCCATTATATATCAAACTCCTCAATCCCCTACTCAACCTACCTCTTCACCTTCACACGACCCAAACCCCAGCCCCGACACTGAAGTTCCAACAACCACTCAACCACACGAAAATCATTCGCCTGAAACAAACCCAGTAAATCCCATATCTCCATCCACAACAAACGCCACATCCTTCCCCCATCACATATTCCAAACGGCCACCACATCCCCCATCAAACCCCCTCCTCCTACCTCCACCCACACCATGACAACACGCTCCAAAGCCGGAATCACAAAACCTAAAACCCCATTCAACCTTCACACCACTTCCACTGAGCCAGCCATTTCTCCCCTACCCAAATCCTATAAAATGGCAATATCTAATCCTAACTGGCACTCAGCTATGACCAACGAATACAAGGCTTTAATAGATAATCACACATGGGATCTAGTGCCTCGACCAAACGATGCTCATGTTATACGTTGTATGTGGCTATTTCGGCACAAGTTTCATGCCGATAGGACTCTTGAAAGATACAAAGCACGCCTAGTCATCAATGGGAAAAGACAACAAGTAGGCGTCGACTGTGATGAGACCTTTAGTCCTGTGGTAAAACCCACCACAATACGAACAGTTCTTAGCCTTGCTGTGTCACGATCTTGGCCTATTCACCAGCTAGATGTAAAGAATGCATTCCTACATGGGAACTTAAATGAAACTATCTATATGTTCCAGCCACCCGGGTTTGTCGATACCAAAAACCCAACACAGGTTTGCCTCTTACGGAAATCATTATACGGTCTTAAACAGGCCCCACGAGCTTGGTACCAAAGATTTGCAACATTCATCCAAACATGTGGATTTAAAAGCACCACCAGTGACAGCTCCCTTTTTGTCTACAAGCATGGACACCAAATGGCATATCTTTTATTGTATGTAGATGACATCGTCCTCACTGCCTCAAGTGAATCCCTTCTTCGGCGTTTCATTGGCCTATTGTCTAAAGAATTCGCTATGACTGACCTCGGCCAACTTCATCACTTCCTCGGCATCCAAGTTCAACATCAAAATGGTGGTCTCTTTCTCTCTCAAGCTCAATACATCAACGACATCTTAACACGTGCCAACATGCAAAACTGCAAACCAAGTACCACTCTTGCCGACACGGGCTCCAAGCTTAGCCTCACTGCTGGCCAACCAATGTCCGACCCCTCTCTCTACCGCAGCTTAGCTGGTGCTCTCCAATATCTCACTTTCACATGACCAGATATCGCATATGCTGTCCAACAAGTGTGTCTCTTCATGCATAATCCACGTGAACCGCACTTCAATTTTCTCAAACGCATTCTACGGTATCTCAAAGGAACCAGCAACCACGGTCTACACATCACTCCTTCTAAATCTGCCAAACTTACTGCGTATTCTGATGCAGATTGGGGAGGGTGCCCGGATTCCCGACGCTCCACTTCTGGCTACTGTGTCTTCCTCGGTGATAACCTGGTCTCTTGGTCATCTAAACGTCAACCCACAATCTCTCGTTATAGTGCTGAGGCAGAATACAAAGGGGTCGCAAACACTGCAGCTGAAACAACTTGGCTACGAAACTTGCTTCTCGAGTTACACCTTCCAGTACGCCACGCCACAATCATTTATTGTGACAATCTCTCAGCCGTTTATCTCACACAAAACGCCGTGCAACACCAACGCACAAAACATGTTGAAATTGATATTCACTTTGTCCGAGAAAAAGTTCGCATGGGTTCTCTTCGAGTTCTCCATGTTCCGGCAGATTACCAATATGCTGATATCTTCACAAAGGGATTACCTAGTCAACTTTTCACTCGCTTCCGATCCAGTCTCTCCATCCGACCAGCTATAGTTTCGACTGCAGGGGACTGTTAGTAGAACATAACATATCTCCATATATATTTGTATTTTTTGTAAATTGATTGTGATTAGCAATTTCCTAGAATATCTCTTTGTATATCCCTGTAATCTCTCCTATTCCTGCTGTATATATTGAGGGCACCTCATATCAATAAGATCAAGATTCATAGAATTACATAAAGATACTATAAGAACAATCAACTTTTTTAATATCTGTTTAATAAAATACAGATTGTTTAGGTTAAAACAAACTAATATTACAAGAAAACTTATAAAAGAAATTGATCTTGAAGACTGAATATGCTTTCTAAGTAACGTGATCGTATTTACTTCCTCGACTTTGCAGAATGACATGGCATATCACCTGACAGTCTTATGTGGCTGTATGACCTGTCAACCATATTATGTCATGCACATTCATTGGTAATGACTCCACACTTTAACTTTTTGATAGATTCCTGATAATATGAGTGCAACATCCTTTTCTCTCATTTCTTCTGAGAAAAAAGATGCCCAATAAACTCTAAACATTTTTCTCTTGTGGGCCACGTATCAAACTCCATACATTTCTTTTCATATGTCTGCTGAAATTTTTACAAATAGGTGCCCCCATATACGTGAGGCACAGCATTTGATCAGAACTCCACACTTATTCTCGTGGGTAGACCTATGTGAAAACATGCCCAGTTTACTTCTCTTGCTCATAAATATGCATGGCTTCTCAGATTCTTTCCCACTCAAAACAACAACCTCAACATTTCTTCATAGTCTGTCATCAAGGAAATGTCGTCTGTCACAACATCAATCAGAGGGAGGTTGGGTAGGAGTCATGCTAACATGGAGAACAATGATAGTGACTACTACTGTACACCAGCAGCCAGGTTAGAAGGAGATGGGGACGATGATGATGGGGATTACGACTATGCCCCTGCAGCATAATTTAGTTGATGAACATTTAACATTAACTGTAGCAAGGTGAGGGACCACAAAACCATTCATGGAGCTTAAGCTTTTGTAGATTTTTGTATTACTAATGCAATACTGCTAAACGCTTTAGAATGTAAAACAATTTTTCCTACTGCTTATGAGATGTAGTTGTCTAGTAATCAACACATATGAGTTACAAAGGCAAGCTAAATAATGATCCTAGTTTCTTGTGTTTACCTAGTTCGTTATTTTTATCTGTTCAAGCAATATGATTTAGTATGTATGATTTATGAAGGCAAGCCAAAAGACATATTGAATAATGTTTGAGCCTCAAAAGGTTATAATAAAGGGGTTAAATGCATACTAATCAACATGCAACTAGGTGAACTAATATAATTTAATTTGACAATCTCTGATTTTTACAAATAAAATCAACAATGTTCAGGAAGATCCTAATTAAATCAAAACAACACAAATAATATCCCATTCAGTGATTTACTATGCAAAACTATCTATTAACATGAAAGCATGTGACGATCCTGCATTGGTGAAGGATTATGGTGATGACAATAATAGTATTGCTCTTGTTTCTTGAAATTTATCTTCAAGTGGAATTCCTGATTGATATAACACCTGATTCTCTTCTTGAAAGGCCAAAGATAAAGTTGCTAATATCTCAATCCATGGGCTTGCAACAGATTTAATCATGTCAAGAATTTATTGAAATTACCAAATTAACTAGCTCCACATCATATTTCTCAAACACAAATGACAGTTTGAACAATGTATTCAAACTGAAATAAATATCATTCATTTCAGAATGAGAAGCATCTCCAACAAGAAACTCATAAACATTTTCATTAACCTCAATAGAACTACACCCAGGCACCTTCCTTATTTTGAGTCTTTTGTATGTAAATCTTTTCTAAACTACCGAAAACATATTTTAACTTGCTGCATGTGCTTTGAATCAGATTGCATGTGATTGATATATTGTTCATAGATTTAGTTTTCATGGATTCCTCAAACGTGCAAAAAAAATGTGATTTAATAATAATCATGGACTCATTTATTCAAAAATGCATCTAAATAAATGTCCTTAAATAACTAAGTCCGATTTTTCTATGTTTAAGAATGACATGAAGAGATTTTCTGGACATTTTGAGATTTAAGTGTATTTTTTATTTAATATAAAATTATTAACTTTTTGAGTGAAAAATCAAAAGAAAATAGTTCCCAAGGTCAAAAAGCACTCAACATTTATAGGGTTGCTATTATGTGTCCTATAGACGGTTCAAATAAATTTTCATTAGATTTGGACATTGATATTTATTTTGATTTTTGTACCTTTAATCATTATAAAATTTGAAAACCATGCTAGGCTCATCCAAATAACCGGAAAGGTTACAAACATCACAATTTCGGTTAGATGTGATCGTAATAACATTTTTAAGATTTTTCAGCACTGTTTGATATTTAATCATATTTTTAATGATTAGTTAAAGTAAAAATGCAATTAAATTTAATACACATCCATAAATTCTCATATTTTAATAGGAGGACCATATGAACCGGAAAGTTATAGAAATAAATTTTGGAAAATTTTAGGTACTGTTTCGCTACTATTTGGTAATTATTTTGACTAAACATAGGTAATTAATAAAACCAGGTTTTGCTATATAAAATGACGTTTTAGTATTTTTTTTTTTCCCAACTTCATGACACTATAAATAGACATAAAAATATTTTGGAAATTTTTCTTGGAGCATTTGCTATTTTTCCATTAATTAAGAAAATTGACCTGAAAGCTCATGACTACTGTTAGAACCAGAAAATAAATTTTAATAATTTCTGTATACTATTTGGATATTGTTTGATAATTATTTTTATTTATGAGTTATTAAACATGATAAATTCATGCAAATGTGGGACAAGCCCACTTGGTAGAGGTTTTGTCTCTTAGATGGGAGGTCTCGAGTTCTAATCAAAGCGTTGATGATTTCGTGATACTAACTTCTAACAACTAATATCACCGTTCAAAAAAATTCATAAAACTTGAGTTTTTATAATCCAAAATCTATGATATTTTACACAAACCAGATAAAGGTTAGAAACTATTATGATTAAATTTTCAAACATTTTTATGACTTCTTATTATTTAATCATATTTTATAGCTTTTTTTAAGATATAAATTATAATAAATAGTTAAATATATCCAAAAATCCTAAAAGATTTGCAGGACTGTATACCCACTCTTAAGTAATAAATATAAATTTTGGTTGGTTTTGAAACTATTTTGGTAATATTCTCAAATTTATGAGACATAAAATGTATAATAAAACTGTTTCTATATTTTAAATGAGCAATTTTTATGACAAATGTTATTGCAAACATTCTAATATGTATAAAATCTATTAAGACTGTAACGTCTAAAAAATCACAACAAATTTAAACTTCTCAAAACCATCCACTTTCTAAAAAGAAGTGTTTACATAACCATTTTTTTCAAAGCATTATTAAAAATCAGAGTCTCTCAAGATCCAATCAACATAAACCAAGGATGTGTACAGTCACGTCTTCGCCTTGCCACGGTCCTTAAAAGTACCCGAAAAAAAAAATAAAACTATAAGCCAACACATAATGAGTTCCCCAAACTACCACCATATAAACATAACAAACAACAGCATGGATACAGAGCCTTCAGCATGAATGACGGGGTTGCCTCATTAGGCCTTCAGCCTATTTGTATTGCTCTCTGGGCCTTCGGTCTGACTCGTCCGTCTCGAAGGCATTCAGTTATCCAAATCGGCGTGGGTATCTTGGCCTTCAGCACAAAGCAGGACCGCCTAAACCCGGTACACCATCATATATCAACATATACCATAACAATCAATAGTTATCATATACAGGTAGTCATGCATATCTAACAGATCACTACAGCATAGCAACATCCTGTATAACAGGATATAGATCTAACAGATCACTACAGCATAGCAACATCCTATATACCAGGATATAGATCAAACAGATCACTAAAGCATGGCAACGTACGGTAAAACCAGGATATCAATCCAATAAGTCGGCCTTGGTTCCTTCGACCTGTAAGTCAAGTGGGGAAAACTCACCTCAATATCTGAATGCAGTCTGAATCGTTCCCAGCTCCGACAAACGGATTAACCCAAACCCTATATGTTAAAACATTTCCCATTCTATATTAATAACATTTCCCCAAAATACCCTTGGTCAAAACTGGTCAAAATCAACAAGTCAACTGAGTCAACCCAGCCGAGTCGTCTCAGGGGTCGTACGCGAACGTACTCTGTAGGTACACGGGGCATACTCAAGCTTTGACCGCAATTGGGAGATTGACCATGTACGCACTACGTACTCTATATTACATAGGGTGTACGCTCAAACTTCCCATTTTCTCAACAAGATCTTAATGATGGGTTTGAGCCATAAGAACTTTCCTATGTGCACATATAAACCCTAATTGCTTGGATCTAGGTTTCCCTAATTGAACATGCATTGAATCCAAGACTTACAATACTAGATCTAATGTAAACAATTGAATATAATCATATGAAATTGAATCTAGAACAATACCTTGGATTACTTGCTTGATACTTCTTTTTCTTGGAGCTTAGAGTCACAATTGTCACTCCTCTAATGGCTTACAAACACCAACTAGCAAGAAGATGATCTTAAGAGAAAGGGAGGAGGGTGAGAAATCTGCCCTAGGGTTCCTTGACTTGCATGAGTGCCGATTTCCCTCACCCTAGGGATCTATTTATACTATGAGCTACTAGGGCTTTACCTTAAACCCTAATTGAATAACTTAGGCCCTAAGCAATCCAAGATCCTCCTAGATAATAGGCTTGGACGATTTTAAGGTTCCCAAACCCTAAATTTCTTCCACCCTCATATCCATAAGGATACATAGCCCAAAACACAACTATCATACATTTGACAGTTTATGCCCCTTTATTCAATTAACCTCTTTAAGTCACCAAATTAATTCTTAATTAATATATGACTTATATTAATCAAATAACAATATTATTCTTTTAATATATTATTCTCATAATATATTAACAATAATATCTCTTCTCTCTTAACAAATCATCCTGTCAAGTTGCTATGGTGAAGGCAACCCAAAAGGACCATGCACAACCGGATCAAGTACTTACCAAATATAGTTATAGCCGTATACACTAATCCAACAGTCTCCCACTTGGATAAGTCTAGTAACTATATATGCAAACACAAACCGATTAGCAATCATAGCTCTCAAAGATGCTGTCAACTCTAATCTTATTAGTCTCCTGTCCTTTAGATAAGGGATCATACAGTCCTCTGTTAGATATTATGTAGACAATCTCATGGAACTTATTGTCCAGTAGTTGGTTTCTCGATCTCAGATTCATTTGACATAGAACTTTATTGAATACATCAATTCAGTCCTGACCGGGCCCGACACATAAGTCAAATCAAATCATCGAGGGGTCGTGATATCGCTTTTATTCTCTTGGGATAAAAGAAATAGATAAACTTCGACTTATATGCATTTACTATCTACTAATCAATTATACACAACAATGTGTTTTATAACATCAATTTACTGATGCGGTTTCGCATTATCAATACACAACCAATTAATAAACAATAAACCATATATCTTGGTTTTAAGACCATATGATATTATCTTCTTGCGATCACTCGTGTCACATTCCATAAAGTGATTCCAGCAAGTGCGGGTTTATTCCATTGCTCAAACCTTGTTCTTAAGCACTCATGAACGTTGTAGCAAACTTCTGCTATGTCTAATACCCTTTTAGACAATCTACACACCAATTCATGACAATCTTTATTCATACCTACTTCCAACATATGAACGATTGTGGACCATTCGAATAATTCGATTATTCTTAATAACTTAATCATTCAGGAAGTCAAAACATGCAAAGTGAAACAATAGTTAAACAATTAACATAAGACAATATCTTCACTTATAAATAATACTCTTTTATTTAATCATCAAATGTCAATTACATTTATGTATTACATGTTTCAAAACTATCTAATCTAAACTAATATCGTCTTTCAGCCCAATGCTCTTAGCGTGCTGCAAATGCTTAACCCTACTCAGTCCCTTCGTAAGCGGATCTATTGGGTTGTCCTCTGACGATAACCTCTTCACTACGAGGTGTCCTTCTTCTACTCTATGTCTAATAAAGTGATATTTTTTGTCGATATGCCGAGATCTACCATGATCCCTCGGTTCCTTGGTCAAGGCAACTGCTCCCTCATTATCATAGAAAATTTCCATTGGCTCCTTTATGGTAGGCACAACTCCAAGATCACCAATGAAGTTCTTCAACCACATCGCCTCTTTTGACGCTTCGCTCGCTGCAATGTACTCTAATTCGCATGTTGAATCAGCTATGGTTTCTTGTTTGGAACTTTTCCAAGTCACTGCTCCTCCATTAAGGGTAAAGACCCAGTCCGACTGCGATCGGTAGTTGTCCCTGTCGGTCTGGAAGCTGGCGTCACTATACCCTCGCACATTTAAGTCATCACTCGCTCCAAGAACTAAGAACCATTCTTTGGTCCTCCGAAGGTACTTAAGTATATTCTTGACCGCAATCCAATGAGCTCTGCCAGGGTTCCCTTGATATCTACTGACCATGCTCAAAGCAAAGGCCACATCAGGGCGAGTACAAGTCATAGCGTACATGATTCAGCCAACTGCGGAAGTGTAGGGTACTCGGCTCATCTCATCTATCTCAGCTTCGGTACTCGGACTTTGAGTCTTACTCAATTTGGCAATACTCTGTTTCGGTAGTTCTCCCTTCTTTGAGTTCTCCATACTAAAACGTTTTAGTACCTTATCCAAGTAAGTATTCTAACTAATTCCTATTAGTCTCTTACTTCTTTCTCTCACTATCCTTATTCCCAAAATATAGGAAGTCTCTCTGAGGTCCTTTATAGCGAAGCACTTCCTGAGCCAGGACTTAACTTCCTGCAAAGTCGGGATGTCGTTTCCTATGAGCAGTATGTCATCGACATACAGAACGAGGAAGCTAACTATACTCCCACTGGCCTTGACATATACACATGATTCATCTTCACTTCGTACAAATCCAAACTCTTTGAATTTCTCATCGAAGCAAAGATTCCATCTGCGAGACGCTTGCTTAAGTCCATAAATGGACTTCTCAAGCTTGCACACTCTATTGGGATTCTTCGGATCGACAAAACCCTCTGGTTGAGCCTTGTAAACATCCTCAGCCAACTTCCCATTAAGGCAAGTGGTCTTGACATCCATCTGCCATATCTCATAATCATGAAACACGGCAATGGCTAGCATCACCCTAATAGACTTTATCTTAGCAACTGGTGAGAAGGTCTCATCATAGTCAACTCTGGGAGTTTGAGTAAAGCCCTTCGCGACCAATCGTGCTTTATACGTGTGCACATTCCCATCCACGTCGATCTTCTTCTTGAAGATCCATTTGCACCCAACCGTCTTACGTCCGGGCACATTGTCAACCAAATTCCAAACTTGGTTGTCATACATGGACTGAATCTTGCTGTCAATCACTAATATACGTGTCCCCTTCGGTAGTAATATGAAAACCATAAAACTGGGGTTGAACTCTAACTCTTTCGAAACGTCTAAGAGGTAAGGACTCGTCAATCGGTTCAACCGAAGTTTCCTCCTCGGGTTGAGTGCCAGCGGTAGAGGTTCTTTCATCGCTTGATTCTTGAATTTCTTTAAGATCGATTTACCTCCCACTGTCTCCTTGGCTTATGAGTTCTCGCTCTCAAAAAATCCCTCTCCTCGCAACAAAGACAACATTGTTACTCGGTCTATAGAAGAGATATCCAAAGGATCTCTGCGGGTAGCCGATGAAAATACACCGCTCACTACGAGGTTCGAGCTTGTCGTGAGTCTCCCGTCTTACGAAAACTTCACAACCCCAAACCTTGATATGTGCCAAGGAGATAGCTTTCCCTGTCCACATCTCGTGATGTGTTTTGGCAACCTTCTTTGTAGGGACTCGGTTAAGGATATGGGTGGCAGTCTCTAAGGCATACCCCCAGAATGAGATAGGTAGTGAAGCACGACTTATCATAGAGTGAACCATGTCCAACAGGGTTCGATTACGCCTTTCTGCCACACCATTCAGCTACGGTGTCCTAGCTGGCGTCAATTGCGAAACTATTCCGCATTCCTTGAGATAGTCGTGGAATTCAAGACTTAAGTACTCTCCTCCTTGATCGGATCGAAGCATCTTGATTTTCCTGTCCAATTGATTCTCCACTTCATTTTTGAACTCTTTAAACTTTTCAAATGTTTCTGACTTGTTCTTGATTAAGTAAATATACCCATATCTACTATAATCATCAGTGAAAGTCACGTAGAAGCGGTTCCCATCCTTTGTGGTGGATCTAAAGGGACCACATACATCGGTATGTATGAGATCCAATAAACCCTCACCCCTCTCACAAGTGCCAGTGAAGGGTGACTTGGTCACCTTTCCAAGTAAACAAGATTCACACGTGTCGTCTTCCCTAAGGTCGAATGATTCCAACACTCCATCCTTTTGGAGTTTGGCTATGCGCTTCTTGTTGACATGTCCAAGACGACAATGCCACAAAGATGCCTTATCCATACTATTGGAAGAATCCATACACAACACATCATTTCCTAGGTTATCTACAACCATAACAGTTTCATAAATTCCATTACAAGGCATTGCTTCAAAATATAAAACACCACTTAGATAAGCATAAATCGAACCATTCTCATTATTAAACGAATATCTAAATCCTTGTCTAAATAAACCATGAAAAGAAATGATGTTTCTTGCCATATCTGGCGAGTAGCAACACTTTTTTAAATCTAAATTCAATCCATTACTAAGCACAAAAGAATACACTCCAATCTTGGTCACAGGCGACGATCTTCTGTTTCCCCTGATTAGATTTATTCTTCCAAGCTCCACATCTCTATCTCTTCCTAGTCCCTGCAAATCAGAAAAAATGTGGTAACCACACCCTGTATCAAGAACCAAAGAAATGGCATGAGATGAATCATTAGATTTAATTGTGTAAATACCTGTGAAAGATGGCTTGATCTTTCCATCCTTGATGGCTTGCAGATATTCCGGACAGCTTCTCTTCCAATGCCCTATTTTGTGGCAATGATGACACTCTGCCTCCTTTAGGTTAGAGTTGGGCTTAGCAGGATCAACCTTGGTCCCACTAGAAGAGGAACCATCTTGGGACTTTCCCTTGCGGTGGTTCTTCGAAGAAGCCTTCCTCTTCTTGCCCCTTCCCTACCCAATAGCCAAAACAGGAGCAACGGTCGGGTTGGGAGATGGTGCAACCGACTTGTCCTTAAGGTTGCTCTCAGCAGTCCTTAAGAGCCCTTGGAGTTTGCTTAGGGTGACCTCTTCCTTGTTCATGTGGTAGGTCATCCTAAATTGGTTGTAGCATGAGGGAAAGGAGTGGAGAACAATGTCGATAGCCAAATCTTCCCCAAAGTTGACATTCAACTTGCGAAGACGATCGACATACCTTTGCATCTTTTGCAAGTGCACGGTTAGAGAGTCTCCACTTCCTATTTTAGCAGTGATCATATTCGTTATGATCTCATAGCACTCTTGCCTCGCACTTTGGTGGTATCGCTCCATCAAGTCTAGATGCATCTCATAAGGATACATGTCCTCATAAGACTTTTGGAATTCGGAGTTCATTGTAGCTATCATGATGCAATGGACTTTCGTTGCATCACGTTCATGGGTTTCAAAGACAGCCATTTTGTGACAACCCGAAGTTAGTTCCATCGCTGTAACCCGTTCTGTAAATAAAATTCATCCTTTTTCGAATTGTTTCCGTTACGTTTTTAAATTAAGTCATTAAATTTGAGACTTCTATTGTGACTTAATGGGTGTCCAAACACGTTAGAAACACATGAAAATACCCCGAATTAATAATTGGAAAATTTTAGTTTCGACCACGTCCGGTTACGACAACTTAATCGGGTGCGACCAAAAGCCTTGTTTAACGTCAGTATCGGGTAGAATTCCACCGTGTCTCAAACTCGACCCATACATAAAGTTCAAAGAACTTCATTTGAAGCTTTTTCATCCTCTCTCACTACTCTCTCTCTCTCTCTCTACAAACTCAATCTTTGATCCAAAATCACCCAAATTCAAGCTCCAAATCGGTAACATAACTATCCTAGCTAATAGATTAACATGTTTAGCATTCAAATTCATGTTTAAATAATGAAATAGGACCATAATCATGTGTTTATGGCCCTGGAACAGTCCTAGGCTGCAAACACACATAGATGGGATTTTGGAGCCCCAAAACCCTTCCAACCACCTTTGGAGCTTAGATATGACTTAGGGGCTTACAAGACCGGACTTGGAACACCAAAAACTGATCATTTAAGGGTAAACATGAGTTTACAGCCCAAGAACATGCTTGGACCGTAAACCCCATTTCTTAGGCCGTAAACACCTTCTAAGGTGTTAAGATGCCCCTTAAACACCTCCTAAGCCTTGGAATAATGTCTAGAACCATCCACAAGTGTGTTAGGGACCTTAATCATCAAGAAAACTACCTCCTTAGGAGTTCACGGCCGTAAACCCCCCAAGGATGGGTTCCTGGGCCATAAAGTTCTATAAATGGGTCAAATGGTGCTCTAATTTCACTCCATGACTTGTAAAATGAGTTAGAATCACATGTGATTAATCTAGGACCACCAAAACATAAAATGAAAGGTTATATGGGAGCTTATGGTCGTAAACTCCTAGTTTATAGCCGCAAACTCCATTAGATGGTCCCTTTGGTGGTTTAATCCGTTCCTATGCCCTAGATTTGATGCTAGCCAAATTCCCCAAGTGATGTATGACCTTTGAACACCCTAGAATACATCACCCATGAGTTTACGGCTGTGAACTCATGGTGTCACACCTCAGAACGTTTCCACCCATGGTTTAGGGAATGTGACAACCCGAAGTTCTTTCCGTCATTGTAACCTGTTCCGTCAATAAAATTCGTCGTTTTCGAATTGTTTCCGTTACGTTTTTAAATTAAGTCATTAAATTTGAGTTGTTTATTATGACTTAATGGGTGTCCAGACATGTTAAAAACACAACAAAATATTCCAAAATAATAATTAGAAAATTTTTAGTTTCGACCATATCAGGTTACGACAACTTAATCGGGTGCGACCAAAAGCCTCGTTTAACGTCAGTATCGGGTAGAATTATGCCATGTCTCAAACTCGAACCATATATAAAGTCCAAATGACTTCATTTTGAAGCTTTTGCACCCTCTCTCACTACTCTCTCTCTCTCTCTACAATTCAATCCTTGGTCCAAAATCGTCCAATTCAAGCTCCAAATCGTCAAGGTAACAATCCTAGCTCATAGTATAACCTCTTTGGCTTTCAATTATGTGTTCAAACTATGAAATAGGACCATTAACATGATTTTACGGCCCTAGAACAGTCCTAGGCCGTAAACTCACATAAAATGGGTTTTGGAGCCCAAAAACCCTCCCAAATCACTTATGGAGCTTGGAAATGACTTAAGGGCTTATTGGAATGGACTAGAAACACCAAAAACTCAACATTTAGAGGGTAAATATGATTTTACAGCCCAAGAACATGTTTGGACCGTAAACACCATTTCATGGGCAGTAAACTCATTTTAAGGTGTTAAGATGCCACTTAAACACCTCCTAAGCCTTGGGTTAAAGTCTAGAAGCAACCACAAACGAGTTAGGGGCCTTAAACTTAATAAAAACCTCACCCTTAGGAGTTCACGGCCGTAAACCCCCAAGGGTGAGTTCTTGGGCCGTAAACTCCTATAAATGGGTCAAATGGTGCCTTAATTTCGCTCCATGACTTGTAAAATGACTTAGAATCACATGTGATTAATCTAGGGCCACCAAATCATGAAAGGAAAGAGTACATAGGAGCTTACGGCCGTAAACTCCTAGTTCATGGCCGTAAACTCCATTAAATGGTCCCTTTGGTAGTTTAATTCCTTCCTATGCCTTATAATTGATCTTAGCATCACCCCACAAGTGTTATAAGGCCATTTAGCAACCAAGAACCCATCACCCATGAGTTTACGGCCGTAAACTCATGGCGACATGGTCTTATGGCTGTAATCACCCTTAGGAGTTTACTCTTGAAGAGAAAACTCCATATCTATGCCCTATACGTCCGTAGATGCCACCCGGGTCACTCCGAACACTTGATTTGAAGTGTTTTCGCGTTTTGGAATGTATATTCATATCTAATTAGTGATTCAAAGTCTAATTAGATACAATTATGAATCATTTCATATTACATAGGAACCTCGTGCATTATCAAGCCCCGAACTGACACTTAGCATCCGAACGTCAAGCAGATCTCGGGTCTCATTAGCATGGTTATACGACTCACAATACGTATTAAAATATAGTTTATTCACGGATTTTATATCTATCTTTGATCTATAGTTTTATACCTACTGTGATACGGGATGGTATTCCCATGGTTTTCAATCTATAGTTTTGTGTATTAAAACTATCTACTGTGATACGGGATGGTATTCCCATGGTTTTCAATCTATATTTTTATGTATTAAAAATATCTACTGTGGTACAGGATGGTATTCCCATGGTTTTCGATCTATAGTTTTACGTATTAAACTATCTACTGTTGTACCAAACGGAATTCAGAAGTTTTAACTAAACTATCTTTATAAGAAAATATGGGATTTTCTTGGATAACAATTTTTTCAGAAAACTAAAGGAAACATGTTCATTTTTCAGAAAACAAAACACTTATGAATTCACCAGCTTTATGCTGATTTTGAAACTGCTTGTATTCTCAGGTCCACATTAGATAGGTACCCGCGATCTTTTGGAGAAGACGGAGTGTATAGAAGACTCGTCTTAGCTTTTGTTATACGATGTATATGTATAAACTTGTAACACTTTACTTTCAAACAAATGTAAATCCTATTATGTAATGTAATGGTTATGTTTACTTCGCTTACTATGTACATTGGTTGTGATACTTAACATGAAGTCACCTCCGCCCCGAAATGTTTCGCCCTGGGTTTCGGGGTGTGACAGATTGGTATCGGAGCCCTTGTTTATAGTGAACTAAGTATACCAAAGCTTACATGGTATAAGACTATAAACACTAAGGGGCCTAAGTGCTTTGAACTAAACGTATACTTTAAAATATAAGTATTTTCAAAAAGTATACAAGTATACCTAACCGTCGAAATCCGTAACTACAAGTAGAACAAAACATAAGTAAATCGGTGTTGTACGCTGCCGTTAAACCTGGGCAGTTATGTAGTCGTGTCTAGGGTTAATATAGCCTGATCAACTATATTCATTCGAGACACAGCCAACATGTGCTTGGGAGTGACTGTAGTGTTCAGCATGCCTAAAACTTACCCAATATCCAAACAATGAGCCGTCGTCGCAGCGAATCACGGAATACTATGGGAGTATCTCTAGAGTCAACTTCATTATATAAATCCTCATTCTAGCATTGATCCTTAATCATCCTTTTAGCGATAGTGTATCTGCTTTGATAACTTATTCCTGCTTTATCGCTTAATAGAATTCCATATCTGTCATATCTCTTGATTCAATTCAGAGGACTTACAATCCTCTCTTTCCTGATCTTTATAGATCAAGATGCCTCCAAGAAAGAGTCCCAGCTCAAAGAACAACAACCCTCCGCCACCACCTCCTCCTCAATTTGATCCTGTAATGTTCCAGGCAGTTGTTACTGCCGCAATGGCAGCCGCCATGTCTCAAATGAACCCCGGTGGCCCCGATGGTCCAGGAGGTGGTACCCAATCTCAAAACCAAGAAGGTAGCCAGGGACACCGGAAGGAGTGTTCCTATAAAGACTTTATGAACGCGAAACCCACATCCTTCGATGGCACTGAAGGTGTCATTTCCTTAACCCAATGGTTCGAGAAAATCGAATCTATCTTTGAAATCTGTGCTTGTTCGGAATCTGATAAGGTGAAGTTCGCCGCGTGTACTTTCACCGATAAAGCCTTGACTTGGTGGAACGGCCAAGTCAAATCCTTAACTCTACCTGTAGCTAATGCTATGGGTTGGGAGGCCACGAACGATCTTCTTCTTGCTGAATACTGCCCGCGGGGCAAGATGCAGAAATTAGAGCATGAACTTTGGAATCTAAAGATGAAGGGTTCCGACATCGTCGCTTATACCTCTAGATTCGAAAACCTAGCGCTTCTCTGACCGGGAATGGTTACCCCGGAGAGTAAAAAGATTGAAAGATTTATCTGGGGCTGACCAGGCCAACCAAAGGGAATGATTTGGCCGCAAAGCCAGACACTTTCGACAGCGCTAAATGTCTGACGCAAACCCTGATTGATCACGGAGACAACCCCGATGAGGAGACAACCACTCCTGAGCCGGTTAAAAGTAGTGGTGGAAATAAAAAGAAATTCTGGAACAAACGGAAGGCCCAAAGTTCACAAGGATCCTCTAAAAAATAGCAAACGGTAGCAGTCCACGCTGCTACTGCCCCTGCTGCTGTTTCTGTCGTCGGATCCACAGCTCAGACTCCTACCAGTGGATATATCGGTACCCTTCCTTGTTGCAGCAAGTGCAGCTACCATCATCGTACTCCCGGGCCATGTTGTGAAAAACTCTGCAACAACTGTGGCAAGAAGGGCCACCTTGCCCGAAACTGCAGGAAACCAGCCCAATCAACCAATCAATCTTCCGGAGCACGTGTCGGTCAGGCCTGCTAAGGTTGTGGTGAAGTAGGTCTTTTCAAGATAAATTTCTCCAAGGGAGCATCAACTGGCAATACGGGGAGAGTCTAAGCTATGGGACAAGAGGAGGCTGTCACCGAACCCACTGTTGTCTCGGGTACGTTCCTTCTCGACAACTCTTATGCTAGTATCCTTTTCGATTCTTGTGCTAAACGTAGTTTTGTTAGCCATTCATTCAAATGCCTTCTTAAACATAATCCCCAACCATTAACTGAAACATTTACCGTCGAGATGGCTAACGGTGAGAAAGAAAACGCTAGCGACATATTCATAGGTTGTACCCTTACCCTAAACGACCATTCTTTTCCTATCGATCTTATGCCAGTCTCCATAAAGAGCTTTGATGTTATCATTGGCATGGATTGGTTGAGTCCCAATCATGCTGATATCCTTTGTTTCTTCGCATCATTTCCTGCATCAAAGCTCAAAAACTTCTGCGAAAGGAGTGCCATGTATTTCTAGCCCATGTCATCAACGAGAAACAGGAAGTTAAAGACCTTGAGAGCATCCCCGATGTCTGCAACTTTCCTGATGTCTTTCCCGAAGAGCTCCCGGGAATTCCTCCTGAACGTCAAGTTGAGTTTTGCATCGACCTAATCCCTAGAGCTACCCCTGTAGCCAAGCCTCCATATCGCTTAGCTCCAGCAAAAATGCAGGAGTTATCCAGCCAACTCAACGAGCTACTCAGCAAAGGGTTCATCATACCGAGTTCCTCACCCTGGGGAGCTCCGGTATTTTTTGTGAAGAAGAAAGATGGATCCTTCCGGATGTGTATCGACTACCGTGAGCTGAATAAGTTGACCGTCAAAAACCGATATCCTCTTCCTCGAATCGATGACCTCTTCGATCAACTTCAGGGAGCCAGCTACTTCTCAAAGATAGACCTTAGGTCAGGGTACCATCAGCTACGAGTTCATGAGAGTGATGTTTCCAAAACAGCTTTCAGGACTCGGTATGGACACTACGAGTTCGTAGTGATGCCCTTCGGTCTAACCAATGCACCGACAGTGTTCATGGACCTGATGAACCAGGTGTGTTGCCCCTTTCTGGACAAGTTCGTCATCGTGTTCATTGATGACATACTTGTCTACTCCAGAAGCGAAGAAGATCACAAACAACACTTGAGGTTAGTGTTGGCAACCCTTAGATCCGAAAAGCTGTAAGCAAAATTCTCCAAGTGTGAATTCTGGATTCGGAAGGTAACTTTCCTTGGTCACGTGTTTAGCAAGGAGGGTATACACGTGGACCCTTCCAAGATCAAAGCAATAGAGAATTGGTTGGCACCGAAGACACCCACAGAAATCCGTCAATTCTTGGGTCTCGCCGGCTATTATCGGAGATTCATCCAGAATTTTTCCAGAATCGCCAAACCCTTAACCACTCTGACACAGAAAGGTGTACCATTTTGTTGGAGTGAAAAGCAAGAAACTGCGTTCCAAACGTTAAAGCGGGCCTTGTGCAGTGCACCTGTCCTGTCCCTGCTCGAAGGGACGGAGGACTTCGTTGTTTATTATGATGCGTCTAATCAGGGCTTGGGCTGTGTACTTATGCAAAGGGGAAAAGTAATTGCTTATGCCTCGAGACAGCCAAAGGCACACGAAGTTAATTATACCACTCATGACTTAGAGCTAGGAGCCGTAGTCTTTGCACTGAAGATTTGGAGACATTATCTCTACGGAACCAAGTGTACGATCTTCACTGACCATAAGAGCCCGCATCACATCTTCGATCAAAAAGACTTAAACATGAGGCAACGGAGATGGGTAGAGTTGCTCAGTGACTATGAGTGCGAATTCCGCTACCATCCCGGCAAGTCCAATGTGGTGGCAAATGCCCTTAGCCGAAAGGAAATTTCGAGCCGTAAGGTGAAGACGCTGATGATGACTATCCATTCCCACTTATCCATGCAAATCCAAGAAGCCCAATTGGAAGCCCTCAAACCAGAGAACGTGTCAAGTGAAGCCTTGAGGGGAATGGATAAGAAACTTGAGATCAGAGGTGACGGAGTTTACTATTTCATGGACCGAATCTGGACTCCAAAGTTCGGAGGATTCAAGGAAGTTGTCATGGAGGAAGCACACAAGATCAGATACTCTTTTCACCCAGGTTCGGATAAGATGTACCTGGATCTCAAGAAGCAATACTGGTGGCCAAACATGAAAGCCGAGATCGCTACATTCGTGGGCAAGTGCCTGACTTGCGCCAAGGTAAAAGTCGAGTACCAGAAACCCTCGGGTCTGCTCCAGCAGCCCGAAATACCTGAATGGAAATGGGAGATGATTACCATGTATTTCATCACCAAGTTACCCAAATCTCCGAGTGGGTACGATACCATTTGGGTAATTGTCAATCGTTTGACAAAATCCGCTCACTTCATTCCGATCAAAGAATCATTCAAGAGGGAAAGACTCACGCGAGTCTACATCCGAAAGGTAGTCTGACTGCATGGTGTGCCTGCGTCCATTATCTCCGACAGAGATAGAAGGTTTACCTCAAGGTTTTGGCAGTCCCTTCAGAAGGCTCTTGGAACTAGGTTGGACATGAGCACGACTTATCATCCTCAGACAGATGGACAGAGTGAGAGAACTATCCAAAACCTAGAAGACATGCTTAGAGCTTGCGTCATTGATTTCGGAAAGTCGTGGGACACACATTTGCCTTTGATAGAGTTCTCATATAACAACAGTTACCACACCAGCATCAAGGCTACCCCATTTGACGCCCTCTACGGTCGCAAGTGCAGATCCCCTCTGTGTTGGGCCGAGGTAGGGGACACACAGCTAGCCAAGAGTCGAGTCCCCGACAGTGCTCTCACTGGTCCTGAAATCATCCATGAAACGACAGAGAAGATCATCCAAATCTGAGAACGACTGAAAGCCTCACGAGACCGACAGAAGAGTTACGCCGATACACGATGGAAACCTCTGGAGTTCCAGGTTGGAGACCATGTCTTGTTGAAGGTCTCGCCCTAGATAGGCATGGTACGCTTTGGAAAGCGCAGAAAACTTAACCCGAGGTACATTGGACCTTTCGAGATCCTAGCCAGGATCGGTCCCGTAGCCTATAAACTCTAATTACCTCAAGATCTTAGTAACATCCACCCTGTATTCCACGTCTCTAATCTTAAAAAGTGTTTACCCGACGAAACCTTCGTGATCCCTCTGGACGGGATCGAGATCAACGAAAACCTGAACTTCGTGGAGGAACCAATCGAAATCATGGATCGAGAGATCAAACGTATGAAACAAAGCCACATCCCGATAGTGAAGGTTCGTTGGAATGCCAAGCGGGGACCGGAATTCACTTGGGAGCGCGAAGACTCGATGAAACATAAGTATCCACATCACTTTCCAAAATCAATGATTTGTATCTTAATTTTTAATTTCGGGACGAAATTCCCTCTAACGGGGGGATAATGTGACAACCCGAAGTTCTTTCCGTCATTGTAACCTGTTCCGTCAATAAAATTCGTCGTTTTCGAACTATTTCCGTTACGTTTTTAAATTAACTCATTAAATTTGAGTCGTTTATTATGACTTAATGGGTGTCCAGACACGTTAAAAGCACAAGAAAATATTCCAAATTAATAATTAGAAAATTTTTAGTTTCAACAATATCGGGTTACGACAACTTAATCGGGTGCGACCAAAAGCCTCGTTTAACGTCAGTATCGGGTAGAATTCCGCCGTGTCTCAAACTCGAACCATATATAAAGTCCAAATGACTTCATTTTGAAGCTTTTGCACCCTCTCTCACTACTCTCTGTCTACAAGTCAATCCTTGGTCCAAAATCGTCCAATTCAAGCTCCAAATCGTCAAGGTAACAATCCTTGCTCATAGTATAACCTCTTTGGCTTTCAATTTCGTGTTCAAACTATGAAATATTACCATTAACATGAGTTTACAGCCCTAGAACAGTCCTAGGCCGTAAACTCACATAAAATGGGTTTTGGAGCCCAAAAACCCTCCCAAATCACTTATGGAGCTTGGAAATGACTTAAGGGATTATTGGAATGGACTAGAAACACCAAAAACTCAACATTTAGGGGGTAAATATGAGTTTACGGCCCAAGAACATGCTCGGACCGTAAACACCATTTCATGGGCAGTAAACTCATATTAAGGTGTTAAGATGCCACTTAAACACCTCCTAAGCCTTGGATTAAAGTCTAGAAGCAACCACAAACGAGTTAGGGGCCTTAAACTTAATAAAAACCTCACCCTTAGGAGTTCACGGCCGTAAACCCCCAAGGATGGGTTCCTGGGCCGTAAACTCCTATAAATGGGTCAAATGGTGCCTTAATTTCACTCCATGACTTGTAAAATGACTTAGAATCACATGTGATTAATCTAGGGCCACCAAATCATGAAAGGAAAGAGTATATAGGAGCTTACGGCCGTAAAATCCTAGTTCACGGCTGTAAACGCAATTAAATGGTCCCTTTGGTGGTTTAATTCTTTCCTATGCCTTAGAATTGATCCTAGCATCACCCCATAAGTGTTATAAGGCCATTTAGCAACCAAGAACCCATCACCCATGATTTTACGGCCGTAAACTCATGGGGCATTGGTCTTATGGTTGTAATCTCCCGTAGGAGTTTACTCTTGAAGAGTAAACTCCATATATATGCCCTATACGTCCGTAGATGCCACCCGGTTCACTCCGAACATTTGATTTGAAGTGTTTTCGCGTTTTGGAATGTATATTCATATCTAATTAGTGGTTCAAAGTCTAATTAGATACAATTATGTATCATTTCATATTACATAGGAGCCTCGCGCGTTATCAAGCTCCAAACTGACACTTAACATCCAAACCGACTCGTTTCTCGACTGGTGAGTTCATACCCCTACGCCTTTTTCCGTGTTTTTCAATGTTTTTAGGGGGGATACAAGCAAATTATAAATGTTTTTGAAACTAAAAACTGATGTAATTCTATAAATATCTAGCAAGCTTTTAGATATCTTTACCCCTTATGTATTATGCGGAGCATAAGGGATGTTTTATCGGATATAACTACATGTATTTAAATTACAGTAAAGGAAACAATCAAACTAATCAAAGTATTATCGGAATAATTTGGGATCTTCATTTCTCGTTTTATGAGTTCCGATTTCATGCAAAGTCAATAGAGAAACTATGTCTGATTCAGTTTATCTCTGTTTAATGTAAAGTATTATGCCAGATAGTTTCCTTGTATACAATTTTTTATGCTTTATTATGTTTCAAAACGATTATGATATTCGATAACGACCGAGTATACCGTGAATAATTTAATACTAGCTTGTGAGGTTCGTCTTCATTAAACCTTCGGGTTATCAGTAAATCCTCTCCGGAAGTATAACCAAAGTCTCCTGGAGGGAGAGCGTGGAATTTGTGAATAGATCTATTCGGGACTGACAATCCCACACCTTAACTGCTAGCTACAGTTAGGCGGGCACGCCTGGGGTGACAGATTCTGGATATCGTCTGATGCCTGAAGAATGTCAAGGAGGTCTCGGGTCTCATTAGCATGGTTATACGACTCACAATACGTATTAAAATATAGTTTATTCATGTATTTTATATCTATCTTTGATCTATAGTTTTATACCTACTGTGATACGGGATGGTATTCCCATGGTTTTCAATCTATAGTTTTTTGTATTAGAACTATCTACTGTGATACGGGATGGTATTCCCATGGTTTTCAGTCTATATTTTTATGTATTAAAAATATCTACTGTGGTACGGTATGGTATTCCCATGGTTTTCGATCTATAGTTTTACGTATTAAACTATCTACTGTTGTACCAAACGGAATTCAGAAGTTTTAACTAAACCGTCTTTATAAGAAAATATGGGATTTTCTTGGATAACAATTTTTTCAGAAAACTAAAGGAAACATGTTCATTTTTCAGAAAACAAAACACTTATGAACTCACCAGCTTTATGCTGATTTTGAAACTGCTTGTATTCTCAGGTCCACATTAGACAGGTACCTGCGATCTTTTGGAGAAGACGGAGTGTATAGAAGACTCGTCTTAGCTTTCGTTATATGATGTATATGTATAAACTTGCAACACTTTACTTTCAAACAAATGTAAATCCCATTATGTAATGTAATGGTTATGTTTACTTCGCTTACTATGTACATTGGTTGTGATACTTAACATGCAATTTATCTATGTTTAAAGCAGAGTATTATGCCATATAGTTTCGTTGTATTCAACTATTTATACAATATTATGTTTCGAAATGATTATGATACTCGATAACGACCGAGCACACCGTGAATAATTTAATACTAGCTTGTGAGATTAGTCTTCAATATACTCTTCGGGTTATCAGTAAATCCTCCCCGGAAGTATAACCAAAGTCTCCTGGAGGGAGAGTGTGGAATTTGTGAATAGATCTATTCGGGACTGACAATCCCAAACCTTAACTGCTAGCTACAGTTAGGCGGGCACGCCTGGGGTGACAAATTTTGGATATCGTCCGACGCCTGAAGAACGTCAAGGAGGTCTCGGGTCGTATTAGCATGGTTATACGACTCACAATACGTATTAAAAATAAGTTTATTCATGGATTTTATATCTATAGTTTTATATATTAAAACTACCTACTGTTGTACTAGATGGTAATCCAGGGTTTTCAGTCTATAGTTTTACGTATTAAACTATCTACTGTTGTACCAAACGGAATTCAGAAGTTTTAACTAAACTGTCTTTATAAGAAAATATGAGATTTTCTTGGATAACAACTTTTCAGAAAACCAAACGAAACATGTTCTTTTTACATAAACAAACAACTTATGAACTCACCAGCTTTATGCTGATTTTTAAACTGCTTGTATTCTCAGGTTCTCCTTAGACAGGTATCCCGCGTTCTTTTGCAGAAGATGGAGCGTGTGGAAGTCTCATCTTACTTTTGATTAAACTTATGTATCTACAAAACTTGTATTACTTTACTTTCATACAAATGTAATGATTCTATGTAATGTAATGTTTTGTGTTTACTATTCTTACTATGTATATTGGTTGCGATACTACATGACGTCCTTCGCCCCGGAACGTTTCCGCCTTCGGTTTCGGGGTGTGACAGATTGGTATCAGAGCCCTTGTTTATAGTGAACTAGTATACCAAACCTTACATGGTATAAGACTATAAACACTAAAGGGCCAAAGTGCTCTGAACTAAAAGTATACTTTAAAATATAAGTACTTTCAAAAAGTATACAAGTATACCTAACCGCCGGAATCCGTAACCTCGAGTAGAACAAAACATAAGTAAATGGGTGTTGTACACTGCGGTTAAACCTGGTCAGTTATGTAGTCGTGTCTAGGGTCAATATAGTCTGATCAACTATATTCATTCGAGACACGGCCAACATGTCCTTGGGAGTGACTGTGGTGTTCAGCATGCCTAAAACTTACCCAATACCCAGACAACTAGCCGTCGTCACAGCGAAACATAAAATACTATGGGAGTATTTTCTAGAGCCAACTTCGTTATAGAAATCCTCATTCAAGCGTTACTCCTCACTCATTTCTTTAGCGATAGCTTATCTGCTTTGATAAATCTTTCCTGCTTATCGCTTATGGAACCCTATATCTGTCATAATGAGATATCCCCTGTTTCATATCTCTTGATTCAATTCAGAGGACTTACCATCCTCTTTTTCCTAATCATTTTAGATCAAAATGTCTCCAAAGAAAGGACCCAGCTCTAGGAACAACAACTCTCCGCCACCATATTCTCCTCCGTTCGATGCTGTCTTATTTCAGACAGTTGTTACTGTCGCAGTGACGGTTGCAATGGTGCTTTTGAACCCTAGCCGGTCCAGTGGACCAGGAAGTAATATCTACCCCCAAAACCATGAAGATGATCAGGAGCACCAGAATGAGAGTAATGAGAGTAAAAAGGTTTTCTGGAAAAAGCGAAAGGGTCAGAGTTCACAAGGATCTTTCAAGAAGCACAAAACAATGGTAGTTCAAGCTGCTACTACTCCTGTCGCTGCTCCTACCGCTCAAACACCTACCACTAGGTATGCTGGTAACCTCCCTTGGTGCAACAGGTGCAGTTACCACCATCTTATCCCCGGCCCATGTCGTGAAAAGCTCTGCAGCAACTGTGGCAAGAAGGGCCACCTTGCGCGAAACTGCAAAGCACTAGCTCAACCAACCAATCAAGCTTCCGGATCGAGTACCGATCAGGCCTGCTATGGGTGCGCTGAAACCAGACATTTCAAGCGAAACTGCCCCAAGACAGCAACAGGTAGCAACGTTGGGATAGCTCTGGCTATAAAGCAGGAGGAGGCAGTCGCCGATCCCACCATCGTCGCGGGTACGTTCCCTCTCGACAATTCTTATACTCGCATCCTTTTCGAATCTATTGCCAAAGAAGTTTTATTAGTCATTCATTCAAGCGTCTTCTTAAACATAGTCCTCGTCTAGTAACCGAAACATTTACCGTCGAGATGGCTAACGGTGAGAAAGAACACGTCAACGATAGATTCATAGGTTGTACCCTTATCCTGAACGATCATTCCTTTCCCATCGACCTAATGCCAGTTTCCATAAAGAGCTTTGATGTTATCATTGGCATGGATTGGTTGATTTCCAATCATGCAGATATCCTTTGTTACGAAAAAGCCATCCGTCTTAATCTCCCCTCTGGTCAGACTCTCATAAATCTACGGCGATAAAATTAGTTCCAATCTTCACATCATTTCTTGCATCAAAGCTCAAAAGCTTCTTCAAAATGATTGTCACGCATTCCTAGCTCATGTAATCAATGAGGAACAGTAAGTTAAAGACCTCAAGAGCATCCCCGAAGTCTGTAACTTTCTTGGTGTCTTTCCCGAAGAGCTTCCAGGAATTCCTCGCAAACGTCAAGTCGAGTTTCGCATCAACCTAATTCCTGGAGCTACCCTCATAGTCAAGCCCCCGTATCGATTAGCGCCAGCAAAAATGCAAGAGTTATCCAGTCAGCTTAAAGAGCTAATTAGCAAAGGATTCATCAGACCGAGTTCCTCACCCAAGGGAGCCTCGGTATTGTTTGTGAAGAAGAAATATGGATTCTTTCGGATGTGTATAGATTACCGCGAGTTGAACAAGTTGATCATCAAAAACCGATATCCTCTTCCTCGAATAGATGACCTTTTCGACCAATTTCAGGGAGCCAGTTACTTCTCGAAGATAGACCTTAGATCAGGGTACCATCAGCCTCGAGTTCACAAGAATGATGTTTCCAAGACAGCATTCAGGACTCGATATGGACACTACGAGTTCGTAGTGATACCCTTCGGCCTAACCACTTTCTTTGGTCATGTGGTAAGCGAGGAAGGCATACACATGGACCCGTCCAAAATCCAGGCGATAGAGAATTGGTCAGCATCGAAGACACCCACAGAAATCTGTCAATTCTTGGGACTCGCTGGCTACTATTGCAGGTTCATCCATAATTTTTCCAGAACCGCCAAACCCTTAACTACTCCGACACAGAAAGACTTAAACATGAGGCAATGGCGATGGGTAGAGATGCTCAGTGTTTATGAGTGTGAAATCCGCTACCATCTCGGCAAAGTCAATGTGGTAGCAGATGCCCTGAGCCGAAAGGAGAATTCAAGCCGCAAGGCGAAGACATTATTAACGATTAAGAACATCAACTGTAGAGGATTCTCTCGTCTGTTTAACACTGTGAAGAAGAAGGTACCTGGCTCCGCTGCTGGCCCAAGTAACAAATGAAGGTCTCGCTCCAATTGACGCAAAGGGGGAGATTGTTGGGTTGAAGATTTGCTCAAGTGTTGCGTCTTTGGGCTCGACTGTTTATTTATTTTATTTGTATTCCGGTTTGGTCCTGTCCAACCGAGAGCCCATTATGTTTAATATATAAGTATATGCTTGCATGCATATTAGGTTAACGATCATTCTAGAGCGTAACGATAGTATTACAGATTTCTTTGATCGTTCTTGTAACCTACCAATCCTCTACAGTTGATGTTCTTAATCGAGCTCTTCTGAGGATTCTGTTTAATCATTCGACACATTTAAGTTCGGTAGATCCGCCAGGGAGATATGATGTGCAGTTCTTGCAGATCCCCGAATCACCTTGAACCGAACGTTTATGAATCTACCTTCGGTGTAAGGCTTCAGTACCCAAACGCTTACTATCTTCTGGGCGCTCCAAGTTAGATATTGAGGACGAGCAGCCGTCAGATAGAAGTCGATGAGCTCCCTATCAAGCTCAGCGTTCGGATGAGGGACTTCAAAGATATTTGAGAAGGCATGGAAGATGAATGCCTTTCGAGTCAACGGCATGTCGAACTGCGAATCGACAGAATTAACGCAGTCGAACGAAATCACCAGCTCGACTCACCGAATGGTTTAGAATCGGATCATGTGCTTCTAGGATGTTGGATAAAGCAGCGTGTACATCCGAAACACATGTCTTGATGACCTCCCTTTCGGATCGAAGGGCTTCCAGCTGTTGTTGAGAGTTTGATAGCTGAGTGCTCTTGACCTTTACGGCGGTGGTTTTGCTTGCTAGAATGTCCATTAAAGAGTTTTCAGCCGCAAGATCCTCTTGTAGCTTAGCAAGGCGCTCATCAATGGAGGCACGAAGGGACGAGTTGCCGTCGCTTATGGTTTGGCGAAGGGCAGCGAACGAAGTCAACTCCGTTGAGACGAACTTTGCCAATTGCTGAACAATCGGTTCCAAAGTTGTCTTGGTAGAATCCGCACTCTCCTGCAATGACTTCAGCAGAGAAGAGGCGTCTGAGAATAGTTTATCGACTTTTGCGGTCGCAGCCTCACAGGCTTTGGTAGAGGCGTCGATGGCGGCAGTTGCTGAGGCTACCGAATCATGCTGAGCCCTGGAGAAGGCATCAACAATCTTCTGAAGAGCAGCTTCTGATAAGGAGGACTATTGGTAGGAAGAGGAGGCGAGAAGTAAGTCAACCTTCTCGTTGAGCTCCTTAAGATGCTTCTTTGTCACTGGAGCATCATCCTCTTCATCACTCTGAACCTGAAACGGACTGAAATAGACCGAATAAAAGGTCATGTGATCACCGCCAAGGAAAGGGTTTTCTCCATCAGAGGCATTTTCTGGAGATGGAGGGGGTGGTGAAGCTGGGGGTGTTGTGGGTTTTGAGGATTCAGGTTGAGTATGGGGTGGGGTAGTTTCGGGTGGTGGTTGAGTGTGGGTATGTTCGGTTGTATGGGTTTCGGTTTGTGGTGGTTCGGTTATGGGTGGGGTTTCGGTTGCACTGGTATGAACCCCCGTATCAGATACGTTGGTTGTAACCTTTGCTGTGGTTGTTGTTGTATTGGTGAAAATGGGTGGTGGTATAGGAAAAGAGGTTGGGGGAATAGTGGTAGTGGGGTTTATGGTCGGAATAGAAGTAGGGATAGTTTGTGTGGGTGAAGGGATGGGTGAATGATGGATTTCCATGTCTGGAGTAGGGGATCGGGGTGGGGTATTGCCTCTTTGAGGGGTTTCGCCTCTTTGAGAGCCGTCCGAACCCGAACTCTCACCTTCCGATTCACTTGAAGAGGAAGGGATGACAAGCTTGCGCTTCGGTTGAGTCTTCCTCCTCTTTGGCTGTGGGGACTGTGCAGCCTTTGTCTATTTCCTCTTCTTGGGAGAAGGACCCTTAGT
Organism: Lactuca sativa; assembly: GCF_002870075.4. Taxonomy (NCBI): domain Eukaryota; kingdom Viridiplantae; phylum Streptophyta; class Magnoliopsida; order Asterales; family Asteraceae; genus Lactuca; species Lactuca sativa. The sequence goes on from NC_056627.2 coordinate 238,691,254, forward strand.
AGCTTTGGTCGCTTGCTTCCCTTTGTCCGCCTTTTTGCCCCTTGGCATCGGTTTGTCAACATCGTGGATGGACTTGAGCATTTCCGGTGTGAGTTCCCTTGGCCCTGACTGTTTGAACTCCTTGATCGTCCTGATGATCCTGCTGTCAGAAGGAACATCGCCGTACATTGTCTCCGGAATAGAGCCAATGAAGGAAAATTTGGACGCATCAGATACGATTATCTTGGTGGTATGAAAAGTACCGACCGAAGACATCACCGCACCAGCAGCAGTAGGGATATCCAGCTTATCCATCGCCCACTTGGTGATAAGGATCCAGAATCGTGCAAGCGACACCTCCGAATGCCTTGATGAAGAAGAAAGGCTCTGGATGAGCTGTTGCCAGAGGACCAACCCAAAGTCCAAGTTGATCCCGTTGTAGACTGCATACATGATCGACAAGAAAAGTCGACTGGCACCGTCGGATCCTGAGCTCCGTTCCGACAAGCCCTTGAAGAGGACTGTGAACATGCCATTCCACTGCGGCGGCAAGCATGACTTCTTGAACTTCGCAACTGAGACGAGCGCCTCCGTGTACCCCATGTTATAAAACATGTTGTAAAGATGGCCCACCGGAATCGTTTCCGGATGGATTCTTGAAGAGTCAGCAGCAAACCCTAGCAGAGTGCAGAATCGTTGCCTTGAAATCGAGGTCTTGTGATCAGTAACCTCAAAGAACACCCGCTCAACTGCTTTGTCGTAATAAGCAGTCGCATACACCTGTGAGAGAGTCACCATTGGCACAGACTCAATCCTTGAGAGAGCCGGAGCTATTTGGGAGTACTTCAAGCACTCAATGATCGGCGACATGTAGGAGTCGTACGCCAGAGGGCTGAGATCAATCACCAGACATTGTTGTGGACGAATGGGAAGGATTTGTGAGGTAGCATGGACGGAAGAGGATTCTGCCATTGTTGAAGGTATGAAGAAGATGATGAACAGGAAAGCTTTTTGGGAGAATTTGTTCTCTTGAAATTTCGGAGGCAGTAAAGAGGTAAATGGTGGTGAAGACTGCCTTTTATAGTGGATGATAGGAGAGAGAAAAATCGTTTCAAATGTTCTATGGAAAGACGAAAAGGTTTTCTGAATGACAGATGTGCGACAGTTGAGGCGTGCGATGATCATGTAGGAGAGAGAGTGTCAGATTCCTAGGATCACACCGCCCAACAAGCGCCGTTTCAGAAGAAAACCGTTTCAATTCCTCACGCCCCTTTAAGTTTCAGAGAGATGACGCTTGGATTTTTCACACGCGTCCACGTTGTCAGTAAAAGTATGGCCGTTTCAAATTCACACGCGCCCATTTTTAATTACCGGTTGAAATTCAATCCATTTAATTTCCCGCCTGAGTCAGCAACTCTTCGTCTTATCTTTTTGAATCGCATCTTTTGAATTAACTGCCCACGTGGAGGATTGTTGACCACGTCTTAATTATTAACCACCAATTCAATAAATCAGCCTGAAATTAATTAGTAACGGAATTTTGGAAAATCAAGGATTTTCGTGCAAAGAGTGTAAAAAGAAAAGAAATAAAGCAACTCTTTTTAGGATTAACTGTGATGTCAATAATGACACGAAACTGATGATCCCGGGCACGAATCTCTTCCTTTAAGGTCAAGAGAGACCTTAAAGTGTTAATGTGGATTCCTGTTGAATTACGATCAAACACTTTTTAAGAAATGTTGAAAGGCTTCTTTTAATTAGGCTACTTTATGGTGGGTTTCACTTTGATGCAACAATTCTAATCTTGAAATAAGAAAGAAAGTGATCAAAGTACTTGTGAGACCGGTGTAGTCTGTTGAACAAGTAGGTAGGAATTTATTTAAAATTGGCTTGGAAAATATAAAATCTCAAAAAAAATTAAAAACTGGATCCCAAGGGAAGAAATGTTATGGTGTCTAACAATTTCATAGGAATCACACAAAATAAAATTTGAGATTTCATGAAAGGTTATCCGTCAATTCTTTGGTGAAAACTTGAGCAAAGTAATTGATCACCGTCAATTCAGATTTGGTGTTGAATTTTGGGTTTCACTCAGCTCGTAGTGACACGAAACTAAGATCATAAACACAGATGTTGTGTAACCATAAACCTCAGTGGTAATTTCTGAGAGTCTCAAGGGTTACGTTGATGAAACAAATGTAATGGAGAAGTGTAATGGAGATGGTGTAAGAAGATAAAGTACCTCTGCTGTGAAAATAAGGACCAAGCAGAAAAACTCTTAACTCATGTGAGAAGAGAGTGAGGTAGCTCATGATTAGAATAAATGAGGTAGCCTTATTGGGAAGACAAGGTTTGTGTATACCAGGTCATGAAGGCTGTTATTCAAAATCTTATGAGGCTTGGGACACATACAGCAGCATGCTTCTAGGGACACTTAAGTAATTCATCAATTATACCACCATAAACGAACGAACACACATCAAGAAAAAAATATTTTTGGAGTTTTTGAGATTTATTAAAGAAATAATAAATAAAGAAAAGAAAAGAAAAAATTTAATAAAATTAAAAAATATGAAAAACCGAACCCGAGCGTTCGGTTGGTTTCGGTTCCAGAGAATTTTGAAAAACCGAACCCGAGCGTTCGGTTGGTTTCGGTTCCAGAGAATTTTGAAAAACCGAACCCGAGCGTTCGGTTGGTTTCGGTTCCAGAGAATTTTGAAAAACCGAACCCGAGCGTTCGGTTGGTTTCGGTTCCAGAAAATTTTGAAAAACCGAACCCGAACGTTCGGTTGGTTTCGGTTCAACAAAATTTTGAAAAACCGAACCCGAACCTTCGGTAGGTTTCGGTTTTGGAAAATTTTAAGAAACCAAGGATTTTAGACATGCAATTGGAAAATATTTTCAACACTAGGAAAAACAATTTTGTACAAGTAATATACAACCAAGAAAAACTACCTTTGAAGTGATGAGCGAGTCAGATGGTTTAACCGAACCCGGGCGTTCGGTTGGTTTCGCTTCTTATGTTTGAGGTTGAGAGGTAGTGTGAGGTACTGACTCTGATTCCATCATACCTAGCCCTTGCAATATTCTATTGAATGATGCTTCAGGAAGAGCTTTGGTAAAGACGTCAGCCAGTTGATCAGTGGTTCTTACGAAGTGAACTTCGACGTTTCCATCTTCCACGTGATCTTTGATGAAGTGATACCTCAGTGCTATGTGTTTGGTTTTAGAGTATTGCACTGGGTTATGACAGATCCTAATTGCACTTTCAGAGTCACAATATAGTGGGATCTTCTTCATATTGAGTCCATAGTCTCGAAGTTGACTCTGGATCCAAATCACTTGTGAGGTGCAAGAAGCAGCGGCTATGTATTCCGCTTCGGCAGTAGACAACGACACACACGTTTGTTTCTTGGATTGCCAGCTGACCAACTTCCCGTCAAGGAATTGACAGCCACCAGTAGTGCTTTTTCGGTCGAGTCCACATCCTCCAAGGTCAGCATCAGAATAGGCTTGAACGAAGAAGCCTGAGTTGGATGGATACCATAGACCTAAGGAGGTGGTTCGCTTGAGATAGCGTAAAATGTTCTTCACTGCAAGCATGTGAGGTTCGCGTAGGTTTGCCTGAAATCGAGCACAATAACACACAGAAAACATGATGTCAGGCCTGCTAGCAGTAAGATACATTAGTGAGCCTATCATTTGACGATAGAGCGTGATATCAACAGCCGGTTTGTCTAGGGATGGAGTTAGCTTGGTGCCGAATGCCATTGGGACTTTGACTTTGGAGTCTCCCATCATACCAAACTTTGCTAGGAGAGTCTTCGTGTAAGCTTCCTGATTGATAAAGATGCCTTCGGGTGCCTGTCTAATATTTAAACCAAGGAAAAAGTTAATAGGACCCATTGAGCTCATTTCAAATTTAGTCTCCATCAACTTTCTGAATTCAGTTGTTAAGCTGGGATTCGTAGAGCCAAAGATGATGTCATCGACATAAATTTGAACTATCATAAGGTGGTTACCTTCCTTTTTGCGAAAGAAGGTTGGGTCAACCGAACCTTGTTTGAATTTAGACATCTTTAAGAATTTAGTCAGCGTTTCATACCAGGCTCTCGGAGCTTGTTTAAGGCCATACACAGCTTTATCCAGAATATAGCAATGGTTTGGATACTTTTCGTTCACGAACCCAGGAGGTTGCTCCACATACACGGTTTCTTCAAGTTCTCCATTAAGAAATGCACATTTGACGTCCATTTGGAAAACTTCAAAGTTTTTGTGGGCAGCATAAGCAAGAAATATTCTTACAGATTCCAGCCTAGCTACAGGAGCGAAGGTTTCTTCATAATCAATTCCTTCCTCCTGACAGTATCCCTTTACAACCAGACGAGCTTTGTTCCTTATAACATTCCCTTCCTTGTCCATTTTGTTCCTAAAGACCCATTTGAGACCAACAACCGAAGCATCTGGAGGAGTTGGAATAAGGCGCCAGACTTTGTTCCTTTCAAATTCGTTTAGTTCATCTTGCATTGCTTGAACCCAATCAGAGTGATCGAGGGCAGTGTTAACTGTCTTCGGTTCAACTTTTGATACAAATGAGTTAAACATACAAAACTCAACCTTTGAAAATAAGGATGTCTGTTTTGCCTTCAGTTGTGATCGGGTCAGAACCTTCTCAGAGACATCGCCAACCACTTGAGAGATAGGATGATCTCTGGTCCATTTGGTAAGAGGAGGATAGTTTGGATCAAAGGTAGGGTCTAGTTCAGCATTGATCATTTCTTCTGGATTGGATTGGCTATCGTAATCAAGCGTCATATCATCATGCTCCCCCTCGATTGATGAGCTTTGAGAAACTTGAGGTTCAGAGGTTTCTTGTGGTGCTGGACTTTCAGGCGTTGAAGCACCTTCGGTTGCAATTGTAGAACTTGGCTGCCCCTCGACATGTGAGCTTGGCTCCCCCTCGACATGTGAGCTTGGCTCTCCCTCGACATGTGAGCTTGTCTCCCCCTCGACAGAAGCATCGTTGAATGGAGGTTCATTAGAAGTCGATCCTCCTTCATTCATTCTCCTTGCAACTTCTTCGACAATCTGCTTCATGTGGTCAACCTTGTTGTCTGCTGCACCTACTTCTGAGAGAGAAGCTTTCTCTGGTTCATCAAAGAGCTCCAGAAATTTTTCGTATAGATTAGCGATCGAGACTGTGACTTGGCCAGTTTGAGGAAAGATTTTCCCAGCGGTGTCTTCTTTGGCCTGTAGCTTTTTGACATAGCTATCGTCAAAGGTCACATAATATGTCTCTTTAATTTTTCTCGAACGCTTGTTTAGGACCCTGTATGCCTTGGATGTGAGAGAGTAGCCCATAAAGATTCCCTCGTCGGCTTTGACATCGAACTTGTTGCGGTGTTCTTTAGAGTTAAAGATGAAACACCGTGAGCCGAACACATGGAAAAATTTCACATTGGGCTTTTTGTTGTTTAGTATCTCATAAGGTGTGAGCGTGAATCGCTTGTTGAGATAAGACCTGTTCTGTGTAAAACAAGCAGCAGAAATAGCATCAGCCCAAAAGTAAAGAGGTAAGGAAGCGAAACTTAGCATAGTTCGGGCAGCTTCACACAAAGATCGGTTTCGTCTTTCGACTATTCCGTTCTGTTGAGGTGTGTAAGGAGCTGAGAAGTTGTGACTTATTCCCTTTTCTGCTAGAAATTCTTCAAACTCCCTGTTCTTGAATTCCAGACCATTGTCGCTCCTGATGTTGCGAACGAACTTCTTGAGCTGTACTTCAATTTGCTTGATAAACACTTTCAACTTATGAGTCGCTTCAGATTTGAGCTTTAGAAAGAATACCCATGTAAATCGTGAAAAGTCATCAACAATAACAAGGATATACTTGCTACCACCGATGCTTTCGATAGATGAAGGACCACACAAATCAATATGAAGTAATTCGAGTGGTTCAACAACTTTTGTGTTAATTACAGATGGATGACTTTGACGACTCTGCTTCCCCATTTCGCATGCAGCACACAAATGATCTCTGTCGAACTTGAGCAATGGAAGGCCCCTAACATGACCTCCAGTGACAAGTCGGTTGATATCTTTAAAGTTGAGATGAGAGAGTCTTCGGTGCCACAACCAGCTTTCGTCAGATTGAGCTTTTGATAACAGGCATATAGCTGGGTTTCCTTTGATGGGTTTAAGGTTTAGAGGAAACATTTCACCCTTTCGCTCCGACTTGAGAATTACTTTCTTTGTCTTTTTCTCAATAATTTCAGAACCTTCATCATCGAATGAGACTTTGAGACCTGTACCTCCAACAAGCTGAGATACACTGATGAGGTTGTGTTGGAGTCCTTCCACATAAGCCACCTTCCTTATAGTAAAGTCACCATTTGTTATCATCCCGTATCCCATTATGGTGCCGAAAGAGTTATTTCCAAACTTGACATTGCCACCATTTGCAAGAGATCTATATTCCCTGAGCTCCTCTTTCCTCCCTGTCATGTGACGTGAGTAGCCACTATCGATGTACCATTCTTCGTCGAACTGCTCGTCACTTATAACCTGCAAAAATTAAGCAGATTTAGGAACCCAAAGTTTCTTGGGTCCATGTGAGCTTTTCATGGGAACGGGAACAGTAAGAGAGATGTCAACAAGATATGTTCGTTTTATGAGTGTTGTTTCATCTTTCTTTTTAATGGTAAAAACTTTTATTTTATTAGGATTGGATGCGTTCGGTTTAGACTCTGGTGTGGATAGAGAAACCTTCCGTTTGCCCTTTCGTTCAGCCGATAAATGAGATTTTCGAGAAGAATGAACAGAATGAGCTTTAGAGCAAGATGGAGATGAGTTGGTAGAAGTAGAAGAATTAGATGAACTAAAAGGAGTGGGTTTGGATTGAGAGGACTTCTTGGCTGGAGACTCTAGGTGACCCTTTTGCTTTTGATCATTGGAGGGACTGACCTTAGAGTTTTGTTCTCTTTTAACTTCAGAACCGAACCTTTGCATTCGGTTGGAATCGTTCTTTGAACCGAACCTTTGCTTTCGGTTGAAGTCATTCTCAGAACCGAACCTTTGCTTTCGGTTGGTATTCTCTTGTGAACCGAACCTTGGCTTTCGGTTATTGTGGCTCTCAGGCTTTCCGACAGGATTGTTTTCATACTTCAGATTCTTGTCTTGATGTGAGAAGTATGCATTCTGGGATTGCCAGAATTGCCTCCTTTCAGAGAGATTCTTCCTGTATCTTTGGTTCCTTTCACGTTTCTTATTCCTCATCTGCTTCGGTTGATGATGAATATTAGCCTTCATTTTCGGTTTCTCCTTGGCAGGTTCATTTTGAACTGTAGGAGTTTCACTATGAACTGAGGAAGTAGAGGGAACGTCTTCTTTTGCCGAACTTTCATCCTCCTGAGGAATGTCTTTCGTACCACTGGTGCTTGGCTCATCGAAATTATCTGGCTTATTCAAGGGTTCAGGTATGTATCTACCTTTACTCATCCAGGAGGTCCTTTCAGATAAGCCCACCGTTTCGTTTGCATTATCTATTGGAGCTGACCAGAAGTACTCATCACAGCCATCAGCATTGTCTTCGTTTACAATAGCTGTGAGTTCAGCCGTCTGATGTTCGGTTACTCCATTGACCTTGTATACTTGATTTGGAGTGGTCCTGACCTTTTGATACACAACTGCTTTTTCTGCTAAGATCGGGGACTTTTGTTGGGACAATCGAGCGAACTCCACTGAATTTTGAGAAATAAGATTCTTGTGGTTTTCAGGTTCGCTTTTAACAAATTCTGAGCAGTCAACCGTATCCTCTACAGAAATTTCACTCATGTTGTCGTCCTCGTTAAGCTCAGATGCATTTTCAACATCAATTTTGTTTTCTGAGCTTACGTTGGCGTTTAAAGAGTCAAATTTTTGTATGGTTTCGGTTCTCAGTTTAAGTCTATCATTTTCATCCAAAAGGTTTTTAAGCATGTCCTTGTGGTCCTTGGATTTAATGAAGGACTCAATTTTGTCCAGTCCATACATGTAGGTCGGATTGATATCATCAGACGATATCACACTCTCACAATTATAGGCTTCAGCATCGATCTCATCCTCCTTAAACTCAAGGAAGGGCAAAATCATGCGATGGATCTTTTGGCCTATTTCACAGTCCAAGTGAAGCTGAGTAATATTAGAATATAGACGTTTTGCAATTAAACAAAAAACATTCCGCTGTTTTAACAACTTTAAATTGTCTGTTTGTAAATAAATGTTTTCGTCTTTTATTTTAACTAATTCAGACTCCTTCAACTCGATCCACATCCACCGCTCCTCACTCTTCGAAGACACCCTGCTTAATTGATCAGTTAGGTTAGAATTGGTGACTCGAGTTTGAGTTAAGCTACTATCTAGATGAGAAATTCTTGTATTAACGTTTTTTAGTTCTTTCTCATATGAGGATTGTGGTACTTTAAATGAAATGAAAACTAATTGTACCTTCTTTATCAGTTCATCAAGCTCATTGAACTGCTGGCTGAGTGGTTTGGCCGTAAAGCACATGTCCTCCTGCCCCTTCGGTTCATCGCTTCCACCATCAGTGTTGTATCCCCTCATCTGAGATACATCAGACACCATGAAGCATCTTCCTCCACTGCTCTCCTCCTTTGCCACATAAGCCTTTCCATGAGTAGGCTTCCTCACTTCATCGTCTTCTGAGTCGGTAGACCAAACTTCCACGCTACCGAACTCATTATCAGCAATCGAACCCTACACAATAAGAGCATTCATGGAAGGGTTAGCGGTAGACTTCTTCTTTCTCATCTCATCGAGCCTTTTCTGCAGCACAGCTTCCTCATCCTTTTCATCATCCTTTTCAGCCATCTTCTTAAGGACACAATCTTTAGCATAGTGGTTTTTCCCACCACAGTAGTAACAGCTTACTCCAGAATCACCATCCACCTTCGGTTCCTTCTTGGGCTCCTCAACCTTCGGTTCATTGTTAACCTTTTCTGAACTGTAACTCCCCTGCCAGTTTCGGTTTTTATTGCTGGGGAATCTCTTCTTTATGAACCTCTTGGGATTGGACACCATCATAGCATAATCCTCAGACGTGAGGTCATACTCCTCCAAGTTGAGGTCTTCATCCTCCATCACAGCTTTACTTTTTGATAGGAGGGCCAACGAACCAAGGCTTGAAACAACGTTCTTCTCCTGCAGCACAATCTTCTCTTGGGATTTGAGAATACCCACCAGTTTCGCCAAAGAGTATGATTTAAACTGCTCATGGGCTTTGACTGTAGACACCACTGCTCTCCATTCAGACCTCAGACCATTTAAGAACGTAACCTTCTGCTCGATAAGCTTCCTTTCGATGTCATGTTTGATCATCTTGCTGAGAAGATGATTGAAGCGATCGAATGTCTGGGTCACTGTTTCTTCGGCTCCTTTCCTGAATTCTCCAAACTCAGATAAGAGTAAGGTTTGGATAGAATGTTCAAGATCCTCGTCTGTAGAATACAGTTCGAGAAGTCTATCCCAAACTTCCTTTGCCGTCGTGCATGAGCTGACCAACCTGAAGGTGTCGGACTGAAGGGCGAATCTGATCAACCTTAACGCCTTGATATTGCACTGGAATTTGTCCTTTTCATCTTGTGCAATATCTTTAACATCCTTCAGCAGATCATTGTACTCCTTTTGAGTCTTAATAATCCTGGACGTTGCAGAATGAGAGAAAGGTCCATTAATGATAGCTTCCCATATGAGGTATCCATTATCCTCAGATCCTATCATGTAGTCTTCGAAGTGATGCGCCCAGACTTCATAGTCATGTGTATATAGGATTGGAATCTTCGTGGTTGAACCGATGCTGTTAGAAATATTGATTTGATTTGATTGCGACTCGTCCATTATGATCGAAAAACCTGTTCAAAGATCAGACCTGTAATAAAGCAGATTAGGGCAAAACAATAAATATCAAGATACGTCAATAATGAGATGACGGCTCAATAAATATCGGTAGTTGCGGAAAAACCCTAATTGAAACCTTTTCACAGAAAAGATGTGTATCGATTACACAGTCTCCTGCTCTGATACCAATTGATGAGATTTAAAACCTTTAATCTATGAAGATCGATTAGATCTCAAACAGGTAAGTAAATATAAAACTGTAAGAACACGAAAATAAGAACGAGACAAGAGTGAATCAAATGTGTCGAATGATTAAAAAGAATCCTCAGAAGAGCTCGATTAAGAACATCAACTGCAGAGGATTGGTAGGTTACAAGAACGATCAAAGAAATCTGTAATACTATCATTACGCTCTAGAATGATCGTTAACCTAATATGCATGCAAGCATATACTTATATATTAAACATAATGGGCTCTCGGTTGGACAGGCCCAAACCGGAATACAAATAAAATAAATAAACAGTCGAGCCCAAAGACGCAACACTTGAGCAAATCTTCAACCCAACAGTTCAGATAAGATGTACCTGGATCTTAAGAAGCTATACTGGTGGCCAAACATGAAAGCCGAGATCGCTACCTTCATGGACAAGTGTCTGACTTACGCCAAGGTAAAAGTTGAGTATCAGAAGCCCTCGGGTCTGCTCCAGTAACCCGAGATACCTAAATGGAAATGAGAGATGATTACCATGAATTTCATCACCAAGTTACCCAGATCTCCGAGTGGGTACGAAACCATTTGGGTAATTGTCGATCGTTTGACAAAATCCACTCATTTCCTTCCGATCAGCGAATCATTCAAGATGGAAAGACTTACACGAACCTAAATCCAAGAGATAGTCCGACTGCACGGTGTACCTGTGTCCATTATCTCTGATCGAGATAGCAGGTTTACCTCTAGGTTTTTGACAGTCCCTTTAGAAAGCTCTTGGAACTAAATTGGACATGAATACAGCCTATCATCCTCAGAAAGATGGACAGAGTGAGAGGACTATCCAAACCCTAGAAGATATGTAGAGAGCATGTGTACCCATTTGCCTTTGATTGAGTTCTCGTATAGCAACAGTTACCACACCGGCATCAAGGTTGCCCCTTTCGAAGTCCTCTACGGTCGTAAGTATAGATCCCCTCTATGCTGGGCCGAGGTAGGGGACACGCAACTAGCCAAAAGTCAAATTCCCGACAGTACTCTCCTTAGTATTGAAATCATCCGAGAAACCACCGAGAAAATCATCTAGATCCGAGAATGATTGAAAGCTTCACAAGACAGACAGAAGTTTATGCCGATATACGACGGAAACCTCTGGAGTTCCAGGTTGGAGACCGTGTCTTGTTGAAGGTCTCGCCCTGGAAAGGCATGGTACACTTTGGAAAGCACGGAAAACTTAACCCGAGATACATAGGACCCTTCGAGATCCTCGCTAGGATCGGTTCTGTAGCTTATAAACTTTGATTACCCCATGAGATCAACGAAAACCTGAACTTCACGGAGGAACCAATCGAAATCATGGATCGAGAGATCAAACGTACAAAGCAAAGTCGCATCCCGATAGTGAAGGTTCGCTGGAATGCCAAACGGGGACCCGAATTCACTTGGGAGCGTGAAGACTCGATGAAGCAGAAGTATCCGCATCTCTTTCCAAATCCCTGATTTGTATCTTAATTTTGAATTTCGGGACGAAATTCCCTTTAACGGGGGGATAATGTGACAACCCGAAGTTAGTTCCATCGCTGTAACCCGTTCCGTCAATAAAATTCGTCCTTTTTCGAATTGTTTCCGTTACATTTTTAAATTAAGTCATTAAATTTAAGACTTCTATTGTGACTTAATGGGTGTCCAAACACGTTAGAAACACATGAAAACACCCCGAATTAATAATTGGAAAATTTTAGTTTCGACCACATCGGGTTACGACAACTTAATCGGGTGCGACCCAAAGCCTCGTTTAACGTCAGTATTGGGTAGAATTCCACCGTCAAGGAGGTCTCGGGTCGTATTAGCATGGTTATACGACTCACAATACGTATTAAAAATAAGTTTGTTCACGGATTTTATATCTATAGTTTTATATATTAAAACTACCTACTGTTGTACTGGATGGTAATCCAGGGTTTTCAATCTATAGTTTTACGTATTAAACTATCTACTGTTGTACCGAACGGAATTCAGAAGTTTTAACTAAACTGTCTTTATAAGAAAATATGGGATTTTCTTGGATAACAACTTTTCAGAAAACCAAAGGAAACATCTTCTTTTTACATAAACAAACAGCTTATGAACTCACCAGCTTTATGCTGATTTTTAAACTGCTTGTATTCTCATGTTCTCCTTAGACAGGTATCTCGCGTTCTTTTGCAAAAGACGGAGCGTGTGGAAGTCTCATCTTACTTTTGATTAAACTTATGTATCTACAAAACTTGTATTACTTTACTTTCATACAAATGTAATGATTCTATGTAATGTAATGTTTTGTGTTTACTATGCTTACTATATACATTGGTTGCGATACTACATGACGTCCTCCGCCCCGGAACGTTTCCGCCTTCGGTTTCGGGGTGTGACACATTTCTTCGGGAGTAGCAGTTTCTGGATTGATTCTCTCGAGCTTCTCATCGAGAACATACTCTTTGTCCTCGTAACGCATAATTGTGTGAATGTATCTTATCCATTCGCTAAAGTTCGATCCATCGAAAGTCACTTTTTGACAAAGGCTTATTAGCGTGAATGAGCTAGCAGTAGCGTTGTTTGCGTTAGACATCTACAAATATAAAGGAACAAAGTTGATTAGAATTAAGTCTCTAATTAACACCCAAATGAAAATTGAGGGCTAGGACCCAACAACATTATCTACATATTAGAAAAGGGATACCGTAATCCAACATGCAAATAATTTGGAGGTAAGTGAATGACGATTCACTAATTCTTAATCATGAAAAACATAACCTTTAAGTTTTAAATGTATTGAGAATTCCTATATTTCTTTGAGATTCATTGAAAACTTTCAATGGCATGTTTAAATTTCGATATGCCCCTCCAGTTTGTTAACTGGGATACCGAGGATCACAAAGCGGGTGTGAATAACCATGCAAATCTACATGGCGCCTTCATTGTTACAATCACCTATTCGATGTGCCGGTAAACCACACACGCTCCATCGAACTATGACAAACAATGAATCACCCTTTTCCACCTTTGCTTAGAACCAATTAGTGTGACGGTTAACCACACACGCTCCACTAACTTCTTAGCAAGGGTGCAAAGTGTAATTTCATGGGATTGCATCAATTCACTTTTCCTAAAGTAACTAAGATTGGGAATTTTATAAAACACGTTTAGTTACTTTATAGTTTCATTATACTTATTAATGAGAAGAAGTTTTCCCTATCCTACCCGTTCGGCTAACGCCCCTCCACCAGCCAAGCAAGCGGTGGGTGTGAGTGTACACCCATTGAGCGCCATTTTATAGCCAGCAACCTTATACCCACCTTATAGAATGGCTTCGTGAATGAGGCCTACTAACAGTAAGACTAGCATATTTTAACTCATACATATATATATATATATATATATATATATATATATATATATATATATATATATATATTAAGCTTGTAATAATATATTATTATAGTGTTGAATTTTAAACTTGTAAAATTCTAGGGTTTGAAATTTAAATTATTCAAATTAAACTTTTAATCACAAAACTTAAATTTCAAAACTTGAGGACAAGTTTTAAACTTTTCAAAACATAAGGATCAAATAGCAAATAATGTAAATCAACAATTAAATTATCTCAATTTGATCTTATTCAATATTACTTGCAAGACAATCACCAATTCAATTCAAATAATCAATTATTATCATATACGGACATTATTATTCAACTAATTGGTAATTATCTTTTGTTTGGTCAAAAATATACTCATCTATATGGTTAAAATCGGATTTTAATGACCCAAAACAGCTAAGGCAAGTTTCCTCAAGTAAAACAGCAAGAAATCCTGAAATTACCTTTTTCTGACACTCGAACTCGCCAAGTTCCCACTATGGACTCGCCGAGTTGGAGCTACTCGCTGAGTCCACAGTGGAACTCGCCGAGTTCATCAGGAAGAAGCACAAAATCGATTTTTTTAAGGAACAAGCAATCAATCAATGCATCAATTCAATAGAAATCAATCAAAGCTCTGATGCCACTGATGGGTTTGAGCACATACAAACCCTAATTGCTTGGATCTAGGTTTCTCTAATTGAACATGCATTGAATCCAAGACTTACAATACTAGATCTAATGTAAACAATTGAATATAATCATATGAAATTGAATCTAGAACAATACCTTGGATTACTTGCTTGATACTTCTTCTTCTTGGAGCTTAGAGTCACAATTGTCACTCCTCTAATGGCTTACAAACGCCAACTAACAAGAAGATGATCTTGAGAGAGAGGGAGGAGGGTGAGAAATCGACCCAGGGTTCCTTGTCTTGCATGAGTGCCGATTTCCCTCACCCTAGGGATCTATTTATACTATGAGCTACTAGGGTTTTACCTTAAACCCTAATTGAATAACTTAGGCCCTAAGCAATCCAAGATCCTCCTAGATAATAGGCTCGGACGATTTTAAGGTTCCCAAACCCTAAATTTCATCCACCCTCATATCCATAAGGATACATAGCCCAAAACACAACTATCACACATTTGACAGTTTATGCCCCTTTATTCAATTAAACTCTTTAAGTCACCAAATTAATTCTTAATTAATATATGACTTATATTAATCAAATAACAGTATTATTCTTTTAATATATTATTCTCAGAATATATTAACAATAATATCTCTTCTCTCTTAACAAATCATCCTGTCAAGTTGCTATAGTGAAGACAACCCAAAAAGACCATGCACAACCGGATCAAATAGTTACCAAATATAGTTATAACCTTAGACACTAATCCAACACTTAATGCATTAATCTCTCATGTATAACTATCAAATCCAATGCCAAAATACCACTAAGAGTCATAAAGTTTCCAACTTTATGACTTAGCATGACCATTAAGTGCTCAATACATAATATCCCAACTTCTTAATACCTTAAGATGCTCTAGAGCATGCATGGAGGAAAACTAAGCATCAAGACCACATTTTTATGATTTAAGACCCCTCATAAGGTCTGAAAGGACGACTTATTTGGTCAAGAGCATGTCATGCTCAAGAATCACCATATTTGGGACCAAAAGTGCCATTAACCAGAACCAGATCAACCCTAGTTAATTTATAACACATGTTGTATATTCTATTAGAATATTAATTATAATTTGGCCAAGAGATATCATCATACCACCTCTATTTGAAAATTAGATCGAAAATGAAGATTTTTCCAGAAAAGAATGGTACTACTGTGTTAGAGTAGTTACATAAAAAGCTAAAAAAGTTAGATCTAAAATCATATCAAGTGGAACTATTTAAAAGTGACATTTTATTATAGGGATAATGTCATAAAAAGCCTTAAGTTTGGCAAAAAAAAAGTGTCGGTTTTACCCTTCAACAGATTTTTGGTTCATTTATGCCGCAAACTTGTCATTTTTTTTTTTTGTCGGTTTTGCCCTTTTTACCTGTAATAGCATGTTACCATAAATTATTTTTTGCGAAAAACTCTTAAGTTTACAAATATTCTATCTTTAAATTTATGGAAAAGAAAGTGATAAAGATATTATAATAACAATCACCTTTTTTAAGATCTGTTTAATAAAATACATATTGTTTTGGACAAAACAAACTAATATTACAAGAAAACTTATAAAAAAATTGATCTTTAAGACTAAATATGCTTTCTAAGTAATGTGATCGTATTTACTTCCCCGACTTTGCTGAATGACATGGCAATGATCAAAGAATCCACCCAGCTGATGTGTCACCTGACAGTCTTATGTGGCTGCATGACATGTCAACCTTATTATGTCATGCACATCCATTGGTAACGACTCCACACTTCAACTTTTTGATAGATTCCTGTCAATATGAGTGTAACATCCTTTTCTATCATTTCTTGTGAGAAAAAAGATGCCCATCAAACTCTAAACATTTTTCTCTTGTGGGCCACACATCAAACTCCATACATTTCTTCTGATATGCATGTCTGCTGAAATTTTTAAAAATAGGGGCCCACATATACATGAGGCACAGCATTTGATCAGAACTCCACACTTATTTTCGTGGGTAGACTTATGTGAAAACTTGCCCATTTTACTTCTCTTGCTCATAAATATGCATGGCTTCTCAGTTTCTTTCCTACTCACAACCACAACCTCAACATTTCTTCATAGTCTGTCATCAAGGAAATGTCGTCTGTCACAAAGTCAATCAGAGGGTGGTTGGGTAGGAGTCATGCTAACATGGAGAAGAATGATAGCGGCTACTACTATACTCCAGCAGCCAGGTTTGAAGGAGATGGGGACGATGACGATGGAGATTACGACTATGCCCCCGCAGCATGATTTAATTAATGAAAATTTAACATTAACTCTACTGTTGACAAACGCATAACGGTAGCCACTGAGGGACCACAAACCTATTTGGGTTTTTGTATTACTAAATTAGCAATACAGCTAAATGGTTTAGTATATAACACTATTTTTTCTACTGCTTATGAGATGTAGTTGTTTACTAATCAATATGTATGAATTATAAAGGCAAGACATATGATGATCCTAGTTTCATGTGTTTAATTAGTTCATTATTTTTATATGTTCAAGCAATATGATTTACTATGTATGTTTTATTAAGGCAAGCCAAAAGACATATTCAGTTATGTTTGAACCTCAAAAGTTTATAAAAGAAAGGGTATAATGCATACTAATCAACATGTAACTTGATGCATGAACTTAATTTGATATTCTCTGATTTTTACAAATAAAATGATCAACAATGTTCACGAGCATCCTAAGCAAATCAAAACAACACTAATAATAATACCTCCTTTGGTGATTTACTGGCCAAGACTATCTCAACCCATGGCCTTACAACTGATTTAATCTAGTCATCAAAAATTTATTAAAACCGTATTAATATCTAGCTCCATATCATAATTCTCTTACACAGATGTGTTCAAACTGAAATAAACATCTTGCGTTGCAAGATGAGAATGTTGAAGTAATTCAGAAGTTTTCTTTAGTCTTTTAGCACGTGAAATTGGAATAAGAGAATAAATCAAAGCCATGTGACAGATATGCCCCTGGTCTTTAGGAAGTAGCTGTTAGTTTCCTGATTTTTCTGTATTTCTTTTGTTTAAATCGCATGCATTGGGTACGTTGTAAACTGTAGTTCCTCTCCATTTTGGAATTAATAATACATCAAAACCTTCGCCTATTTTTTGTGCTCTGTTTTGTTTTCCTGTTATTTGGTTGTGAAAACCTTTGGCAGAACCTGCAAAGTCCAACATTGTGGTATCAGAGCAAAGTCCTGGTGCATGCCCAAGTATCAATCTCGTGAAGAGATGACAGGAAACAATGGCAACAGTGACAAGGATGGTCAAATAACTCTCCATTATCCAATGTTATCAAGAACCAACTATGGAGCATGGGCAATCAAAATGCGTGTCTTCATGCAAGCTCACGGTGTATGGGAAGCTGTTGAACCACGAATAGCAAACACGGTGGTGGAGGTTAAGAAGGACAAGATGGCACTAGCATTCATCTATCAAGGGATACCAGAAGACCTTGTAATGTCACTAGCTGAAAAGAAAACAGCCAAAGAAGCATGGGAAGCCCTGAAGACAATGTTCATGGGAGCAGATAGGTTGAAGGTTGCAAGAATTCAGACCCTGAAGGCAAAATTTGAAGCAATGTACATGAAGGAGACGGAGGGCGTTGATGAGTTTGCTGCGAAGGTGACCAACATCGTTAGTACCATGCGCACTTTGGGAGACACTGTAGACGAGGCTTATGTAGTAAAGAAACTACTCAGGGCGGTGCCATCCAAGTTTCTACAGATTGCCTCGACCGTAGAACATTTTGGAGACTTGGACACGATGACAGTGGAAAAAGTGATTGGACGATTGGAAGCACATGAAGAAAGAATGAAAGGGCACAGTGACAACGAAGACAAAAGGCTCCTATTAACGCATCAAGAATGGTCTGAAAGAAATAAGAAGAAAGGAGAGGGTGACACCAAATCAAAAGCAAATCGTGGAGGATTCGGTGGATCACGAGGACGAGGCAGAGAAAGAGGAAGAAATGGCAGTAGTCGTGGTGGTCGGGGTAGAAGTGGCTCTCATCACCAACGTGAAGGAAACTTCAGTTGCATCTAGCAGTCAGGACAAAAGCAAAGTGCAGTGTTACAACTGTCAGGAACATGGTCATTATGCAACTGAATGCAAAAATCCAAGAAAAGAAAGAAACCATGAGAACAATTTGATCCAGGAGGACAACGAACCTGCACTCCTATTGATGTCTCTTCAAAATAAGGAAGAACTTGGTGAGATTTTTTTAAATGAAGAAAAAGTAAACCCAGAGTTGAAAAAGAAAGGTGGGGAATCAAACCAGTCAAAGCTGTGGTATCTTGATACCGGAGCAAGCAATCATATGACTGGTGACAGAGGGAAGTTCCATAATCTGAATAAGGAGATACAAGGGTATGTCAAGTTTGGGAATGAAACTAAAGTAAGGATTGAACGAAAGGGTTCCATAATTTTCCAATGTAAAAATGGAGAACAAAGGAAACTTCAGGAAGTGTATTACATACTTGACCTCTGCAGCAACATAATCAGTCTTGGCAGCTGTCAGAAAGTGGGGATGAAATCAAGATAAAGGTGCCATTCGTATGGGTCCATGATAAAGCTGGGAGATTGCTAATGAAGGTACAGAAGTCCCTAAACCGTCGCTACAAAATAGAGCTTGAAGAAGTCAATTCAAGATGCTTGGTTGCTGAAATAAAAGACCCAACTTGGTTGTGGCATACAAGGTTAGGTCATATAAACTTCACCTCACTGAAATTGATGTCTGAAAGAGGCTTAGTTGAAGGAATTCCTAAAATGGTGATTCCATCAATATCATGTGAAGGATGCCTTATGGGGAAAAAGTCACGATATTCATTCCCATCAAGTCCAAGCTTCAGGTCAGAAGAAAGACTAGGACTTGTACATGTTGATTTATGTGGGCCAGTCACACCACCAACACCTGCTAGCAACAGGTACTTTATGTTGATAGTTGATGACTTTAGCAGGGTCATGTGGGCGTATCTGTTGAAGTCAAAAGATGAAGCCTTTCAGACATTCAAGAACTTTAGAACAAAGGTTGAAGTAGAGACTGGGAAAAAGATGAAGCTACTAAGAATAGATCGAGGGGGAGAGTTCCTTTCAAAGCAATTCACTGCATATTGTAATGAAACAGGGCTTGACAGACAATATACCTCACCATTCTCCCCACAACAGAATGGAGTCGTGGAGAGACGCAATCGAACTGTACTCGAGATGTTAAGAAGTTGCTTAAAGACTATGAATGTACCAGATGTACTATCGGGAGAAGCGGTGAATCATGCAGTCTATGTACTAAACAGGGTATGCACAAAGGCACTAAGGATACTACACCGTATGAGATGTGGACAGGAAGAAAGCCACATATCGGACACTTAAGGTTGTTTGGGTGTACATGTCATATGAAGACTGCGAAGAACCACCTGAAGAAATTAGATGATAGAAGCAAGAGGGTCGTGTATCTCGGTACAGAAAAAGGATCCAAAGCTCATAGACTCTTAGACCCTGGCACAGGATTGATTCATGTGAGTAGGGATGTAGTGTTTGAGGAAGATCAATGTAACACCGTAAAAATTTAAAACAATTTTTCGCATTTTCAAACACATTTTTACAAACTCATTCATTCATAAAATGTCATAGTATCATATCTTTGTTTCACAAAACATCTCCCAAGATCGAAATACATAAAATCCCATGTGTGTGTACGAATCAAGTCGGCACCTTCCCCCGGTCATCACTGGTACCCGAAACACATAACACGTAACATTGTAAGCATAAGCTTAGTGAGTTCCCCAAAATACCACATAAACACATATCAGCCACTCAAGGTTGTAACTCTGTTGACCCTCTGGTCGAATATCTCTGTGGGACCCTCTTGGTCCCATAACTCTGTGGACCTACTGGTCCTAACTCTGTAAACTCTGAATCATGCAATCACATATCGCAATAAATCACAACACGTAGTATCATACAAACACACTGGCATATAGCTCTAGAATACTCTGTCACACAACTCTGTTACCACACTAGGTAATGTATAATGAGAAGACTCACCTCAGGCGTCTCGATAAATCTCTGACTCGGTAGAAATATTGCCTAGCCTCCGCCTATTCACATAAAGTAAATACTCTTATAAATATAACTCTCGAGACTAGACTCAACCTGCGATTGGCACCCTCAGAAGGGTAAAAGACTATTTTAACCCCCCCCCCCCCCCCCCTCTTGACATAAGTACTCCATTGTTGACCAAACCCTAAAAGTCAACAAAAGTCAACGGTCACACTTTGACCCTACTCGCCGAGTGCACTCTGGTGACTCGGCGAGTTCACACATGTTCTCTAACACTTTGTCCCACTTGGCACGCCGAGTCCTTCCCTATGCTCGACGAGTCATACCAGTCATGAATCGCAGGGCCACCCCGACTCAACTCGCCGAGTCTCAAGAACAACTCGGCGAGTACCGCCTTGAACTCCAGTCCTCTAACCCCCTTCTGACTCACTGAGTCATCCCCCAACTCGGCATGTCTACTCACTGAGCAATTTACGTGAAACCCTAACCTTACTCGCTGAGTCTCAAGAACAACTCGGCGAGTTCATGCCATGCACAAACTTTACTGACCTCCTGAGGTCAGATCTGATTCCCTAAACCATAGATCTGGCCTCCCCAAGCATGAATGTCACGTAAAGTCCGAAACTTGATGCTTGTATAACAACAACAACAAGGCATCAAAAGGAGATTTAGTCCCAAAAATGGCAACCTAAGTCCAATAACCCCAAACTGATCCATAAAGCTCCAAGGGTTAAGGTCTCTGGACCTCTTTGAGTCCAGATCCAAGGCACAAACTCGAAGAGGGACCATTTGCTCCACATAATCACTCTCCAAAGGGGTTAGAAAACCCTAACTCTAATGCTCAACACCCAAACTGAAGGAGGTTCGAACTATTACCTCAAAATGAAGTCTCTGAACTCTGGAACTGCTAGAATCGCACCTCCTCTTTGCTCTTGGTCACCTCCTTCTTGCTAAACCAAAGGTACAAGGATCAAAAGTGACTTCTTCTTCCTCACAACGATTTGGCTCACTTAGGGTTCTCTCAAGGGACTGGTAGTCGCAATGGGAGGCTATAAGTGCCCTTAAATAGGCTCCAAACCCGGGGGATTAGGGTTTCATTAAACGGCGTGGACTCGCCGAGTCCGGATGTGAACCCGGATGAACATCCGCGACCCTACTCGGCGAGTCTTGGCTCCAACTCGCCGAGTTCCTCCACAAACTCCAAAATAATTAAATAAAATAATATACCTGGGAATCCGGATGTTACAATCAAACTTGGAATTGGGAGAAGACGACCAAGATAAAGGCAATTCCAGGCATGAGCTTCACAGTGGAAGGCTTTAATTTCAACGAATTTCACAGAGATGATTCAGATCCAGAATCCTATACCCCACAACACGGGTACGGGTCAAGTGATGATAGCAACTGGACCGGAGAACAACAGCCCACTAGTTCTCCATTATGCTCTCATGGAAGCCCACAGAGTATACCCTTAAACCAACCTGATACACCTAATTCACCAGTGACGCCCAATTCTCCCACCACACCGAACTCTCCAACTGAAACAACGAGCACCGCTTCCAGCTCCACAGGAGGTGGAGCTCCAAAACGATACTGACTCCTCACAGAACTGTACGATCAAACAGAAGAAATCGAACTCCCTAAAGAACTAATGATGATCCAAGATGATGAAGAACCTAACTCATACCGAGAAGCAAAAGAGAAGATCGAATGGGTCAATGCAATGAAAGAAGAGTTGGCTTCAATCAAAAAGAATAACACATGGAGGCTTGTCAAACTCCCAAAAGGGAAAAAAGCGATCGGTTTGAAGTGGGTCTACAAGGTGAAAAGAGATCCACATGGAAGAATTCTGAAGTATAAGGCGAGAATTGTGGCGAAAGTGTATATACAGAAATAGGAAATTGACTATGAGGAAGTCTTTGCTCCAGTGGCTAGGACCGAAACTGTACGTGTAATTTTGGCACTTGTTGGGTCGAATGGATGGTGGGTTCACCATCTTGATGTAAAATCAGCATTCCTGAATGGAAGATTGGAAGAGGAAGTGTACGTATCTCAGCCTGAAGGATTCGAGAAAAGTAACAAGGAAGGAAAAGTGTACAAGCTTTCAAAGCCCCTATATGGATTAAAACAAGCACCCAGGGCTTGGAATTCATGCCTGGACAAATACCTGAAGAGTTTGGGATTTACAAGATGCTATCAAGAGTATTCAGTGTACACAAGGAAAAGAAAGGGGACAATCTTGATTGTTGGCGTCTATGTAGATGATTTGTTGGTAACCGGTGATTGTCCAAAAGATGTTGACAAATTTAAATTGGAGATGAAATCCAAATTTGAAATGAGTGATCTTGGCTTACTGAATTACTACTTGAGAATCGAGGTAAGTCAGCATGGTACAGGGATAAACTTGAAGCAGGAAGCTTACGCGAAGAATATCCTAAACAAGACCAGAATGATGAACTGTAATCCAACGAAGAGCCCAATGGAGCACATGTTAAAGTTGCCTAAGGATGAAGAAGGAGAACTTGTAGATCCCTCTGAGTACAAAAGCATTGTTGGTGCACTCAGGTAATTAACACACACACGCCCTAATCTTTCGTTTACAGTAGGGGTTGTTAGTCGGTTTATGGAGAAGCCAACTATAAAACACCTTCAAGCAGTAAAAGGAATACTTAGATACATAAAGGGCACCCTAAGTTATGGTCTATCTTACATTAGAAGGGAGAATAGAGTCACTCTAACAGGGTACTCAGACAGTGATTTTGGAAAAGACATGAATGATGGAAAGAGCACAGGTGGCACAGCATTCTACTTGAACGGGAATCTGGTAACATGGATGTCACAAAAGCAATGCAGTGTAGCTTTGTCTTCCTGTGAAGCAGAGTTTATGGCTGCAACTATGGCAGCTTGTCAAGGCATTTGGTTGCGTAGACTTCTCACTGAAGTAACAGGGCAAAAGGTACCACTTGTGGCTTTTTATGTTGACAATCGAGCAGCCCTCGATTTGATGAAGAATCGGGTATTTTAGGGGTGTAGCAAGCACATAGATATAAGATACCACTTTATCAGAGAATGTATTGAAAATGGAGAAATAATTGTGAGTCATGTGCGTGGCACAAAGCAGAAGGCGGACATCCTGCCAAAGTCCTTAGCAAGAGTGAAACATGAAGAAATGCGAGAACTAATTGGAGTAAAGCCAATCACCACCTCAGAATTAAGGGGGAAAATGTGGAAGTAATTCAGAAGTTTTCTTTAGTCTTTTAGCATGTGAAATTGGAATAAGAGAATAAATCAAAGCCATGTGACAGATATGCCCCTGGTCTTTAGGAAGTAGCTGTTAGTTTCCTGATTTTTCTGCATTTCTTTTGTTTAAATCCCAGGCATTGGGTATGTTGTAAACTGTAGTTCCTCTCTATTTTGGAATTAATAATACATCAAAACCTTTGCCTCTTTTTTGCGCTATGTTTTTTTTCCTATTATTTGGTTGTGAAAACCTTTGGCAGAACTTGCAAAGTCCAACAGAGAAGCATCTCCAGCAAGAAACTCATCAACATTGCCATTAATAACCTCAATAGAATTTATGTTTGCAAAGCTTTTATAGATTTTGGTAGTACTAGTGAAATGCTGCTAGTTGGCTAGCAGTAGATAATGGTTATACTGTGTAAAAGTATATATGCTACTCAGTTGTTGATTTATTAGACCATAATCGATCATAAAATTTCTAGTAATCCACAATTTCAACCGGTCTATGATATCTTTTCTACCACCGGAGCATTGTAACTCAGTAGAGTAGTTCTTGAACAATAGGTGTAACATTGTTGCTAGCATGTGTAAACAACAATTATGATCAAATTAGAAACTCTGGTGAATTGGTTACGTAATTACCCTAAGACAAGTCCAGATTACAAATCGTCCTAAGCTATTCCTTAATTCTAAATCCAGATCGATTTCATCAAATGATTTTCTATAGTAGAGGCACCGTTTGGTCAGTCTGGAATAAAGGTTGTATGTGTAATTGTGTAAGGTTTTCTATAAGGAAATATTCAGTATTCCTTCATTGGTCACCACAAATGTCACCATCAAAGATATTATGATAACCTACTCCTAAACTACACCTTAAGTCCACTTACGTCCACGACAGGACTTGAACCCTCAACCTCAAGGAGGGATGGCAACACCGGATACCGGTAGGCTAGAAGCCCTTTGGTAATGAACATTTACTCTTGTTGAATACTTGAATATCATTAACCATAACCAAATCAACCCTAGTTAATTTATTACACATGTTGTATATTCTATAAGAATATTAATAAACTAGGCGAATGTCCGCGCGTTGCGCAGAAACACCTATATAGTTGAAGTCTTTACAAATATATGTTTTTTTTAATATAGCAATAACGTTGTTGTTAAATTTGATATAATAATTCGTATTCTAAATTGATATAATGTATTGATTATTTTAAGTTATATGATAATATATACATCTATTATAATTACATAATCTCAATCGTTTGAATGACTTCTACCCGCGAGTTACACATGAATAAAATTAAATATGATATATGGTTTAATGTTATTTATAGTTGTTGTTATTGTTAATTGATTTTTTAAAATTTATTTGCTTAATGTTTTAATTTCTATTATTATAATTATTTAAAACATCAAACATTATTTTTTGATTTTAAAACTAACAATATAATCATTTATATAGAGTCATTTTTTAACTATTGTTATTGTAAGTTATTTTAAGTTGCTTATTTGAAAACTTTTAACGATTAGAAAAATATCAATAGGAAATATTTTAGTTAACTAAGATTACAATTAAGTTCTTGCATTTATCACTACAACTTATCACTTTTAACTATTTACAAAATATTCTTTGGTTTTTTAACTGAAACTGAAATTTATATTTAAGTTGACATTGTAATGTTATATTTTAATTAACAATTTAAGTATTTTGTCCAAACTGTTCAAAAATTGTATCTTTATTCTGATAATGGTTACCATACAACAACATATTAAATCTAATAAATTAAATATAATATGTTAAAAGTTAAAGACATAACTTTATAAGTAGAAGTAAAGATATTATTTTAAAATTGAAACTTAGTATATTTATGATTACACGTTTGGTTTGATATTTATTTAACCTTATTAACCAATTTATAATCATTATTAGAAA
The DNA here is from genome assembly GCF_002870075.4 of Lactuca sativa. Taxonomy (NCBI): domain Eukaryota; kingdom Viridiplantae; phylum Streptophyta; class Magnoliopsida; order Asterales; family Asteraceae; genus Lactuca; species Lactuca sativa. Next base: position 238,716,678 of record NC_056627.2, read on the forward strand.
ACACTACAATTAATCACTTTTAACTATTTACAAAATATTCTTTGGGTTGTTTAAGTTAAACTAAAATTTATATTTAAGTTGACCCTGTAATGTTATATTCAAAATAATAATTTAAGTATTTTATATAAATTGTTCCAAAATTATATCTTCAAAATGATAATAGTTTACATCCAACAATATATTAAAACTAATAAATTAAGTATAATATGTTAAAAGTTAAATAAAAATCACTTAATAAGTAGAAGTAATATATTATTTTAATATTGAAATTTAGTTTATATGTGATTACACTTTAGGTTTGATATTTATTTAACCTTATTAACCAACTTATAACTATTATTAGAAAGAAATTGAAAAGTCATGGGAGTTTCAAATGAATGTGGTGAAAGGAAAAATAAATGGGGGTTTCAAATGAATGTGGTGAAAGGAAAAATGTTTTAATATTTCTATTTTGAAACAAAATGTTAGTAGTAAAGCAAACATATAGTTACCATATTAGTTTTATTAAACATTATAGTTTAATTTTTAAGTCATTGTGATATATACAACTATTTGATAATTTTATAAACCGTTTAAAATTGTGTAAATTATATATCAAATGAATGATAATATAACGAGTAACAAAACATATGAACAAAAATATGAACTGCAACTTTTAAAAACATAAAAATAGAAAAACATCTATTATAACATTTGTATTAAAATATATATATATATATATATATATATATATATATATATATATATATATATATATATATATATATATATATATATATTCAACGAATAATAAAAAAATATGATAAATAAACACTATAACTTTTAATAACATAAAAACACAAAAAATATCTATTATAACATTTGTATTAACTTTTCATATTTAAATCACAAATCTCTTCAAATATATTAATGTTTTTAATAAGCAAAACTTTACAACCTTATAAAAGAAAGGAAAATAAAAAGTTATTAGTGATTACTAATTAATAATCATAAGTTAAAAACTCTTGAGTTGTAACTAATAAATATACATAAATTAGAAAACTCTTGAGTTGTAGTGTGAGTTTCAAATGAATGCGGTACTTGGAAATGTGTATTTTTTGTTATTATTATTATTATTATTATTATTATTATTGTTATATTCGTCTAAATAATTGGTTTTGATGCATCATTTTAATCTCTTCAATTATTAAACATAAAGATATTTAATTATAAATTTATAACATACATAGGTGCATATTAAGGTTGTAAAAAACGTTCGACGTTAGCTAGTTGGTGGACTAGGGTCAAATGATTAATCGGCTAGGCGGTGATTTATCGGGGGATTAATCGGAGACCATTAATTACTAATTTGTTGAATTTTAAAAAATTAAATATGACTAATATCATATCAAAGTTCGTAAATACCACTAATATGATAACAAAATAGGTTAATATGATTAATACAACACTAATCATGCCTCAAATTGTTTAAATTGATATAAAACTTCTTCAAAATGTTAAAATTTCATTGTTTTATAATGTTTCACTCATTATGTATGTAGAGATTAATCGCAAGACGCCCTCTAATCGGTCGAGTAGCGCCTAGGGATTAATCGGGACTTAGTCGGGATTTTTACAACAGTGGTGCATATACATGTTAAACAAATGACATATTATATATATATATATATATATATATATATATATATATATATATATTCATAAATGTAATATGTAATTCTTGTCGTAGTAATATGGATAAATTACTTTCATATGAAGAACATATCATGATAAGTCTATCATAATTACATATCAAATGTTAAAAATTATGTTATCTTTTAAATATGTTGTGTACGATAACCCAACAAAAAAAATAATAGAAAATAAACATAATCACAATAGAAAAACTACAATCAAATAAATAAGAGCATTAGGTGGTTGAATATATAAACAAAGATGTTACATAAATATACATTTAAATCAAAAGAAAAAACTAATATTCATCAACTTTGCTCAAACAAAAAAAAACCTATATCCGTTTTCTGAATCTTCTTTCTTCATTTAACACCATTCAACCATAGAAACTTGATGACAATTCTTTACTAACCTGCAATCAAAATATTTTTCTTGAAAAAGAAGAATCAGAAAGATATTCCAAGCAAAACATTGATGTTTGAAGATTCACATTCAAGATTGAGTAATACATACAAATCACATATAACGATTAAATGAGAAACTGAATATAAACAAAGAATAGAAAAGCTTCATTTGTTTTGGTTGAAAGATATTCCAAGCAAAACATTGATGTTATGACATCCTTCTTACATGTAAGATTTTATATAACACAAAAGTCACAAAAGATTGACCTTTTTATAGTAAACTTCTCACTAAATGCTAATTAAACATAATATAAGTTATAAAACTTTTGAGTGTTAAATCATAATTTAAAAAAAACTTTTGAGTTGCATTAGTTAAAAAATGGGATTTCAAATGAATGTGGTTTGAGGAAGTTAAAAAATAGGGGTTTCAAGTGCATGAGATTCAAAAAAAAATGCTAGCTTTATAAGTATGTATGATATGATTGGCCAAGAGATATCATAATAGCACCTCTATTTGAAAATTAGATCCAAAATGAAGATTATTCCCGAAACGAATGGTCCTGTGTTAGACTAGCTACATAAAAGCTAAAAAAGTTGGATCTAAAATCATATCAAGTGGAGCTATTTAAAAAGTGACATTTCATCATAAAGGTCTAATGCAACCTGTCTCAAGAGGCAAACCATAACACAAGAGTCAAAATACTTATATTCTATCTTTAAACTTCTGGAAAAGATAGGATAAAGATATTGTAATAAAAATCACCTTTTTTAATATATGTTTAATAAAATACAGATTGTTTTGGACAAAACAAACTAATATTACAGGAAAACTTATTAAAAAAAATTGATCTTTATGTCTAAATATGATTTCTAAGTAACGTGATCGTATTTACTTCCCTGACTATGCAGAATGACATGGCAGTGATCAAAGAATCCACCCTACTGATGTGTCACCTGACAGTCTTATGTGGCTGGATGACCTGCCAACCATATTATGTCACGCACATTCATTGGTAATGACTCCACACTTCAACGTTTTGATAGATTCCTGTCAATATGACTACAAAATCGATCCTTTTATCTCATTTCTTCTGAGAAAAAAGATGCCCATCAAACTCTAAACATTTTTCTCTCGTGGGCCACACATCAAACTCCATGCATTTGTTCTGATATGTCTGCTGAAATTTTTACAAATAGGTGCCCCCATATACGTGAGGTACACCATTTCATCATAACTCCACAGTTATTCTTGTGGGTAGACCTATCTGAAAAAATGCCCAGTTTACTTCTCTTGCTCATAAATATGCTAGTTTCTTTCCTAATCACAACCACAACTTCAACATTTCTTCAAAGTCTGTCATCAAGAAAATGTCGTTTGTCACAAATTCAACCATTCAAAGGACCCGCATGGACTCGCCGAGTCGCCCATGTGCACTCGACGAGTCGGGTCAAATTTTGACCGTTGACTTCAGTTGACCTTAGGGTTTTGGTCAAGCTAATTCAGGAGAGTTCAGGGATGGGTAGAATGGCCCTCTACCCAACCTATATAGATGAGACTATGAGAGGGTATTGATCAGGTATGTTTTTGGATGATAGGAGGAGGCTAGGTCGGGACGTCGAGCACGAGAGTTTATCCGACTTCATTCGAGGTGAGTCTTCTCACTATACATTACCTACAGTGGTATCCATGTGTAGACCAGAGGGTCTTGTGTGCTATGTGTATGTATGAGATTATGTGCATTTGTTATTTGTATGCTATGTGGTGTATAGACCGGATCGGAGGGTCCAACGATATAGACCGGACCGAAGGGTCCAACGAGCCACGGGACTGGAGGATCCCGCTGAGACACATTGACCGGAGGGTCGTGCTATAACCTCAAGTGGCGTATGTGTTGTATGTCGTATTTTGGGGAACTCACTAAGCATTCATGCTTACCGTGTTGTGTGTTATGTGTTTCAGGTACCAGTGAGAATCGCGGGAAGGCGCCGGCATGATCTGTACACACTTGCGGAGTTTTTTATGTATTGTGATCTTGGGATTTGTTTATGGAGATGTCATGTGATACATTGAGATTTGATAATCTTATAAATGAAATTACATTTTTAAAGTGAAAAATTGTTTGGAAAATTACGTTGTTACAGTCATGCTAACACGGAGAAGAATGATAGTGACTACTACTATACACCAGCAGCCACGTTAGAAGGAGATGGGGGCAATGATGATGGAGATTACAACTATGCCCCTGCAGCATAATTTAGTTGATGAACATTTAACATTAACTGTAGCAAGGTGAGGGACCACAAAACCATTCATGGAGATTTTGTATTACTAATGCAATACTGCTAAACGCTTTAGAATGTAAAACAATTTTTCCTACTGCTTATGAGATGTAGTTGTCTACTAATCAACACATATGAGTTACAAAGGCAAGCTAAATAATGATCCTAGTTTCTTGTCTTTAATTAGTTCGTTATTTTTATCTATTCAAGCAATATGAGTTAATATGTATGATTTAAGAAGGCAAGCCAAAATACATATTGAATTATGTTTGAACCTCAAAAGGTTATAAAAAAAAAGGGGTTAAATGCATACTAATTTAATTTGACAATCTCTGATTTTTACAAATAAAATCGACAATGTCAGGAAGATCCTAATTAAATCAAAACAACACAAATAATATCCCAATCAGTGATTTACTATGCAAAACTATCTATTAACATGAAAGCATGTGACGGTCCTGTATTGATGAAGGATTATGGTGATGACAATGATAGTATTGCTCTTGTTTCTTGAACTTTATCTTCTTCAAGTGGAATTCCTGATTGAAATAACACCTGAGTCTCTTCTTGAAAGGCCAAAGATAAAGTTCCTCATATCTCAATCCATGGGCTTACAACAGATTTAACCATGTCAAGAATTTATTGAAATTACCAAATTAACTAGCTCCACGTCATATTTCTCAAACACAAATGACAGTTTGAATAATGTGTTCAAACTGAGATAAAAATCATTCATTTCAGGACGAGAAGCATCTCCAACAAGAAACTCATAAACATTTCTATTAACCTCAATAGAACTACACCCAGGCTCCTTTCTTATTTTGAGTCCTTCGTATCTAAATCTTTTCTAAAACTACCAAGAACATATTTTAGCTTGTTGCATGTCCTTTGGATCAGATTGCTTGTGATTGATATATAGTTCATAGATTTTGTTTTCAAGGATTCCTCAAAAGTGCTAAAAAATGTGATTTAATAATAATCATGGACTCATTTATTCAAAAATGCATCTAAATAAATGTCGTCAAATAACTATATCCCATTTTTCGAAGTTTAAGAATGGCATGAAAACATTTTCCGGAAATTTTGAGATTCAAGTGTATTTTCTTTTATTTAATACAAAATTATTAAGTTTTAGAGTGACAAATCAAAAGTGAAAATAGTTCCCTAGGTCAAAAAGCACTCATTTTTTACATGGCTGCTGTTATGAGTCCTAGACGGTTCAAATAAATTTTCTCTAGATTTGGACACTGATATTTATTTCGATTTTTGTGCCTTTAATCATTATAAAATTTTAAAACCAGGCTAGGCTCATCCAAATAACTTGAAAATTTACAAAGATCACAATTTGGGTTAGATGTGATCGTAATAACATTTTTCAGGATTTTTAATCATATTTTAACAGGACCACCATATATTCTGGAAAGTTATAGAAATAAATTTTGGAAAAGTTTAGATATTGTTTCAGTAGTTTTAGTAACTACTTCAACTTTCTTAAAAATAAACATGGGTAATTTATAAAACCGGCTTTTCCTATATCAAATGACGTTTTAGTGTTATTAATCATGATAAATTCATGCCAATGTGGGACTAGCCCACTTGGTAGAGGCTTTGCCTCTTAGATGGGAGGTCTCGAATTCTAATCCAGACGATGAACCAGATAAAGGTTAGAAACTATTATGATTAAATTTTCAAACATTTTTATGAATTCTTATTATTTAATCATATTTTATTGCTTTTTTTTTTAGATATAAATTATAATAAATAGTTAAACATATCCAAAAATCATAAAATTTTTGTAACGAAACTATACCCACTCTTAAATAAAAAAAAATATATAAATTTTGGTTGATTTTGATACTGTTTTGGTAATATTCTCAAATTTATGAGGCTTAAAATGTATAATAAAACTCTTTTGTATATATTAAATGAGCAATTTTTATGACAAATGTTATTACAAACGTTCTAATATGTATAAAATATATTGACACTGAATACAGAGACTAAATAAAATAAGTTAAATTTTCAAAAATAAATATAAGTTTTAAGGCATTTTATAATAGTATAGTATTTAAGTATTACTTGAACTCGAGATCCAGGCACAAATCTTACTAGTATCTTTACGTTTGGTAGGATCAAAGTAGGATTGGACATTCGGGTTTCTGTCAGTGGATCAATTACGGTTTGTCTGTGGATTAATTGTAGATTGTCTATGCCCATTATTGCGTGTATTCATAGCCCCTTTTTATTTTTTTTCATATTTTGGGGTGAAAAACATGTTCTTATTATACAAAATGTTCGTACTAATTTATGACAACTCCTCACTCACACCGAAATGTGAGTGCATGTTACCTATGTACTTCTTATGTTAATGATAGAACATAGAGCTTGATAGGGCAGTGCAGTCGTAGGCTTGGTTGTGGCCTCAATGCATTAGCATGTATTATTACTTTTGCTTATAAATTTACATAACAATTACTTACACGTTTTTGTATACTTCTCAATTGGTAGTTTCATGTCAAACAAAGTTCGGATTTGTATAACCTAAGTTTCACAAACCTGTGAACTCACCAACTATTTCGGTTGTTGACCTCTCATTTTAACATGCTTTTCAGAAACACGTCAGTAAGAAGACACTTAGGGATACACCACTTGTAGAAGCAATGTGCATGTATTCATTTTTATTGTACAGTAATTTCTTAAAACAATGTTTCAAAACTTTTATAAACTTTAATGCTTTTAAAATACTATGGATGGTGTTATCTTTTACCTTATGCTATGGAACATTTTCTTGTTGTACCTCATGCTTCCACTTTAGCACGGTGTGACAACCAGATTCTTCCTTTGAAGTTCGTGGAACGTCATATAGGTACGGGTATTATCTTGTGGATGGGATCTATCCGGAGCACGCTTGTTTTGTGAAGTCACTGTCTTATCCAAATGAACGAGAAACGTTGAAGTTTAAGAGAGCTCAAGAGAAAGCGAGAAAGGATGTTGAACGAGCGTTTGACGCTCTTAAAAAGCATTGGCATATACTTAAATATCTTGCACATTATATGGAAATAAAGAAAATGAGTGAGGTGAATTATACTTGTATCCAAGGGCAAACCCAAGAAATTTTTTAGGGTGTTCCTAATAACTTGTTAAACATCCAAAAACTAGAAACATATATAAATTATCAAACAACCACAAACTTCAAACATATATATTACAAATTCACTAAGGTCGTCGACGAGTTTTCATTTTATCAAACATATTGTTGATATCTTGATTGGCAACATCCGCAAAAACCTCTTTTTCGATATAAGCAACCAAGTTATCATTCATCCATTGATCTCCCATTTTATTGCGTATCATGTTCTTCACAATCTTCATAGCGGAAAACGATCTCTCAACTGTTGCTTTTGAAACCGGTAACGTCAATGCTAATTTGATGAGCAAGTAAACCATAGAAAACACTTTATCTCTTTTTGTTTCAACCATCTTCTGTGCAAGATCGCCAATCCCATTTAGATTCAAAAACTCTGACGAATTCAACATATCGAGAATATAAGTTTCCAGTTGATCGTTAAGTATCTCCAAATCCATATCTGAAAAATCATTTGGATATAAACGAGCTAGCTGAATTAATTTGTTTTTATCAAAAGCTGCAAATGAGTTATTTGGATTGAGACTCGCCATGAAAAGAAGCAATTTTGTGCCAGTCTCACTAAAATGACTCTCTGGTTCTGTGCGTTGCAAATCAATGACATCGTAGAATAACTCTACACGATAGTAGTGTAAGTTTGTCCTCTTTGGATATTTTCGTCGTGACCGTCCAGGAAGTAAGAACATTGCATCCATGTTGCAAACCTCAATCTCGTGTTTTTTACAAAACAATGTAGTCTGAGTGAGCATAGAATCCCATCCACTATCCCTCAAATTTTGCAATTGCATCTTGCAAATTCTAACCATGTTCAATGTATTTACAATATCTTGATCTTTCCTTTGCAATGCTTGGGATAACTCATTCGTAATACCCAATAATTTTTTCATGAAGTGCAGAGAAAATATGAAATTAAAGGTCTGCAAGGAGTTAATTAACATATCAGCTTCACATTTTTGTTCTGGGGTTGCTCCACCTTCCGTAATAATCTCAAGAACATCTAAAACGGATGGAAACAATGTAATCATACTTATCAAAGTACCATAATTGGATCCCCAATGTGTGTCTCCCGGTTTGATAAGAGATGTTTCTTGATTGAGGCCTCGACTGCTTATGATTTCACCTAAACCAAGTGCTTCAATAACTTTGGAAGCTTGTTGTTCTCGAAGACGGTCAAGACGCTTGCAAGAACCTCCAACAACATTCACAACATTGGTTAGCAACACAAACAAAGAAACGATTTTTGAATTATTTTTTGCCACCACTACAAGAGTAAGTTGAAGCTGGTGAGCAAAACAATGAATATAATATGCACTTGCATTTTCATTCAAAATCAAAGTTTTAAGACCACCAAGTTCACCTTTCATATTACTTGCCCCATCATAACCTTGTCCCTGCAAACCTGAGATGCTCAACCCATGTCTTGAAAACAAATTATCGAGTGTCTCTTTAAGTGTAATAGCTGCAGTATTTGGGACATGCTCAATACCTAGAAAGCGTTCAATTACACGACCTTCTACATCTACATACCGCAACACAACACTCATTTGTTCTTTAATCAAAATATCACAAGATTCATCAACAAGGAGAGAGAAAAAACATTCGCCGATATCATTTATAATGAGCTTCGTTGTTTCAATTGCAGCTGCATGAACAATGTCTTTTTGGATATCTGGTAAAGTCAACTTTAGATTCAAATGAGCATTATTGAAAGTAACATCTTTAATGCTTTGATTATGATCAGCTAGAAATTACAACAACTCTATAAAGTTCCCTCTGTTAGCTGAAGTTTCACTTTCATCATGTCCTCTAAATGCAAGACCTTGTCTTAATAGAAATCGAATACAATCAATTGATGTATCCAATCGTATATCATAGTTTATTGAACTTTGTGTTGATTGCTTTGCGAACGCAACATCAACGCGTTGTTTGTTGTTCAATAAATCCTTGCACTTGGACCAAGCTTGGTTGTGAACACTCTTGCAACCTCTAACATGTTGATTCAACTTTTCTTTATGTCCCCAATTTTCAAATATTCCCACACTAACAAACGTTTCACCGCCTCCTTGTGCTCCAACATATGGTTTGAATAAATAACAATATAAGCAATACACAGCATTTTGAGTTACACTATATTCTAGCCATGTAGAATATTCTTTAACATTAAACCAAGCAACATTAAATCTTCGTGGTTTTTTGCCAAAAAGAGTGTAAGGAAACTCGTGAGATTTAGGTTGGCAAGGCCCTTTTAAGAGGTATGCTCTTCGAACTTCGTCTCAAACATTAGGATCATAATCTAAAATCCTAGTCCTCATTCCAGGGTCTGAGGGAAGATCTGGTAAATTGATTTCCACACGGCTATGTTTAGAAAAATCAACATTAGATGCCTCTGATGAATCCGGAATTTTTCTCTTTGTTAAATATTTCTCCATGCCTGTTGAATGATAAGTGATTAATAAATAATAAGTAATTAATGAAAAATAAGACTTGTTTCTTATAATAAATACAATAACTAAATAGAAAAATAAAAAGGTAATATAGGTTCTACTTGGTCTGTTCATATGTTTGCATAGAGAAAAGAAAGAAAGATATAATAATTAACAAATATGTATATTCAAACATCAAAAAAGCAAGAGATAACAATTAAAAGATAAGTATATTTACACTGTGAGTTGTGACTTTCTCTTTTCACAGCATGGGCAAGTGTACTGTATGCAAGTGTGCAACAAAAGGAATTAAATAAACAAATGGTGGGGATCGGTTGCTATATCTTTTCCCATAATCTAAATAACATAATTTATACAATAAATAATAGGATCATAGGAATCGTATCTACTCCAATTCTAAATAAACAAATTAACGGAATCCCAATTGCTTTGCTGCCGACATATACAACAAAAGTATACCCTAAATTCTTTGAAAATATAAAATATTTACATACAATAAGTCAATAACCTGCTGCTTTGCTTGCTTGCTCGATCGCAAACTTCAATTAAGAGAATTAGAAATTTAGAAGACGATGCCTGGTTGTCTTACTTGCTTGATCGCACTTTTCTCCATCTAATTTCCCGCTAATTTGATCTAATGAGATTTGGGGTTCGGACTAATGAAAGCGACGAGAGTGGGCCTGGCTATTTGGGCTAGTAAAAAAAACAAAAAAAAATAATAATCTGAGGGTGGGCCTGGGCTCCCTCTGGCCCCAACGTGGCTCCGCCATTGCTTGTATCATATTGCATAATATGATTCTCAAAGACGAAGGAAATGCAATATGTTGGAAGTGATGAGGAGACCAATAATTCATGATGTTGAGACCCATCATGTTCTTCGTAGATACCTAACGGAACATATTGGAACTGATGACCACATCGAGCTTAACGCAGAACCTGTCAATGATTTAGAAAGGGAAATTTTCTGATGAAGATGTCATTTAGCTCTACCTATAATTCGTTTTTTAATTAATATGTAGGTTTCGTAATTTCAATTTATGTGTTTTGTATTTTTAAATTTTTTTTTTCTTGTAATTTCCTTTCAAGTTTAATGAAATTTTAGTTTTAAAATAATTTGTTCAAGGATAAATATTTTTAATATTATTCATTTACCAAAAAAAAAAAAATAGCGCATACGTGGCAACCCACATGGTGTTTTTTTCTTACATTCAAAGCATTAGTTATATCATGATAATCAAACTAACCATAAGCTTCTAATAAAATGTAAAAATTTGATAGGTTACAAACTTGATATCCGAGTTTTGATCGACTACACACCTCCAAACACATTTTAAAGTTGCATATTTAATATAAAATACAATTTTTATATAACTAATACATATTTATACATAAAAATATGGTTTGAGTGTAAAAAAAAAATGTATTTATACAAAACTATGGTTTTTAAATGAAAAAAAAAAACATATTTATACTGTTTAAATGTATTAAAAAAATATTTATACGGTTTCAAATAGAAAATTGTCAACATTGAACAAAATTGGAAAAAATGATGTTCGATTTGGAACAAAAAAACATAGTGTCAAAGTTGAAAGAAAAAATTAAACTTGTTGTCAAAATCGAAAAAAAAAAATGAAAACTTAGTGTTTTTTGTGAGAAAAAAAAAATTCAATTTTGCCACGTCAGCATGCAACCTCGGTCAAGTGGTCAAAATTGTAACAAATTGGAAAACACAGTGTCAAAATTAACACAAAAAATAACACTGTGTCAAAATCGAATTTCTTTGTAAAAAAAAATGTTTTTTGTGCCATTTACCCTTATAAAAAAGGGGTTAAATGCATACTAATTTAATTTGACAATCTCTGATTTTTACAAATAAAATCGACAATGTCAGGAAGATCCTAATTAAATCAAAACAACACAAATAATATCCCAATCAGTGATTTACTATGCAAAACTATCTATTAACATGAAAGCATGTGACGGTCCTGTATTGATGAAGGATTATGGTGATGACAATGATAGTATTGCTCTTGTTTCTTGAACTTTATCTTCTTCAAGTGGAATTCCTGATTGAAATAACACCTGAGTCTCTTCTTGAAAGGCCAAAGATAAAGTTCCTCATATCTCAATCCATGGGCTTACAACAGATTTAACCATGTCAAGAATTTATTGAAATTACCAAATTAACTAGCTCCACGTCATATTTCTCAAACACAAATGACAGTTTGAATAATGTGTTCAAACTGAGATAAAAATCATTCATTTCAGGACGAGAAGCATCTCCAACAAGAAACTCATAAACATTTCTATTAACCTCAATAGAACTACACCCAGGCTCCTTTCTTATTTTGAGTCCTTCGTATCTAAATCTTTTCTAAAACTACCAAGAACATATTTTAGCTTGTTGCATGTCCTTTGGATCAGATTGCTTGTGATTGATATATAGTTCATAGATTTTGTTTTCAAGGATTCCTCAAAAGTGCTAAAAAATGTGATTTAATAATAATCATGGACTCATTTATTCAAAAATGCATCTAAATAAATGTCGTCAAATAACTATATCCCATTTTTCGAAGTTTAAGAATGGCATGAAAACATTTTCCGGAAATTTTGAGATTCAAGTGTATTTTCTTTTATTTAATACAAAATTATTAAGTTTTAGAGTGACAAATCAAAAGTGAAAATAGTTCCCTAGGTCAAAAAGCACTCATTTTTTACATGGCTGCTGTTATGAGTCCTAGACGGTTCAAATAAATTTTCTCTAGATTTGGACACTGATATTTATTTCGATTTTTGTGCCTTTAATCATTATAAAATTTTAAAACCAGGCTAGGCTCATCCAAATAACTTGAAAATTTACAAAGATCACAATTTGGGTTAGATGTGATCGTAATAACATTTTTCAGGATTTTTAATCATATTTTAACAGGACCACCATATATTTTGGAAAGTTATAGAAATAAATTTTGGAAAAGTTTAGATATTGTTTCAGTAGTTTTAGTAACTACTTCAACTTTCTTAAAAATAAACATGGGTAATTTATAAAACCGGCTTTTCCTATATCAAATGACGTTTTAGTGTTATTAATCATGATAAATTCATGCCAATGTGGGACTAGCCCACTTGGTAGAGGCTTTGCCTCTTAGATGGGAGGTCTCGAATTCTAATCCAGACGATGAACCAGATAAAGGTTAGAAACTATTATGATTAAATTTTCAAACATTTTTATGAATTCTTATTATTTAATCATATTTTATTGCTTTTTTTTAGATATAAATTATAATAAATAGTTAAACATATCCAAAAATCATAAAATTTTTGTAAGGACACTATACCCACTCTTAAGTAAAAAAAAAATATAAATTTTGGTTGATTTTGAAAATGTTTTGGTAATATTCTCAAATTTATGAGGCTTAAAATGTATAATAAAACTCTTTTGTATATATTAAATGAGCAATTTTTATGACAAATGTTATTACAAACATTCTAATATGTATAAAATATATTGACACTGAATACAGAGTCTAAATAAAATAAGTTAAATTTTCAAAAATAAATATAAGTTTTAAGGCATTTTATAATAGTATAGTATTTAAGTATTACTTGAACTCGAGATCCAGGCACAAATCTTACTAGTATCTCTACGTTTGGTAGGATCAAAGTAGGATTGGACATTCGGGTTTCTATTAGTGGATCAATTACGGTTTGTCTGTGGATTAATTGTAGATTGTCTATGCCCATTATTGCGTGTATTCATAGCCCCTTTTTACTTTTTTACATATTTTGGGTTGAAAAACATGTTCTTATTATACAAAATGTTCGTACTAATTTATGACAACTCCTCACTCACACCGAAATGTGAGTGCATGTTACCAATGTACTTATGTTAACGATAGAACATAGAGCTTGATAGGGCAGTGCAGTCTTAGGCTTGGTTGTGGGCTCAATGCATTAACATGTACTATTACTTTTGCTTATAAATTTAGATAACAATTACTTACACGTTTTTGTATACTTCTCAATTGGTAGTTTCATGTCAAACAAAGTTTGGATTTATATATCCTAAGTTTCGCAAACCTGTGAACTCACCAACTATTTTGGTTGTTGACCTCTCATTTTAACATGCTTTTCAGAAACTCGTCAGTAAGAAGGCACTTAGGGATACACCACTTGTAGAAGCAATGTGCATGTATTCATTTTTATTGTACAGTAATTTCTTAAAACAATGTTTCAAAACTTTTATAAACTTTAATGCTTTTAAAATACTATGGATGGTGTTATCTTTTACCGTATGCTATGGAGCATTTTCTTGTTGTACCTCGTGCTTCCACTTTAGCGCGGTGTGACAACCAGATTCTTCCTTTGAAGTTCGTGGAACGTCATATAGGTTCGGGTATTATCTTGTGGATGGGATCTATCCGGAGCACGCTTGTTTTGTGAAGTCCCTGTCTTATCCAAATGAACGAGAAACATTGAAGTTTAAGAGAGCTCAAGAGAAAGCGAGAAAAGATGTTGAACGAGCGTTTGACGCTCTTAAAAAGCGTTAGCATATACTTAAATATCTTGCACATTATATGGAAATAAAGAAAATGAGTGAGGTGATGTAAATGTTTTTAATATTATTCATTTACAAAAAAAAATAAAAAAATAAAAAATAAGCATTGCATACGTGGCAACCCACATGGTGTAAATGGCAAATTATGGCTACAGTGTGGCAAATCTGACGTGGCGCCTAGGTGGACCATGGCAAGTGTGGCACCACTTCCCCACCTTAAAGACTAAATATACTTTCTAAGTAACATGATTCCACTTACTTCCCCAACTTTGCAGAGAATCCACCCTGATGATGTATCACTTGAAAGTACTCTTATGTGGCTGGATGACATGTCAACCATATAATGTCATGCACATCTGTTGGTAATGACTCCACACTTCAACTTTTTGATAGATTCCTGTCAATATGAGTGCAACACCCTTTTCTGTCATTTCTTCTCAAAGAAAAGATGCCCATCAAACTCTAAACATTTTTCTATTGTGGGCCACACATCAAACTCATTTCTTCTGACATGTCTGCTGAAATTTTTACAAATAGGTGCCCCCAGATACTTGAAGCACACCATTTGATCATAACTCCACACTTATTCTCGTGGGGAGACCTATGTAAAAACATGCCCAGTTTACTTCTCTTGCTCATAAATATGCACGGCTTCTCAGTTTCTTTCCTACTCAAAACAACAACCTCAACATTTCTTCATAATCTGTCATCAAGAAAATGTCGTCTGTCACAAAGTCAATCAGAGGGTGGTGGGATAGAAGCCATGCTAACATGAAGAAGAATGACAGTGACTACTACTATACACCAGCAGCCAGGTTTGAAGGAGATGGGGATGATGATGATGGAGATTACGATTATGCCCCCGCAGCATAATTTAGTTGATGAACATTTAACATTAACTGTAGCAAGGTGAGGGACCACAAAACCATTCATGGAGATTTTGTAGATTTTTGTATTACTAATGCAATACTGTTAAACGCTTTAGAATGTAAAACTATTTTTCCTACTGCTTAAAGAAAGCCAAATGATGATTCCTTGTTTCATGTGTTTAATTAGTTAGTTATTTTTATGTGTACAAGCAATATGATTTAGTACGTATGATTTATGAAGACAAACCAAAAGACATATTGACTTATGTTTGAACCTCAAAAGTTTATAAAAAAAAGGGGTTAACCTTAAATGCATACTAATCAACATGTAACTAGGTGAACCAAGTTAATTTGACATTCTCTGATTTTTACAAATAAATTCAACAATGTTCAAGAAGATCATAAGTAAACCAAAACAACACAAATAATACCTCATTCAGTGATTTACATATTACAATGAAAAACTATCTATTAATTAACATGAAAGCATGTCAAGAATTCATTGAAACCAAATTAACCAACTCCACATCATATTTCTCACAAACAAATGACTGTTTAAACAATGTATTCAAACTGAAATAAATATCATTCATTTCAGGATGAGAAGCATCTCCAGCAAGAAACTCATAAACATTTCCATTAACCTCAATTGAACTACACCCAGGCTCTTTTCTAACTCCATCACCTCTCATTTTCCTTCTTACCTTCTTCACATCTTCCCATCTCCCAACAGAAGCATAAATGTTAGCCAAAAGCATATGAATACTCGAATCACCACCTTCAATTTCACTTAACCTATCAGCTAAATCCTCACCCAAATCAACATCACCATACAATCTACACGCACTCAACAAAGCACCATAAACTGGAACTAACATCTCATCTTTCTCCCTTGGGATTTTGTTAACTATCTTTTCTGCTTCTTTCAGTAGCCCAGCTCGACCTAAAAGATCAATTAAACACCCGTAGTGTTCTATCTTTGGTTCGATTTCATACACTGATTTCATTGATTCAAAATGCTTCCATCCTTCCTCCACCAATCTCCCATGGCTACATGCATTTAAAACCCCGATGAAAGTAATATCATCAGGCCTAAACCCTAATTCATTCATCTCAGAGAACAGCTTCAATGCTAAACTGGACTTTCCGTTTAAGGAAAGTGCACATATAATTGATGTCCATGAAGCTGTATCTTTTTCATGTAACCCGTGAAATACCTCAAGAGATTTCTCTATACACCCACATTTTGCATACATATCAATAAGAGCTGTTCCACATACAGCATCGATTCTTATTCTATGTTCTTTCATATATTCATGAATCCATTTCCCTTGTTTTAAACCCCCAATTTGTGCACAACCTGTTAGGAGAGCAACCATTGTGAAGTTGTCAGGCTTAATATTGTAGGTTTGCATTTGTTGGAATAAGGACATTGCTTCATCTACATGATTAAACTGTACGTATCCATTTATCATTGATGTCCATAGAACAATATCTTTAACTGGACTATTATCAAATAATTGTCTAGCATCATCTAATTTCCCACAGTTTACATATCCAGACACCATACTTGTCCAACAAATTACATTTTTATTCGGTAGCTTGTTAAAAATCTGGCGTGCTATATGTAAACATCCACATTTGCAATACATGTCGACTAATGCATTACCAATTTTAGTTGTAAACCCGATATCATGAGTGACATAATGGTGTATTTCCTTCCCAAGTTCAAGATTTTTTAAGGCTATACAAGCTGAAAGAGTGCTTACAATTGTAGCCTCTTCAGGCTTTACACTTTTCTCTTCTCTCATTTGTAGATAAACGTTGATAGCTTCCTCAAATTTCTTACACTTAACATACCCTGAAATTAAAACATTCCATGAGACTGAATCTCTTTCAGGCATTTCATCGAACACCTTCCTTGAATCCTCAATGCGGCCCAACTCACCATACATATCCATAACCGAGTTACATACATAGCAATCAAACTCGTCCCCAGATTTGACGACAAACCCATGAATCTTTTCACCAGTGGAAGCTTCTCGTAGATGCCCGATTGATTTAAACACAAACGGGTAAGTATAATTATCCGGCCACAATCCATCTACCCTCATCTGATCAAACAAACGAAGTGCTTTCCTGAAATGGGCGCTCTTTGTGTATGCTTTAATCATTACATTGTAAACGAGCAAGGAAGGGGTTTCGATTCTGTCAAAGATTTTTTGAGCGTAGAATAAGTTTCCAACCGATGGGTCTGCCGAGAAAGCCACGAGCTTCTTGATAGCGTCTACGTTTTGAGCGAGACCAAGAACAACAATTTGGGTCTGGATTTGCTTCAATTGGCTCATGGATTTGCAGTTTTTCAGGAGATGTATGCATGTTTTGTTGGTGGGGATCAAGAAGTTTTGAGTAGTTGAGAAGTTATGTGTTCTTAGATGGTAAAACTGGCGGGAAAGAAACGTGACGATCGAGTAATTGGTGAGTTTCGAAGCCATGTTTTAGCTCTATTATGTGCCTTAAGGTAACGTGATATTAACTTGTATCAAGCTTCTCAAGATAGGAATATACAAGCACGTTTTTTATTTCGTAAAATTGAATCTTAGGGTGTGTGGGTTAGCTTTTTTTTGAGTTCAAAAGTCCTTATTTGAAAAGTTACAAAAAAATAGGATTTTCATTTTTCCAAAAAGTTCATTTTCGTTGTATAAAAACTTCAAAAGTAACTTTTAAAATTAGTTTGTCAAACATTTTTTTGCTTTTTTTTCTTTTCTAAAAAGGACTTTTGGCTCTAAAAAGCTAAGTCAAACACCCCTTAACATTTCCAAAAACAATTAAACGACCGCAAGATTTTATTAAAAGCAATTAAACATATGAAAAATACGTTGATCATCTATAGTTAGCAATAAAAGTTTAAATTATGAAGAAAAAAAAAATCCCACTAAATTATTTAACATTAAACAATTTAAAATTGGTTTTTTTTAGAGTTCATTAGATTAGGTAGTTAGTCCTAAGACAAAAAAAAAAAAAAAAAGTATAGATTACAAAAATAAATAAATTAAAATATCTTATGATCAATATTAGGATCCTAACTCCTTAATTGCATGCTAGTGCCTAGTAGTGAAAATGGAGCCCTTGGGCAATATTTATATATACTACCACATTATACTGATTTTAAGCATTAACATTCATTTATACGAGGTCGTGTCTTAAGTAATAGCTAACATCTTCAAGTCTAACCTCACCTTATCTTCTTGTTTCCTTCTTGAAGCTCTCTCTTTGCATGCTCGCAATGAGCATCTCGATGGTTGTACCCTGTAGACATGTCCAATCCAGCGCTCTTGTTTCTCTTAAAGTCTCTATGATCGACGTCACTCCCATCGAATTCCTTATTGTCATGTTCGGCATCTAGTCCATGGTAACATCCTTATTTCTTCGACTTATGCCTTCTTCCCGTTTTCTTTTTTTAATCGTACAACATTTAGATTCATAAAACAAAGTAGGTCTTACCGTCACCATATATAATTTTTCCCTGGTTTTTGTTGGGTGTTATTATCATACAAAAATTTGTGGTTGTTTTCCACTTTCATCATAACGCCATTATGTGGTGGGTGATGTCAGCCTTGATACCATGTTGCTTATCGCTCATTGACATAAGGTATTTGAAACTCTCTTTTCAGTGTAGAACATGACCATTGGTATATACATCAAACTATGGGAAAATGACACATACGACCTATGAACTTTCTAGGGTTTACCCTTTTACTCACTTAACTTTTTAAGTGGCTTTATGAAGGAACGAACTTTATTTTTTCGGGTCGATTACGCCATTATTTCATTTGTGAAGGGTTCATCTAGTCATATTTATGTCACATGTGTTAGTTAAACCATTTGGCTTGCTAACTGTGTATGTCATGTCATTTAATGATAGCTTTACTTAAACGAGATCTTTTCCCGTCAACTGTTCACCACTTTCGTCTCTTTCGATAAACCCTTACTTGCTTTCGTCTCCTCAAACCTCAAACATGGATCTCGTATTCATCTAAGTCGATGCATTTCCAAGGAATCTTTGTAAAATACTCCATACACTACACTGGGGGATTACTCAGAGGTTGTCAGACATCAATTTCGCAGGCATGGACAAGAACGGGTGTTATGAGTTTATCGAAAGGTTCACTGGAGAAAAGTGTGAGAAGCTCTATTACTGTCAACCATATAATAATTTTCCCAAGGTTTTACCTTAATTTCCAATGAGATGTATTATGCCAATTTTATAGCAATAGCTTATGAATGTGGTGTTATACTCCCCATGTATGTAGACCATTTTAGTAATAGTAACATGCAGGAATGGTTGGAAGAACACAAAGAATAGGTTGTTGATAACATAGTAGAAGAAGTGATCGATGGTGCAGGACTAATTAAGGAAATTGAGGCATGTCATTTGGATGAGGATGACCATAGCAGCCCTCATTTTTTCAAAAAAGATAATGGTCCTGATGTCGATATGGGTGAGAATGTAGCTTTGGGTAACCCTTTGGAAGAAGCTATGGATGACAATGGAGATGTTTATCTAGAGTTGCCAAATATTTTCAATGAAAAGTTGCACTGGAAGGAGCGGGAACCTGTGTTAGGTATCAGGTTTAAGAGTCCTAAGCAGTTGAAACACATGCTCTGTAACTATGCTGTTGCAAATGGTTATCAATTAGGTTTTTTGAGAAATGATAGTAGATGGTTGCTAGCCAAATGTTGTGATGGAAAATGTACATTTAGGGTTTGGGGTTCATGGATGAGTGATGATAAGTCTTTCCAAATCAAGTCTCTTATTAGTGACCATAATTGTTCAGAGGATTTCAAATTTGAATCAATTATCACGTATAGATTGATAGGTACCCACTTTACCCAACAATTTTTTAACAATCAAAAGATGAGTGTGAGATTAGAGGAGGTGAAAACCACTTTTGGTATTGTTGTGAGTATGAGTGAGTGTAAGAGAGCCAAGAAGTATGCGTTGAGTCTAGTTGAAGGCACGGTCGCAAAAAATTATGCTAGATTATGGTCTTACGGTGAGGAGAATAAAAGATCAAATCCTGGATCCACTATTAAAATTTATGTGGATACAATGCTTGATGGTAAGAATTACTTCAGCAATATCTACATATGCTTTGCTACAGTCATAGAGGGGTGGAAGGGAGGGTGTAGAAGGATCATTAACTTGGATGGTTGTTTCTCGAAAAAAATTTGCCAAGGTGAGTTGCTTTGTGCACTTGGTAGGGATGCTAACAATGGAATATTCACAATTGCTTGGGCAGTTGTATGTGTGTAAAAAAGGAGAATTAGAAATAGTTCATTGAAAATCTTTCAAAAGATTTGTAGTGTTGGAATGAAGGAAGTGGTTTGGTTTTAATTTCTGATCAACACACGGTATGTTTGTAAAATATTAAACATAGTATAATAAATATTTACATTTCTAACTTCACCTTTTATTAGTACATATGCAGGGTTTGGTTGAGGCAGTCAAAGAAGTATTCCCAACAGCAGAACATAAGCAGTGTGTTAGGCATATATATATATATATATATATATATATATATATATATATATATATATATATATATATATATATATATATGCTAATTTTTGAAAGAAGTTTAGTGGAGCCAAGTTTGAAAATTTGTTTTGGAGAGCAAGCAAGGCAACAGCTGAAGCACATTTTAACATAGTCATGAAAGAGATTGAAAAGTTGAATCCTGAAGCTGTTAAGCATCTTATGGATAGAGATCCAAAGACTTGGTCTCTAGCTTTTTTTAGAGTTCACAATTCATCTTGTGAATCTTTGGATAATGGCTTTTCAGAGAGCTTTAATAGTGTCATTTTGGATGCTAGGAAGAAACTTATTATCATCATGTTAGAGGACAATTGTATATATGTGATGCAAAGGATGGCGACTATGAAACTAATAGGTCAAGGATGGAATCGTTATTCTCTTTATCCAAACATCATAACAAAATTGAATATTCTCCAAAATGAGAAAATGTATGCACACTTATTTATTCATACATACATTACCTCTCTAAACTCTAAACATTTGCATTACATTATGTAGGCATTGGCAGGTTGTGTCTTATGGGGGTATGAAGTTTGAAACAAGGAAAATGGATGAGTCGTATATTGTTGATGTCACAAAAAAGGAATGCAGTTGCAGGTAATGGCAACCAAATGGGTATGGTTGTTTTCATTCAGTAGCTACATTAGTGTATTTAAACATAACACCTGATGGACCATATGTAGACCCATTGTACCTGGGGGCCTTCTTCCATAATACCTATAAACAGTCCATTAATGGCATGAATGGGATGAATATGTGGCCTTCTACGAATTTTATACCTCCATTTCCTCCTTTAAAAAGAAGGATTCCAGGCAAGCAAATAATGAAAAGAATAAGGGATGCTTCTGAAAGGTCTAGAAAACACACGGTTTCAAAGGCAAGGAAAAAGGTTTCTTGTGGCATATGAAAACAGAAAGGGCACAACAAGACCACTTGCACTCAAGTGCCAAGACCTCCTAAGACTAATGTCACAAAGAAACAAAAGATCATGCAAACACAAGAGTCAGTGAATATGCAAGGGGGTGGATAATATGTTGTTATGGGTGATGCAGTTGAGCCACAAACTGATGAAGTTATGAGGGTAAACGAATCTAAGCAAGTGGTGAGGGTTAATGAAGTTGTGGAACTGGGCAGGATTAATCAAGTTGTTGGCCATGTGTATACTACAGGTCAACTAAGAAAGAGGAAAAAGTCAAAGAGAATTCTTAAACTAAATCTTGCTAAAAGAGTTGAAGGTGAAGGTAGTAGTGTTGGATCGCCAATGGAGTTAGATTAATTACAGCTTAAATTGTGGGTCTGTTATGTAGATTGAACAAGGGAAATTATGTTTGTTATGTTCATGTATGTTATAATAATCTTAACATTTGATATTTGGATTCATGTATGTATTTATAATTTGACACCCCCAAACTAGAACGGCGGAAACGTCTGGGGGCAGATGGAGTGAGTTCATGTACAGTATCATAACAATTGAATAGTAATGAAACATAGCAACACAAACATTCATACATTGAGATTTCGAGTATTACATTGTTTACAAAACTCTGCTTGTTCAAAAGTCGAACACAAATAACTGAAGAGTAGAAAAACATGAAACGATGATGTCGGCCCTCAAGAAGGGTTGAATACATGCCTATTGTTTTCCTGAGAATACAAGTGATTTTGAAAAGTGCCAACAATTAAGTTGGTGAGTTCATAAGCATTTTGTATGAAAAAGGTTTGTAACTGTTTCGCGAAAAATGGTTTCGTATACTTCAAGAAAATCTGATATTTTCTTTAATATGATTTGTAATTGTATGTAATTCATTTGTATCTTTTCCTTGTAAAGTAATAATGTATGTTACCAGAAAATCCAATAATTTCTTAAATATGAACTGTAATTGTATGTAATTCCTTTGTATCTTTTCCTTGTAAAGTAATAAGGTATGTTACCAGAAAATCCAATATTTTCTTAAATATGAACTGTAGTCTTAAACCCTAAGACAAAGATGTAAGTGAATGTTGTACTAAAAATAGTATATGGTTTATTTCATTTTATAAAACTAATGAAGTATAAGCTTCTTGTAAATCAAATAGTTTCGCTAACTTTTAGTAAGAGTTTCCAAAAACCATGTAGTTTTATAACCATAAGTTTTCTTATGATTTTATAACATAGATTATGTTTTTTTAACAATATGTATATCACAAATATTTATACCAAGATTAGTATAAACCATAACTTGCGCAAATAATATTTTATCTTTAACAAAAGGATGAAAACATGTAATTATTTGTGGGATAAACAAAGTTTTACTTGTATTCCCCCCCCCCCCCCCCCCCCCCGCCCCCCCTAAAACATGGAAATGCTTAAAAATATGGGGTATGAACTCACATTGGTTTGGTTTGGTGGATGATTTGAAATAAGTAGACAAGGATTTCGAACTTGGCACTTGGTTGGAGTGGGATGAACTTCTAAGAATGATTACTATCCTAACAATATCAACACATAAATATGTGTGTAAAAATAGTGGAACTAACATATAATCATATGTAAACACTAGGGTATTATGAAAAACACTTACCAAAGAAATCTAGGGATGAACTTGGGGCTTAATTCCCTTGACACTTGGGAATAGTTTTCTGGAGAGAAAGAGGAATTTAACAGAGAGTGGAATGAAGAAATGGTCAGGCTTTATGAGGTTAATCTCTTTTAAATTCAATGAATGGTATTGATGTGAAGTTTACTTGGATAACTGAAGGGTAATGTATGGATATTTGGACGATAATTCGTGGTTTACTGTGATCACATTGGAAATGGGGGTGAAATCACATCCTAAAGTCAACCATTTTTGTTTGTTTCCTCCTCTAGACCGCAAACCCCTTGGAAACACTCTTGGGTGACCGAAATCACCCCATCCCTTGGGGATTTCTGTCCTAATGGTTCTAGGATGGTGTTTATGGCCAAACTATGGTTCACTAAGGGTGTTTACGGCCAAACTATGGCCCGTTAAGGTAGTTTTCGGTTCATGTATCACCCATTAGGATGATTTCGGTCCTCATGGTTTGGATATTGGGTGTGTTTTCGGCCTTGGTGTCTTCTAGAATGGTGATTTCTGCCTTGGCAAACCGAAATCACTTGGTGAGTGGGGTCCTAGGCCTAAAACTATAAAGTAGTGTCCTCTATAATTGGTACCAATTAATTTGTTAGCTAGTCTCCTACCTGTTTACTACTAGCATTGATTTTTAAAGTATGCATGACACACCTATATATATATATATATATATATATATATATATATATATATATATATATATATATAATCATCTCATGGAGCCCTCTTGGTTTCCAAATAACCTTATTCCATAAAGTTACATAGGTATACATTGTGGGTACACTTATACACAAGACCCCTTGGACTTGGTTTGACCCAAAATTTTCTAGTTGTCACATATAATATGTATGATCTTATTTATATTAGTGTGTATGGGGTACTTTAGTCATTACAAATAGTTCAACAGGGCATGTTAATGTTAGTTTAGGGGTACTCTAGTCATTCGAATCAGTTAATCCAATAGGTGTATGTTATTTCAGGTAATTATTAAAGTAAGGGTATTTTAGTCAATCAAAGAAGTTAAATTACTTACAGTCCTTTTAGGCGTATTAGTGTCATTTTAATTAGTTAAAGAAATTGGGGTATTTTTTTTCATTATTTTTTATTTATGTGAACCTGTAACGCCCGTACATCAGGGCTAGTCAATTTAGAGACGATAGGCGTCAAAAATGACTTTTTGATGGAAGATTATCTAGAAGGATTAATCTTAACCAAGTCGTAGTATATGTCACAAGGTTTCCGTGCATATAAAGAACGCCAAAATCCGAGTTATAACGAAGAAGTTATGACCTGTCGAAGTTTCGCGACAGAACCGGCACGACACAGCGCAATGTAAAAAGTGAATTTACGTTAGAGCGGTATTTAGCCTTAGCAATCTAAACGAGGATCGAAGGTCTCGTTATTGGTATCGAAGCGATAAAAATTTAGGCGAGAACGGACGTCAAACGAAGAAGTTATGAATTTATAACGAAGTTTTTATGTCGCGGCATATTAAAAATAAATAATAAAAATAAAGTCGAAATTAGCCGATGGAGTCTAAAGGAAAGTTGTAGAGCGTAGTCTCACCTTCGCGTGGATATAAAGAACGTCGAAAACGGAGTTCGTATGAAGAAGATATGAATTTCCGAAGTTTATTAAATAATTTGTATTTATTTTTAATCTTTAATTCGGAAGCATTATCCGAAGGAGTCACCGATCTGATCCGAGGTACGCCCCGCGTACTCCGAAGGTGTCGACATCGCAGCAAGTGGCTTCGGATGACACATGCCATGACGACTTCGGACCAGTACGCCCCGCGTACTCCGAGGCTCCAGCCTCCTATAAATAGGATGCGAGGGCAGCCGAGTTCTTTTGCTATTTTCTCTCTTCTCTCTCCCATTTTGCATCGATTTGCATGCCAGAAATACCCCGAAGTCCCGGTATCATACTCGAGCCCCGAGGCAAGTCCCGAGATCCCGAAGATCCCGAGAAGTGTGGTTCCCGAGCCGAAGCTCTGTCCGCGAGAAGTTCGATTTTTGTGGAGATCTTCCAGATTTGCTGAGGATTTCTACTTCTGCAAGTCGTAGTGCTGTCCGATCATCTTATGATCAAGTGAGTGTATACTACCTTTCATAAACACGATAATAATACAAGTATGGTTTGAGTGTATTAAGTATATTGTTGTTTATATGTGTGAGTGTATAGTCACTTTCATCTTACACATAGATATGAAGTATTTTATATGAAATACGTGCTATGTGTTTATATGTTATTTGTCTATTTGAGATGGGCATGGAAATTGGAGTTTTATACAGGTGTTAAATGATTTAAACTGTGTAAGCATTTATATCTACAAAATTGTTGGGTAGAACATAGGTAGATGGAATAGTTGGTGACTATGGAGTTAGCGCCTATTGTATAAACCTTGGTAACTATGGAGTTAGCGTCTGTTATTAGATAAACCTTGGTGACTATGGAGTTAGCGCCTTTTGTATAAACCTTGGTGACTATGGAGTTAGCGCCTATTGTATAAACCTTGGCAACGATGTGACTCCGTGCCTATTTGATGAACCTTGGCGACTATGGAGTTAGCGCTTGTTGAGTAAACCTTGGCGACTATGGAGTTAGCGTTTGTTGAGTAGACCTTGGCGACTATGGAGTTAGCGTCAGATAACTATGGATTTAGTACTTGATAAATAAGCTTTGGCAGCAATGGAATTCGTGCCAAATTCCTTATGAATAAATGAATGAAGGATAGTTGGTTCTTAGGGTAAAACCTTAAGAAGAAAATGGGGATGGGTAATTGGGTTGATTGTTAGCTGATTACATATAATAATTATATTATTGTGGGTTGAAAACCCTATATGCTCACCAGGCTCCCAAGCCTGACCCACTCAGTTTTCTTTTCATTACAGGTAATGGCACAAGGGTATAAATTTGAGGACTTGACGAGAGATTTTGGATTATAGATCAGTAGTTGAATAACTATTGTAAGGTCTATTTTATATTGTTTATGCTTTTGGTATGTAACGAACATGACATCCCGAGTTTTTATTATTTAATGAAAATACATTCTTTTCGAGAAATGTTTTGATAAATGGTTATCATATTTTATTTTGGGAACAAATTCCGCAACCGTTTTCTTTAAACGATCACTCTGATTTATAAAACAAAGCATAAACAAATCGGTTTTTTCTGGCCGTGAAATTGGGGATATCACAGAACCCATCAGGGGTATTACAGTCAATATTTTTATGTGACTTAACCCATTAGGGGTATTTCAATCATTATTTTTTATTTGACTAAACCCATATGGGGTATTACAATCAATATTTTTTATGTGACTTAACCCATTAGGGGTATTTCAGTCACTACTTTTTTATTTGACTTAACCCATTAAGGGTATTTCATTTCTTCCAAGAAATTATCCAAAGTGGGTAACCAGAAAAACAACAAAAAAACTTTTCCATTGTTTTCCATTTCTCGGTTATAGGCAACGACAAATCTGGGTATTAGTGTGACATCCCCAATTTCACGGTCAGAAAATACCTATTTGTTTATGCTTTATTTGAAAATCAGAGTAACTTTTTGAAGAAAGTATTGTGGAATTTGTTCCCAAAAATATGATAAATATTTTATCAAAAGCATTTCCGAAAAAGTGGATTTCATTATATTAAAACATCGGGATGTCATTGTCAATACGGATCAAAAGCATAAACTGAAACATCATAGGCCTTAGAACATTTATTTATATCTATTGGCCTATAATCCATAAACTCTCATCCGATCATCACATCTATGCTCTTTTGCCACTACCTGTAATACAAGAAACTGAGTGGGTCGGGCTTGGGAGCCTGGTGAGCACATAGGGTTTTCAACCCACAATAATTACGTTTATTACTTTCATCAAATCAAACAACCCGATTACCCGTTCCCATTATCCTCATTTTATGTCCCTAAAGCATCTATTTCAAGGGGCCTAGCCTAAGGATTTTCATCGGAGTGACCACACTGCTTAGGGGATTCCTCAGCAATTTATGTCAAATAAGGCAACCATGAGGGGGATGGACTACACCTGGTGAACACATAGTTCAAATAAACACCTACAGGTTGCAAGCCTGCTAGTGCTAGCGTTCCACTAGACTGTCTAGAATAGTCTGTGGTCGTCATCTATACTCCGCTAGATGATTGTATCATCATAAACATCGAGGCCTCTCATCATTTTATCACACATTAACTACTTCATCTACCCATGTTTTACCCAACATTTTTGTAGATATAAAATACATATATAGTTTAAATCATTTAAAAAATGTATAAATCGTTCATCCAGCATAGATATCAAGAACACGGATAATATGCACACATAGCCTGTAACTTATATTAAATACTTCATATCTATGTGTAAGATGAAAGTAACTATGCACTCACTTGTTAAACTGATGATTCCCAACTCGGTCAGCGTTTCACTTCTTAATAATTGGTTTTCCTTTGACGAAACCTAGTATTATTACCACTAGATTTTAATCTAATATTTATCACGACTATTTACGAGCGTTATTATTTTATAAGTGTTAAACAATACTTTTCAACCACTATGTACAGACAGGGGCCCGACATGAAACACCGAAGGCATGATCATTTTGGCATTCTAGCACATCTAAAATCCAGCAACCCTATGCATCACTTCAAACTAGATTTCTCGTATCGCGAGTAGTTAAAAGCGATTATAATAACACTTTTTATATTATATTTTATAATATACTTATTGCTTATAAGTTCATAATAACAATAATAAATTTAAACATAAGCTATACTTAAAGTGGGGTAAGCATAACTCACTTATCGGGAGGTTTGGCTAGGAACTGGGCTCTGCGGGGGCAGAACTTCCGAGCCGAAAGCTCTTCTTCTCGGAGCCTTATGGCGCTCCGACACTCACCTTTTAGCACTTGGGAAGTCTTAAGGGTTGGGAGGGGTTTAGAGAGAAGTTATAGAGAGAGAGAGGGAGAGAAGGGTTGAGCTGTGAAGAAAATGGGAGAACCTCGCATGCTATGTATAGGCTTGAAATTGGATAAACTCGGCGAGTTCTGTGCCTCCAACTCGTCGTGTTGGAGTGCCACAAGTCACCATTCGGTGGCAAGGCGTGGGGAGGAAGCAATGGTCAGGATTGTGCCACGTGTCACTCACAGATTACTCCAAAAACTAATTATCTTCTAAAATCCGTAACTTTCGTATATGAGCTCTGTTTTGACATTCTTTATATCCACGCGCAGGTGGTAACGTGATCTACAACTTTCGTTTAGACTTCGTCGGCTAATTTTGACTTTATTTTTTAAAGTTATATTTTAACAGACTTAGACATATAAAGTCAATTAAAAATTCATAACTTTATCATCTGACGTCCGTTTTCATCTATTTTTATATCGTTGAGCTCCTATTAATGAGATATTCAATTTTCGAATTTCGGGCTACATACTGCTATGCCAAATCTTAGAAAAATCATAACTTCCTTATATGAAGTCAGATTTGGAAGTTGTTTTTATGCACGCTCTCGGTTTAACGTATAATACGACTTTCGTTTAGATCTCTAAGGCTAAAAAGTACTTGATTGTAAACTCACTTTTTACGTCACACAACGTCGTATCAGTTTTGTTGCGAAACTTCAACAGGTCATAACTTCTTCGTTATAAGTCAGATTTCGGCGTTCTTTATATCTCCGGAATCCTTGTCACGACCACTACAACTTTCTTCATAGATATTGGGTTTATCTATTATTTTATTGTTAACATTTACTTTTATTCTTAGTTTTTACATCATTATAAGCAAGTTTAATGCACATAAATTCACATAATATTCAAATAATTCCTCTTTATTACTTCAAAATAGGTTACAATTGTTGACCCTAACTATTACATTATCATACTAATGCTTAACCAGAAACACGGACTTTACAATTAGATTCTTCTCTTTTGTCCCATGTCCCACACACAAACTTTGGGGTTTATGTTTTAATGGTTTAAAAAGTTCGACTTTGTCGTGTGGTCCCAAGAAGAAAATCAACAAAAAAATTATGCATATTACTTCACGACACATGCACATTTAGATTTATAACAACAAAATTTTAACTTAACCAACATTTCTGTAACATCCCAAAATTTACGACCAAAATTTTCATTTTTGATTTAATAATTATAAAACCATTTGTCTGAAAACATCATAGTACTAACTCATATCAAAACCAATGTATCCATAGTCAAAACATGTCATGACAAAATAATATCAGAGTATAAATCCCATAGATCTCATGTGCGGAAATCCTGGTGTGATGTGTTGCAGTCATGCCGGCTCCTTTCCCTTTGAAGAGGAAGTACCTGAGACCAAAACTGAAAACCATAAGCGCAAAGCTTAGTGAGTTCCCCCGTTATACCATATGCATACAATAAACAAACTACCATGCATATACGGGTGTCCGGTCTACCCTGCTGAGCATATATGGGTGCTCAACCTATCCTTGTCAGGCATACGGGGGTGACCGACCTACCCCTGTCAAGCATATCTGGGTACTCGACCTACCATGTTAGACATATATGGGTGTCCGACCTACCCTCTAGTTTATCTCAACCGGCTACGAGGTCTAACCCACCCCTCCTACCACGATCAAATAATATCATAGCATACTAGCATAAAGCATAAAAGATAGTGGAACACTAGACAATTATCACAAAGACAATCATCTCAACTATAATCAACTACTAGTGGGTCGACATTGGTGCCTTCGACCCACTTCTACTGGAAGGTAACTCACATCAATAACTGGGAATAGCTGCAAAAACTCCTGCTCTGAAATCAACCCCTATCAGACTCCTACAAATAAACATTTCCTTTAATTACCCTTTTCACACTCATAACCCCCTTAAGGGTCAACTTTGGTTAAGGTCAAAGTCAATGTCAACATCCTGGTCAAATTTAGCATCCTGGTTGACTCAACTCGCCGCGTTGGTCCAGCAACTCATCGAGTTTCAAGAATCTGGAACCCTGAATTTCGATCCAACTTGTCGAGTTCTTTCATAACTCATCGAGTTCCTCCTATCCGTAGAATCGGGACTTCTCCAACCAACTCGTCTATTCATCCTTGAAGTAGTCGAGTTTTGCCCTTTACAGACTTGGAATACTTCGACCCAGCTCGTCGAGTTCCTCTATGGACTTGATGAGTTCTTCAGTCTGTTGATCCATCTTAATAGATTAAGCTCTTATCCTTCATATCTAAGTCACGTACTTCATCTACATACTGAAAATGTCCTTTTAAGGGTAAAGTTTCCAACTTTACCCGTTAATAGCCCTACTTAATGGGTTTAGCTCAAACCCTAATTCTTTAAGACCTAGATCTTGATCCAAAAGCCATAATACTTCAAACTAAAGTATAAAATTTGAGATCTAGACCCTAGACATCATATGAACACGTAAAGTCCCTGACTTTCCCTCCTTGCTTGGCCTTTTGGAGCTTAAAAGGCCAAAATGACACCTTAAAGCGTGCATGGGGCTTTAATGGCCATAAAGTTTGCACCTTTATGCCATGAAAGCACTCCATGATTCCAAATCTGATGATATACTCACTTGGGACGTCCATTTCCCAAGGACCATGCTACTAGCATCAAAACTCAATATAAGTGAAAATGCAGAGATCTAAGCATACTATAGACAAGATAGGAGATTATACCTCTGATGAACCAAAAATGAAGCTAGACTTCTGGATCTACTCTTCTCCAACACTTCCTTGCTCCTTCTTCAAGTCTCTTCTTCTTCAAACCCTTAAGAATGCACCAAAAATGGCTCAAAACTATCAAAAGAGTTTAGGGTTTCGTGGCTAGGGTTTGGGACGATGGAGGATGCAAATGAGGCCAGACTTTGGAGGTTAAGGTGTTTAAATAAGGTGCTAAACCCTGAAAATTAGGGTTTCACTCTGGCAGCCCTACTCGTTAAGTTAAGGCTCTTAACTCATCGGGTAGGCTTTAAATCCCGCGTCCAAATTCCATTCCTACTCGACGATTTTGGGGCCTCCAACTCATCGAGTTCCTATACAAAAATGAATAAACTGATTTAAAATACATACCAGGAACCCGGGCGTTACAATTTCATTCATGGGTTTCTGGTACATCTTTACATCGATTAAACAAGTTAAAACAGGATCTGTACCTCCATCTTACTACATACGACAACCATCACCTGCGATTAACATCAAAAAACTTATTATCACAACAACATGATCACAAAACCACCAAGCACGACCACCAAATACTACAACCAGAAACCAAAAGAAAAGGAACAAAATGCCTTACTAATAAGGAGAATAAACCAGGTACACATCAAAACAAAAGAGAAACCCACGATAGAAATGTTGTAACCTAAAGTTCTTCTATCATTTTAAGAAGTTGTTGGTTAACACCCTCACAACAACAACGACAAAAACCCCAAGAATCTATTTCACTTTGTTGCACTTGTTTTTACCCAAAACGATGTTGACATGCGATGCTTGCAGTGACCAAAAATGCCTCTTCAAATCAGCAACCATGTTAGATTGATCGAGTTGACCTGCCCTAACATCATCGACTTCATGATTTAGGGCGTCCAAGTCTCTAGTGATGTTGCGTCGTAGTTCACGAAGGTCGTTTGCAATCTTTTCCCTCAGAAGAAACACCTCCAACTGTGTCTGCAGTAGATTAATCACCATGTCTTCATTGGTGACTCCATTGGAGACATTTTCAGCTATGTGCCAACTATAGTTGGGTGACCAACTGTGATTTGGAGATGATCATGAAGGCATCATTTTTGTGATTAGTATTGAAGTTTGGGGTGCAGTTAGGGTGACCAGCTTCCAATTGTGCCATTTTAAGGTACAACCTTCACATTTTATACGGAGGTGGGGGAACAGTAAGAACGTGGCCTCTACGTTTCACATTCAAAAACGATGTCGTTTGGGTCAAAGACGTAAGTACAATTTCGTCATGTCATCGATGATGTGTCAAATTGGGATGATGTGGCATGGTTACCGGGTATATCAAGTAAACAAAACTAAATTGTTAGGTTGCAACACTCTTCGTTCCCTCATAAAGCCACTTAAAAAGTTAAGTGACTAAAAGGGTAAACCCTAGAAAGTTTATAGGTTGTATGTGTCATATTCCCTTCAAACTATTGCCTATTTCCCACCTTGCAATTACCATATATACATATATATATATATATATATATATATATATATATATATATAGAGAGAGAGAGAGAGAGAGGTTCAAATGTTTCTCGCATCTATTGTGTGCTAGAATGCACCAATAAGAATTTAGTAAAACTTATATGTATATTAAATGATATCCATACTTATAATTCCTTTTTATGGAAACTAATTAAATCCGTCATTAATGTCAACAATAATATTCTTTCAGAATGAATTCGTATCTAGAAGAATGAGAGTGTATTCTAGCAGAATGAGAGTGTATTTAGTAGAATACACTTTCGTTTTTCATATTCCATGCAATTTTATTGTATTTTAAGTGAGTGAGTCATGAAATAAAAAACAAACTCATACATAAAAACCTAGATGCGAATTCATTCTGAAAGAATATTATTGCTAACATTAATGATGGATTTAATTAGTTTCCATAAAAAAGAATTATAATTTTGGATATCATTTAATATCTATCTTTATTTAATTAAATAATTATTTAGTTTTATTAAATTCTCAATGATGCATTCTAGCACACAATAAATATAATAAACACATTAACCTAACCTTATATATATATATATATATATATATATATATATATATATATATATATATATAGGTTCAAATGTTTATAGCAACTATTATATGCCTAAATGCACCAATGAGAATTCAAGAAATAATAAACAATTAAATAAATCATTTAAGAGTATTTTGGACCTTTTATACTTTTAATTAAGGAAATCATTTAATTGAAATCCTACAATTAAGGAAATAAAATAAATATATTTGACCTAGTCATTTAATTGAAATTCTGTCAACCATTTCCCTACCGCCATCTTGTGTCGTCGCCTCCCTCCAGATCCACTTTCGTCGCCGCCTCTGACTTGCTCAACAGTTGTAGCCGCCTCCGATTTCTTCCACTGCATCGCCAACACCCTCCATTACTATTTTGATGCCGCTTTGAGAAGTCCTCCACCTCCCTTGACTTCGTCTGACAGCAGGAGGTTGTTGGCCTCCACCGTTATCATTAAACACCCCACCACCACCGCCCGCCGGCTGTTGCTATTCTGCCACCTCCAGCCACCCTTTTCGGTTAAAGGTAACCTCACATACCTCTATTTTCTTCCTGTATACATCGTCGATCAATAGAAAACACAAAATGATTTTATTTTTTTACTCATCGTGCATAAAGGTCTATACAGGAAGAAAGTCTCCTCCTGTTTATCAACTGAACCAAACTCCCAATTCAAAATAAATTTGTTTAACCCAATTTCAAAATCTATTACAAATCTAGTCCCTAACTCAATAAAATTCATTTAATTTGTGCAAAACAAACCATCTCCTACAAATGATTTTTATATTGGTGCTAATAGCCTAAACTAATAATTATTTTATTTACATTTAACCCTCCTTGTGATTTATTTGCAAAATAATTTCAACTCTGTTGCAAATGTGTGTTTGTTTCTTGAATTCATGACTGGGAATGAATGCAGATGTGTGTTGATGATTCAATCACAACTCTTGAATTATGTATTCAATCACAACTCTTGAATTATGTATTCAATCACAACCCTTGAATTCTGTAATTTATTCTATTAGAATATATTTATATAAATGTATTCTATTAGAATGCTTGAGAATAATTGTTAACAACAAGTATATTTGTGTTAACTGGTAATGAATTTGTGATACTTTATGGTTGACTTTATAGTCTCTACTACATTCTGTCATAATTTATATTTTGTATTTTCTACTATATTCTATCAAACTTTATAGTCTTTAATATATTCTGTCAGAAGTTATAGTTTTTATTCTTTTAGAATGCATTAAATTTTTTAATTTTTGAAACTTGATTATGTTTTCTTTGTGGATTTAGGTTTTGAAGAGGCTAACATTGATGTGGAGAAGGAAGAAAACATAGAAAACGAGAGTGTATTATACCAGAATGTGTTATGCTACAATGTATAAAGTGTTGCTTAAAAATAATATTCTCTCAGAATAGATTAGTGTTTTTGTTAAATTTTGATTTTTTAGTTTTTTTTGTCTTTCAAAATGTTGTTATTATTCAATGAATCACAATCGTAGTACAATGTAATTATTTGGTATATTATTAGTTCAAGAATTCATTTAATGTATTCTTTTCAGAATGTATTTACTAGTTTATGGTTGGCATTCTATCATTCTAACAGAATAAAATCGAAAAATATATTTACTAGTTTATGGTTAACATTCTATCATTCTGACAGAATAAAATCGGATTTTTAATTTTGAATTAGTTTAAAATATTCAGATTTTTAAAAATAAAGGAATTAATTATCCCTAAAAATCCAAAAATTTCCTTTTTTTAATATAGTTTAATTGACTAAAATGCCCTTATGCTGAAATTTGTATGATTATATGGTACATATTATCCTATTGTACTATTATAGACACACAGATCATGATCTTTGATTATATTCCATCCTATGGTCCAAATCTGTGCATTCTGGCACACAATAGTTACTAGAAACAAAATAACCTAACCCTATATATATATATATATATATATATATATATATATATATATATGTATATATATATATATATATGTATATATATAGAGAGAGAGAGAGAGAAAAAGAGAGAGAGAGAGAGAGAGAGAGAGAGAGAGCTAGGTTCAAATGTTTTTAGAAAGTATTGTGTGCCTAAATGCACCAATGAGAATTCAAGAAATAATAAAACAATTAAATAAATAATTTAAGGGTATTCTGGACATTTTGTACCTTTTAATTAAGGAACCATTCAATTAAAATCCTACAATTAAGGAAATAAAATCAATATTTTTTACCCAATCTCTTTTGCATCGTGTATTATATTCAAGGAATCAATATTTCTTTGGTCCGGTAATCCACATACCCTTGTCCTCGGTTAGGGTTCTTTCCCCCTTCCATCTTCAATTCTTAGTCGTCCTTCAAACTCTCTGATTCTGATTTCAAGTTCAGGTATCTGATTTTGGATTCTAATTTCCAGAAACCAAACAACAATCAACACAACAGAAATGGTATATACACACACTCGATCGTCAATCGTTAATTGATATTCTCAAAGCTCGAAGATAAGTTCTTGATCGTTTTATTTCTCTTTCTATTTTGATTTCTCAGGAATCGGCAAGTTATGAATAGAAATTCTACATTGATTGCGAAACCTCGAAAACACTGTTGTGGAGAAGCGGTCGTTTAGCCAATAGGTGATCTTCTTCTTCATCTAATTTTGATTTGAATCCATGTATATTTGGATGTTTTGGTTTTCCTGAAAAAATTTATGATAATGGATGGGATATAACTCATGGTTGTTTGGGTTTGTTTCTTGAATTCAAGAAACTGAATTGGTAAGACTATCACTAATTTCTTTTGAAGAAACTGAAGAAGCACACAACGTGTTTGATAAAATGCATAGTTGAAATCTACATATTTGTAACTGGAAAACAAAATATTATTTACCTTAATCCTGAAAATAGATTTTATATCCAATTGTTTTTTATTTTGAAAATAGATTTTACAAATACAAATGCATCTTACATGTTTTTTTTGTGTTTCTATCTGTGTATGCTTTTGTAAATGCCCAAAATGAGACTAGATGAGCGTGAAGGTACATCTGATATAAACTACATCTTTGTAGTTATTAATTCAAGATACATATTTGTGTTAACATGATCTTTTCCTGCATTTATATTTCAAATGTTTTGTTCGTTGAGTATATTCTTGATAATACAAATTCTTTTAGAATATTCAAAACCATTTTGCAAGAATAATTTATTCTGTAAGAATATTATTGTTGTATTCTGATAGAATTGTAGTTAATTAGTTATATGTTTAATGTGCAGTTGTTACAAGTGTATCACTACAAAATATTCAGCAATGAATCTGTGATAAAATGGCTTGAAGACCTGATGGGAAAGACTCCTTGTATAAAATCATTCTCATGCAATACAATTCTGACAGAATGTCAATCTCACAAAACGTCAATCTCATACAATGCTAACATATTTTTTAAGTGGCTTAGAGGTCAAACATATACAAGACATATAGAAACGAAACAAAAAAGTGAATGAGGATTCTTTCAAGAATGCCGATATTTTTTTTTTTTTTGCAAGAGATTTCAAGAATGAATGTAGTTTATGTTCATAGTTGAATTCGTTAAGAATGAATTTAATTACTTATTCTAGATTATGTATGAATTTGTATTTAAGTTCAGATGTATAAGAATATATTAGAATGTTTGTTATTTTTCAACATCTGATTCAAGAATTTTGTTTTTCTTCAATGATATTCTATTAGAGTACAATTCTGAAAGAGCATCATTCTAACAAAATAATATTCTATTAGAATAAAATTCTGAAAGAATATAATCGGTAAAAATTGAAATTGAATTAATTAACAAATTCAGATTTTTTTAAATTAGGAGAATTAATCATCCCTAAAAATTCAAAAATTTCCTTTTATAAATGTAGTTAGTTGTCCAAAATACCCTTTTGCTAAAAATTGTGTTATTATATTGTATATGTTACTCCATTGTAATATTATACACTCTCAAATTATGTCCATTGATTAATTTCATCCGTTGGTCCAGATCTGTGCATTCTGGCACACAATACTTAGTAAAAACAATATAACCTAAGCCTATATATATATATATATATATATATATATATATATATATATATAAACATATAATCCAAACAATAAGCATATATAATTCATATATGATTTCAACAAGTTACAACACCCAAAACATTTTCTAAACTAAATCAACAGCTTTCAACAGAAAAGTTATGGTCTATTCACGAATTGTTTTGACCATCTTAAACGAAATATTTTTCAAAACTGTTTAATATGAATTTAGTTTAGGCTTATACCTTTCTAATGACTACCTGCACATATTCATACGAATTTTCTATAATTTATGGTGATTTTTACAAAACTTCCTATCACTTCAAAAATGATTTCGGACCAATCTGTAAAAATGGTCAATTTCACCATAGTTAGAGACCATTAAAAATCATAATAAAAGTTATGAACAAACTAGGCACATTTTCTAAACTCTAAGACTTTACGGATCTAGTTTTCGACTTACAGTGATTTTTCTACAATTTTTCTAAAAACAATGACAGAAATGTTAAAACTAGTAAAAACAGTCTACAAGTTTATTAACCCTTTGTAACATGTTGAGCAAAGTGTACAACCATGTTTAGCTACATATTTAGTGTATTTCATGTTACTTTACCTTCACGTAACAGAGTTAGTTATTCATAAGGGTTTTCATCCACTTCAAACTTGTAGGATAAACTATAATTGGTATAGTTTATAGAAAGATAATACTACAAACATACTAAGGAATGCACACTTATAATGAACTATATTAGGTATAGTTGATAGTACAATAACACTACAAACATACTAAGAAAGGTACACATATGATAAACTATAATAGCTATAGTTTATGGTACATAACACTACAAACATACTAAGAAAGGTACACATATGATAAACTATAATAGGTATAGTTTATGGTACATTAAACACTACGATCATACTAGAATGTTTCACTCACTCTACACGTAAACTCGTTAAATCCAGTTGTGAGACACTACTTCATCGTATTCTTAGAGTACTGTTTAAAGCCCTATATTATAACCATAATCTCTTGTAGGGAGAGTGTGATACTTGTGTATAAATCTATAGTGGGACTGACAATCCCGCACCCTAAGTTACTTACAATAGCTAGATCGGTAGGTCTGGGGTGACAAATGTCAAAACATTCTGACGCCTGAAGAACGTCGTAACAGGTTTACTATGTCAATTGCACGGTTAAACTGGAAATTGTAAGCACAAAGCTTAGTGAGTCCCCCCCCCCCCCCCCCCCCCGATACCACTTACAACACATAATAAAGGTGTCTGACTTGAACAATGGACGCGTCCATATAATAGGCCATGTCCATATAATTGACCCCACCTAAAGGGACCTAGTCCAGATAATGGGCCCCGTCCAACATGATTGACCCCGTCCAAATAATAGGCCTTGCACAACATACAATAAACATACATATAAGCATGAGTCATAAGACAAAAAGCATACAACGACACCCCCGTGTACTACATAGTATAGTGAGAAGATTCACCTCACAGTCAATGAAGATAATACCACAACTTGCAAGAAATGCGTAGGCTGGTCCTACATACCACCTAAACATTAATCAAAAGGTCAACCTCATTCTACAACCTAAAACCCTCAAGTTGACTAAAAGTCAACCTGGTCAAAAAGCCAATGGTCAACGACCATTGTGTTGGGGTGAGACCTTCGTTGCACCATGGTCTAGCACAGTCAAAGTGATCACGGTGAATCTACCCACCACGTCATGGTCAGTCCATGATCACACCGTGGTTTGCCTGGAAAATTCGAACTCTTATTCAACTCTTAATTCATTAAGTTTGTTCCTAATACTTTCTAGAAAGCTTCACGGCACCCTAATGGACCATAAAATTCGTAACTTCATGGACATGTATGTCCAACAAAAGTCCTTCACCAATCTAGGTCAAAATAGAGGAAAATTGGGATAAAAAACCATACATGGCACTAAATAGAGTTGCGAGTCCATATCTGAAACACATGACACTCTTGGGACCTTAATGAGCAATAAAGTTGCAAACTTTATTACTAACAACCTCTCAAAACTTTCTAACAAGATGAAACTAGCTCAAAACCTAGATCTAAAGGGAAAGAACCACAAAGTTGAAGACTTGGAGACTTACAGAGGTCCAGTGGATGCTCAAGGAGATTGAGGTGCACTTGCTAGATGATTCCTTGCTCAACAAGACATTCCTTATTCCTTCAAATGCCAAAAACCACTAAATGGAGCTCAAAAGATGAAAAGGGAGGCTAAGGTTCGATGCAATATCTCTTGGAAAGATTGGGGCTGAGGGTGAGAGAAGTCATAGCCGTCACATTCCTTAAATAGGGCTCAATGCTCGACACTTAGGGTTTTAAACCCTAGCCGCCATCGCTTCATGGTGAGGGACAGACCATGTCGTGGTCATTACAAGGTTGAGTTTTTATAAAGTATACAAGAATAAAAATATTAATGTACAAACTTGGAAAGCAATATCTCACGAAGTAATTCTATTTTTGCAGATGCATAATAACAAAGAATTCAACAAATTTGGAATGTTTAAATAAAAGAACGACTACTTGTTCAATAGATAGATTTTTTAGGCTCGACTATATAATAAAACCAAAAATGTGTGATCAGATTGTGTTAAGATCTTAAGATTCTAATCGGGATCCTAAATCCCACTAGAGAGTATACATTTTGCTTCATGTAGATCTTAGTGAGATCAAGATCGTTTTTAAATTATAAGATCTTAAAATCGTAAAATCTTAAGATCAAAATCGGGATCTTAACAACTATCATTTTATGTCGATCAATAACCTTTTTATGTCAATTTTTTTGTGGGATTTTAAGATCTCGGTTCCGATCTAATAAAATTTAAAAGGATTAAAGGTATGATCCCAATCTTACAACTTTTGTTCGTTTTTTAAAAAAAAATTACTAATTGTTTCAATAAAATTAATTATTTTAGTGTTGTTTAAGTCATTCAAATCAAAATCCAAAATAATACGATTAGTCCAAGGACAAGGGAAATAACATGATGCATCAACCAGTCCCATGAAACACGGCATTCATTTACTTGTCAAGACCTCGAAATCAACCCAATCACTGTGCTTCGAGCTGCCCTTCACTGGATCTTCCCTCTTCTCTGCTGAATCCTAACATTATTCAATCAACAAAGGTACGCACTGAATCAATTTCGCATCTTTCACTGTCAATTCCTTTAGATCCGATCGTCATTTCGTTCCTCAACATTTTGCCCTAGTTCTACCACTCAATTCCCTTCAGTTTCATCAGATCAAACCGATTTTATCCAACTCCTAATGTCAATCTGAGTTGTTCTTTTGATTACAAGTCTTTGTAACAAAGTTCCATTGAAATTGGAATCGTTTTAGAAGATATCAGACACACAATGGCTGTACCGAAGCAACATTATGCAACAAGCAGTCTTGTGATTGGGTACGCTTTATGTTCAAGCTTATTAGCTGTGATCAACAAATTTGCAATCACCAAGTTTAATTACCCAGGGCTATTGACTGCTTTGCAGTATCTAGTTTCAGCTTTAGGAGTTTGGGTTTTGGGGAAATTAGGGTTCTTGAGCCACGATCCGTTCGTGTGGGAAACCGCTAAGAAATTCCTACCCGCTGCTATCGTTTTCTATCTCGCAATCTTCACAAACACGAATTTATTGCGTCATGCCAATGTAGACACGTTTATCGTCTTCAGATCCTTAACACCCCTTTTGGTAGCAATCGCCGACACCACTTTTAGGAAGCAACCAATTCCATCAAAACTTACATTTCTATCACTTTTAATCATCTTGGGTGGTGCTGTTGGCTATGTCGCTACAGATTCAGGATTCACATTGACTGCATATTCATGGGCATTTGCTTACTTGATCACAATCACAACCGAAATGGTTTACATCAAACACATGGTTACAAATCTTGGATTGAACACATGGGGATTTGTTTACTACAACAACCTGTTATCTCTCATGATGGCTCCATTCTTCTGGATCATGACTGGTGAATACTCTGATGTGTTTGCTGCTGTTGGATCAAACCATGGGAATTTGTTTGAAATCATAGCATTTACAGCAGTCTCATTATCATGTGTTTTTGGACTTCTAATCAGTTTCTTTGGATTTGCATGTCGAAAAGCCATATCTGCAACTGCATTCACTGTAACTGGTGTTGTAAACAAGTTTCTTACAGTGGCTATAAATGTTTTGATTTGGGATAAACACGCAAGTCCTTTTGGGTTATTCTGTTTGCTTGTGACAATTGCTGGAGGTATTTTGTATCAGCAATCTGTAACTGGAGTTAATACTCCATCTATAATACAGCGGGACCCAGTAGCATCTAAGTTAATGGATGATAATGATGATGGTGATTACTCAAATGAAGATGAAGAAAAGGGTATTTCGGGAAAAATCTCGGGGGTATAAGTGTTTTTCTAAATATCTCAGGTTTGGTCAACTAAAGCTTTATACACATGTTATCGATGATTCGGTTTAGTTTTATGTATTAAAATTTCAACTATATTATTTGCTTTTGGATTTTGATAGTTGATGTTATCTTGAATAGGTCTTTTTTATTTCTCACACTATGAATTGTGTATTCGGGTATCTTTGCTTTATTAAAGTAGTGAACAATGAAGATCGTTTATTTTTGTCAACATGTAATTTTATCATATATATCTGCATATTTTGATGTTCTTTTTTGTTTTCTTGATGTGGTTTAGTTATGTTAAATGGAGGAAAATATGATCCATGGAGATCAGTTTCTTGTCTCAATTGGGAACAACTTTTGTGTTGTGGTAACAAGAGCATCTCGAATGATGGGTTTTTGTAAAGATTTTTGTACAATTGGAACAAAAGACTATTTTGGTAATTTATTGATTTACTCTTAAGCAGTTCGTAGGCCTCAACTTTTTCACTTTTTGAAAAAAGATTTTTTTAAAATACAAAAAATGCTGGAAATTTGATGTGTTATAACTTAAAAGTGAAAAGCTTTTGGAAAGATTTGTAGCATTTGAGGGGATATTTAAAGATACGTTTATATCAAATATCAAATAAAGGTAATGGAAATCTGATGTGGCAAACATAAAAAAATAAAATAAAATAATAAAAAATCATCAGATTCTTACCCCATTGGGGTGATTTGGGTAAGCCGCTCACCACCTATAAATTAAAAAAAAAAAATCAAAACTAAAAGATATTTGGTGACCTAGGCCACATACAGAACCCGAGATCACCAAAGCTCACTCTTTTTAATAATATTATTTAGTGGTGGAGATAAATTACTTTTGTAATTAAAACTAATATTGTTAGTAATTGTTTTTTATGTTGAGTAAAATAAATAAATTATCAGAATACATGATTAATTTTTCTCTACGATATGATACGAATATTAATATATTTTTTTAAATATTTTTTTAGTATAGAATTAGATTGGGCTGAATTGCTAATAGCAATAATGTAACAGCCCGGAATTTCAGGTATCTCTTTAAATTATTTTTGGGGCATATTTAGGAGGGGACTCGGCGAGTTGGTGCACGACTCGCCGAGTAGGGCCATGGTCTTGGTCGCAGACGCGCGACTGGACTCGACGAGTCCAATAAGGGACTCGGCGAGTCGACGCTGTTTCAGCTGAACCCTAGCCGTTTCATTTCTGATCGTATATAACGATCTTATGGCCGTCATGTCGCGTCTTTTGGCCGGTTGAAGATCCCCTGGGAGTGTGTGAGCATCTGAAGCAAGAGAGAGGACTTGAGAAGGCTTGAAGAGATTGTTAGACAAGGAGGAGCAAGGTGGTGATAAAAGGAATCGAGTACTGGAGGTTTGGAGACACAGGGAACACGTTTCCAGGTAATTTTCGGATCGAAATCTGTAACTTTTACGTTGTATACGAGTTTAGGGTTTAGGAAACCCATTTAAGGATTTGTTGGATTATGTTGTTGTTATAAGTGTTAAAACCCCTGTATTAGTATATGTGAAAGTCCAGGAAGCCCCACATCTATGTACTTCGAAATCATGCGAAATACAGGAGGCAGCGGATTGACTGCATGGCGAGGACTCGCCGAGTCCAATGATCAGACTCGGCGAGTAGCTCGAAGATTCACTAGAACTCGCCGAGTTGTTCGTCAGACTCGGCGAGTAGCTTGAAGGTTCACTAGGAATCGCCGAGTTGTTCTTCAGACTCGGCGAGTAGCTTGAAGATCTACAGGAACTCGTCGAGTCGTTCTTCAGACTCGGCGAGTAGTGTCAGGATGTTTATACTCGTCGAGTTACCCTTTGGACTCGACGAGTCCGGTCAAGGTTGACCGTTGACCTGTATATAACTTAGTAGGGTCAGTTGTCTTGTTTGATAAGATCATTAATAAAGGTATGTGGTATTATAGGGAATCTGCGGATTAGCGGATCGAGTGCGAGTAGCTCGAAGGGTTTATAGCTTGCATACTACGAGGTGAGTCTTCTCACTATACTTCACCCGGAAGGGTTTGACTGTGAGACCGGAAGGTCGTATGTGTTATAATATGCTATGTCTAGAGAGGTAGATGCTTTATATGTGATGTATGCTTATATGTGATGTATGCTTATACGGGCCGGAAGGCGAGACTTTACGTGACAGAAAGAACGGTATGATGTATGACTTATGTGTTATGTGGGTTATGTTATATGTGTTATGCTTTATACTATTATGGGCCGGAAGGCAAAATACTATGGGCCGGAAGGCAATCTAATACGGGCCGGAAGGCGATATGTTATGGGCCGGAAGGCGATTATATTACGGGCCGGAAGGCAATGTTATGTGGACCGGAAGGTCCGGGCCGGAAGGCGTATGTGGGTAAGTCGTATACTGGGGAACTCACTAAGCATTTATGCTTACTAGTTGTGTTTATGTTTTTCAGGTACTAGTGATGACCGTGGGAAGGCGCCGGCGTGACGCGTACACACTGCCACTGTTGAAGATCCTGGAGATTTATTATTTATAATTTTTGAAATAAACTTGGAATCAACCCTTTTGTCGAATAATGATGTTTTGTTTTAAATGAAAATTTTATTTGAAAATTTGAGCTGTTACAATTGGTATCAGAGCCTTGGTTTGAGGGATTCGGGGGTACTTTTGGGTGCAACTGAACTCAGACCGAGGATTTGAGGAAAAACTTTTTCTTAAAAATGATAAGGGCGTAACATTTTATAAAGGGCAAGGCAGTAAAACAAGGGTGGAACAGTGTGTACGAGCAGCCAGCGTCCGAACGGTAAAGATCCCCAGAATACCTTACGATGTTATGTTATGCACTGAATTATGAATTGTTATGCATGCTAGAAGACTAGGCATTCATGATAGGATTAGGATTGCCTGTTTTGTGATGCCTTAGTCTAGGGAGATTGCTTATATGAGATATTTGGTAGCATGCAAGTAGATAGTGCATA
The DNA here is from genome assembly GCF_002870075.4 of Lactuca sativa. Lineage (NCBI taxonomy): Eukaryota > Viridiplantae > Streptophyta > Magnoliopsida > Asterales > Asteraceae > Lactuca > Lactuca sativa. The sequence continues at coordinate 238,761,524 of NC_056627.2, forward strand.
CTAGAGGTAGGGTACTCATTATTCGGGATTTGGGGAGGAAGATTTGGGACGAATACTGATACGGTGTGGTCGGTAGTATTGGGCCCGTACTATCGAAGGCACCGGATCAGTGGAAGACTCAAATAAGAATCCCTGGAAATCGGAGACTGGGTATGGTACTTGGTGGAGTCTCTGATGATTTTATGTTGTATTCCAGAGACATCATGGTTATCAAACGCAATGGGGCGAGTTCGAGCGGTGCGAGTGATGAGGAGATTCGTCAGATTATTCAGGAAGAGGTAGCTGCGGCGGTCCGGGCTGAGATCCCGGAGATGTTTGGGTCTATTAAGACCACGTTGATGGAGGAGTTTGAGGAGCGGTGCGCCGCAATTTCTGAAGCTGCAGTTGCTGCCGCTACCGCGGCGGTGGCTGCTGCCAGGCCGCAAGGGGGTGATTCATTACTATTCAGGGAATTCAGCAACACGAAACCCCCTGAATTTGATGGGACACAGGATCCGATTGCAGCCATGAGGTGGATCGCCGACATCGAGGGGTGCTTTTATACTTGCTCATGCCCGGAGCACTTGAGGGTACGGTTCGCCTTGAACCAGCTCCGTCTGGGAGCGAAGGATTGGTGGAAGTTCGTGACGGCGAACTTCACTCAGGCAGAGATTACGGCGGTGACATGGGAGAGGTTTACGGAGATGTTCAGGGATGAGTACGTTCCCCCGGTAGAGAGGGAGCGATTGATTCAGGAGTTCTTGACCCTTAAGCAGGGTACTGATTCCGTGGCAGTGATCACACGAAAGTTTCATGAGAGGGCAATGTTCTGCCCTGAGCTGGTATCTACGGAGCAGTCGCGGATGAGCCGTTATTTGGGTGTTTTGAAGAGGGAGATCCGGGAGTTTGTGTCAAACTCCACCTATCGTACTTTCACTGAGCTTCAGGCGAACGCCAGGAAGCGTGAGATCGAGTTAGAGACTCAAGTGAGGGAGGAGGCTGAGTCTCGGCAGGTGGATCGACGGCCGGCCCAGTCTCAGCCGGCAGCCAAGCGGACTAAGTTCGCTGATTCGAGGAGGGGAGGTTCGAAGGGTCGCACTTGCGCGAAGTGCGGCAAGAGTCACGAGGGGGCGTGTCGAGCTGGTGGTTGCTACAAGTGTGGCAAAGAGGGACATATTGCCAGGGATTGCCCTAAGGGGTTTATGGTTTGCTTTCACTGCAACCAGACAGGCCATCGGAAGGCCGAGTGCCCGCAACTTCGTCAGGGAGCTACACCTACTACCCGGACTACTGAGACCCGACCGGTGAAGGTCGAGGCCCCGAGGGCTCGCGGGAGAGCCTTTCAGCTGACTGCGGAGGAGGTCCGCGCTGCGCCCGATGTTGTGGCAGGTATGTTATCTTTCATGTATTTAATTAAAGGTCGAAATGTTATGCTTATGTTAATATATGTGTAGGTACTTTCCTTGTGAACTCTATGCCTGCTCTAGTATTATTTGATTCGGGTGCGAGTAGATCGTTTGTATCGTTAGCTTTTAGTCAGCACATCGGCATTAGTTGTGAGCCGTTAAGTCGGCCTTTGAGCGTTTCCATTGCGGCTGAGAGGGTGGTTTGTGCTACGGAGGTTTTTCGGGGATGTGTGCTAGAGATCTTCGGGGTCGCGTTTCTGATTGACCTAATTCCTATTGCGATGGGTGATGTCTGTGTCATCGTAGGCATGGACTGGTTGAGCCGATTCAGCGCTGTCATCGACTGCGAGCGTCAGTTGGTGACTATACGAGACCCTAGTGGGGGAGTTCTTACGGTGTACGGCGAGGGTACCCGTTCGAGATCAGCTTTTTGTTCGGCCGCTAGGGCGAGGCAATGCCTACAGCGGGGATGTAACGGCTTTGTGGCATATGTGATGGATACGCGGGAGAGTTCCGAGAGACCGAAGACATTGGAGGAGGTTCCAGTGGTGCGCGAGTTTCCAGATGTTTTTCCCGAGGATTTGCCGGGAATACCTCCTGCGAGACAAGTGGAGTTCGGTATCGATCTAGTTCCAGGGGCTGCGCCTATTGCGAAGGTGCCTTATCGTCTTGCACCTCCAGAGATGCAAGAATTGTCCTCGCAACTTCAAGAGTTGTTGGGGAAGGGATTTATTCGGCCGAGTAGCTCGCCGTGGGGAGCACCGATTCTGTTCGTCAAAAAGAAGGATGGTTCACACCGGATGTGTATCGATTACCGGGAGCTGAACAAGGTGACAGTTAAGAACCGCTATCCGTTACCGAGGATCGATGATCTATTTGATCAGTTGCAAGGGGCATCTTGGTTTTCCAAGATTGATTTGAGATCAGGGTACCATCAGGTGAGAGTGCGGGATGAGGACGTCCAGAAGACAGCCTTTAGGACGCGGTATGGGCATTACGAGTTCGTGGTGATGCCTTTTGGGCTCACCAATGCCCCAGCAGTGTTCATGGATCTCATGAACAGGGTATGCAGGCCGATGCTGGATCGGTCTGTGATTGTATTCATCGACGACATTCTGGTGTATTCACGATCTAGGGAGCAGCATGAGGGACATTTGAGGGAGGTCCTTGAGGTACTGAGGTCGGAGAAGCTATATGCAAAATTCTCCAAATGCGACTTCTGGTTACGGGAAGTTCAATTTCTGGGGCACGTTGTAAATCAGACAGGGATATTGGTCGATCCGGCCAAGGTGGAAGCGGTAATGAGATGGGAGGCACCGAAGTCACCTTCGGAGATCAGGAGTTTCCTTGGGTTGGCAGGGTACTATCGAAGGTTCATTAGGGACTTCTCCAAGATCGCGGTGCCACTTACCAGATTGACCCGAAAGGGTGTTACATTTTCTTGGGGACCCGAGCAGCAGACTTCCTTCGAGACACTTCGCCAGAGACTGTGCGAAGCACCAGTATTAGCTCTCCCGGAGGGGATGGAGGACTTCGTCGTATATTGCGACGCATCGATTTCAGGACTAGGTGCAGTGTTGATGCAGAGGGGCCATGTGATAGCCTATGCGTCGAGACAGCTGAAGCCTCACGAAGCGAGATATCCCACGCATGACTTAGAGTTGGGGGCAGTAGTGTTCGCCCTCAAAATTTGGCGTCACTACCTGTACGGGGTTCGTTGTACCATATACACGGACCATAAGAGTTTGAGGTATTTGATGGATCAACCCAACCTAAACATGCGTCAGAGGAGATGGTTAGACGTGGTTAAGGATTATGACTGTGAGATCCTATACCACCCAGGCAAGGCTAATGTGGTAGCCGATGCATTGAGTCGTAGGGCGGAGGGTACTCCATTACGGGACGTATGTTTGAGATTGACGGTGATGACTCCGGTGTTAGATGCTATTCGTGGGGCACAGGACGAGGTTGTGAAGTCTGGGATGCAGAAACAGGAGCGGGTCGTCGGATTGATTTCAGAGTTTGTTACGGATGGGAGGGAACTTCTGACATTTCGGGGTCGGATCTGGGTGCCATTTGTGGGAGGTACGCGTGTCACTTTGATGGAGGAGGCACACAAATCGAAATTTTCGATCCATCCCGGTGCCACGAAAATGTATTTGGATTTGAAAAAGGAGTACTGGTGGCCTTGCATGAAGAGAGACGTTGCCTGGTTCGTTGAAAGGTGTTTGACCTGCCGTAAAGTTAAGGCCGAGCACCAGAGACCGCACGGTAAGTTGCAACCTTTGGAGATCCCTGAGTGGAAGTGGGATCAGATCACGATGGACTTCATCACCAAATTGCCGAAAACTGCCAGAGGAGTCGATGCGATATGGGTGATTGTGGATAGACTAACAAAGAGTGCACATTTCCTTGCCATTAGTGAAAGTTCATCAGCAGAGAAGTTGGCGGAGTTGTACGTGAGAGAGATAGTATCTCGGCATGGAGTGCCGACCTCGATTGTTTCGGACCGCGATGTGCGTTTCACTTCCAGGTTCTGGAAGAAATTCCATGAGGAGTTGGGTACTAAACTGCATTTTAGTACCGCATACCATCCCCAGACCGACGGTCAAAGCGAACGGACGATTCAGACATTGGAAGACATGCTTAGAGCGTGTGTGTTAGACTTCGGGGGTAGCTGGGATGCGCATCTGCCGTTAGCTGAGTTTTCCTACAACAACAGCTATCATTCGAGCATAGGTATGCCACCTTTTGAGTTGTTGTATGGTAGGAGGTGTCGGACTCCCATTTGCTGGGGAGAAGTGGGACAGAGAGTGATGGGTAGTACAGAGATTGTACTTCAGACGACCGAACAGATTCAGCGAGTGAGGCAGAGGTTATTGACCGCCCAGAGCCGACAAAAGAGTTATGCGGACAGACGCCGGTCCGAGCTCGAATTTCAGGTCGGCGACTTCGTTCTCCTAAAGGTTTCTCCTTGGAAAGGGGTGATTCGGTTCAGAAAGAGGGGCAAATTGGGGCCCCGGTTCATAGGTCCATTTCGGGTAATTGCAAGGGTAGGTCGGGTAGCCTATCGGTTGGAGTTGCCAGCGGAACTAAATCAGATTAACAATACCTTCCACGTATCACAGCTGAGGAAGTGTATAGCCGATGAGGCAGCAGTGGTTCCGCTAGAAGATATCCAGGTAGATGCGAGTCTGAATTACGCCGAGAGACCAGTAGCTATCAGGGATCGGAAGATCAAGGTTCTACGGAACAAGGAAATACCTCTGGTGTTGGTTCAGTGGCAACATCGGAAGGGATCGGAGATGACTTGGGAGCCGGAAAGAGAAATGCGGGAGCAACATCCGGAGTTATTCGCAGAATGAGAGACTTCGAGGGCGAAGTCTAGTTCTAGTGGGGGAGAGTTGTAACAGCCCGGAATTTCAGGTATCTCTTTAAATTATTTTTGGGGCATATTTAGGAGGGGACTCGGCGAGTTGGTGCACGACTCGCCGAGTAGGGCCATGGTCTTGGTCGCAGACGCGCGACTGGACTCGACGAGTCCAATAAGGGACTCGGCGAGTCGATGCTGTTTCAGCTGAACCCTAGCCGTTTCATTTCTGATCGTATATAACGATCTTATGGCCGTCATGTCGCGTCTTTTGGCCGGTTGAAGATCCCCTGGGAGTGTGTGAGCATCTGAAGCAAGAGAGAGGACTTGAGAAGGCTTGAAGAGATTGTTAGACAAGGAGGAGCAAGGTGGTGATAAAAGGAATCGAGTACTGGAGGTTTGGAGACACAGGGAACACGTTTCCAGGTAATTTTCGGATCGAAATCTGTAACTTTTACGTTGTATACGAGTTTAGGGTTTAGGAAACCCATTTAAGGATTTGTTGGATTATGTTGTTGTTATAAGTGTTAAAACCCCTGTATTAGTATATGTGAAAGTCCAGGAAGCCCCACATCTATGTACTTCGAAATCATGCGAAATACAGGAGGCAGCGGATTGATTGCATGGCGAGGACTCGCCGAGTCCAATGATCAGACTCGGCGAGTAGCTCGAAGATTCACTAGAACTCGCCGAGTTGTTCGTCAGACTCGGCGAGTAGCTTGAAGGTTCACTAGGAATCGCCGAGTTGTTCTTCAGACTCGGCGAGTAGCTTGAAGATCTACAGGAACTCGTCGAGTCGTTCTTCAGACTCGGCGAGTAGTGTCAGGATGTTTATACTCGTCGAGTTACCCTTTGGACTCGACGAGTCCGGTCAAGGTTGACCGTTGACCTGTATATAACTTAGTAGGGTCAGTTGTCTTGTTTGATAAGATCATTAATAAAGGTATGTGGTATTATAGGGAATCTGCGGATTAGCGGATCGAGTGCGAGTAGCTCGAAGGGTTTATAGCTTGCATACTACGAGGTGAGTCTTCTCACTATACTTCACCCGGAAGGGTTTGACTGTGAGACCGGAAGGTCGTATGTGTTATAATATGCTATGTCTAGAGAGGTAGATGCTTTATATGTGATGTATGCTTATATGTGATGTATGCTTATACGGGCCGGAAGGCGAGACTTTACGTGACAGAAAGAACGGTATGATGTATGACTTATGTGTTATGTGTGTTATGTTATATGTGTTATGCTTTATACTATTATGGGCCGGAAGGCAAAATACTATGGGCCGGAAGGCAATCTAATACGGGCCGGAAGGCGATATGTTATGGGCCGGAAGGCGATTATATTACGGGCCGGAAGGCAATGTTATGTGGACCGGAAGGTCCGGGCCGGAAGGCGTATGTGGGTAAGTCGTATACTGGGGAACTCACTAAGCATTTATGCTTACTAGTTGTGTTTATGTTTTTCAGGTACTAGTGATGACCGTGGGAAGGCGCCGGCGTGACGCGTACACACTGCCACTGTTGAAGATCCTGGAGATTTATTATTTATAATTTTTGAAATAAACTTGGAATCAACCCTTTTGTCGAATAATGATGTTTTGTTTTAAATGAAAATTTTATTTGAAAATTTGAGCTGTTACAAATAAAAGATTAGGTTTAATTGAGTTATAGATATGGAAGAGAGAGAAATTAGTTTTTTAATATATGATTGGGTTGGATTGGATTGTGAATAGGGATAGTCTTAGGTTTTGTTATTTTTCTATGGAGATTTATGTATTTTGATATAATGTGAGTAACCGTCTTGTTTTTTTGGTATGATAAAAATCTATATTTTTTGTCCAGTTGAGATCAGTGTCAAACGTAGAACGACTGTTATGTAATGTCATATCATATGATGTCAAACGTAAAACAACTGTTATGTAATGTCATATCATATGATGTCAAACGTAAAACAGATGTTATATAATTTCATATCATGTGATGTCTTGGTTAATAAGTGGGGGTCTAAGAGGACGATTGAGCAAATGGTCATTTTAGACTTAGTGATTTAATATGAAAAAAAAAAGTATAGAAACCATGGCTATCAATCACATGTATACACTTTTCATGTATAATTGACTTCATGATGTGATAGGGTCACTCTCATTGAAGGAAATTTGGGGAGTGGTTGATAATAGGGACAATAGAACCCACTAATATAACCATCTTCAAATGGATCACGAGATCATGAAAGGGTGTCATCTTTCTTTATCAATAAAATGAGACCCACAAAATAAAAATGGATGGAATAAATTGATATTTTTTGAACTTGGATGCCATATGTGGCTTAAACTAGTAATGAATGGTCACATATATAGATTTTTTTTTTAATTTAAAATTTTTCTCTTAATAATATGGTACCAACCTTAATAATGTATTTTCTGATAAATTTTTTATATGCATATGAAATTTAAATGAGACTAAATGATTATTTTATCTTTACGTTTAAAAAATTAGTTTCATAATATTAATCAATTTTAATAATATTCATTGTTGGAGGACCTTAATCTTCTTAATTCATGATTAGTTTATATAAAAACATGAACCAAATACCAATTTAATATTGGTTGACTGAAAATCTTGTTTGTGACGATGCCAATTCAATTCGATTCACTTTTTGACCAATTAGATTTGATCATTTGAGTACTAAAATAAATAAAGATATTGAGAATCTTTGGATGAATGTAGTCAAATCCAGTGTTATTACGTTCTAATCACTTGTAATTTACGTTGGATTAGTGAGTCATGAATAATAAGTTTACCAAATTTCTTAATTTAAATAACATTACTTTGGTAATGGTCAAATCTGCAATGGATGAAATGAAAGATTATAACACCATGAAATTAGAAACCGGCTATTCTAAAATTTTAAAGACTTTTTTTACTTCAATATGACTATGACCTCACTTTTTTGCCACACATTATGAATGGTAACCATGGCATGGATTATTATTTATTTATTTATTTATTTTTACTTTTTGAAACAATTCTTAAATAAAAACCTTAAATTTTATTAATTTAAATTCAAAAATACATAATATGAAATTAGAAAACTAAAAATTAAAAAAAAAAATGATGTTCAAAAATACATAATATGATATTCAAAGCAAATGGATTGTGCATCCTTGTTAATTGAGAGTGGATAGTTTTTTTTAGAGTATAGTGCTTCTATTGGTGGAAATTTTGGCAAATTGGTAAAGATGGTGTGATCACTTTTTTTTCTTTGCTAAGTAATTTATCCTTACGTCTGAGTAACATAAATTCTCAATAAGGATAATTTATGCGAGGAAACACACACACACACTCTCTCTCTCTCTCTCTCTCTCTCTCTCTCCCTCTCTCTCTCTCTCTCTCTCTCTCTCTCTCTCTCTCTCTCAAATATCGATTAGATATGATTGTATTTATATTTCCATAAATATGATCCTTATGGATCCTACATAACAAAAGAATTCATTATAACAAAACATACAAATGGAAAAAAAAAATTATGAAATATGAAAATTATACCTATTACATGCATCTAAATCGTCTGCAATCAAAATTGTTCATGGTTTGATAAGCAAATTGTCTTGATGCCCCATAAAACCATGCTTCAAAATGAAAAAATATATATTTACATGAATAACATTATCATTAGAAATTTCATAAAATCGTGAACTCTTAAATAAGTCAAGTAAATCCTTAATATATAAGAGATTAGTAGGACTTTTTTATGGAAGAAGTATCATAAATATCATCCTCATCCCACCCATGTAACAATACCAAACTGCAGACTGGGTATAAGATAAAACTCATCACGTCCAACACACACATCGTGTCCTCTAACTTGATAATGAAATGCACAATCATCATTCTCATGATAGATCATTAAAATCAACATTGTTTAGATGACTAGAGAGTCCAAATTAGTATTACATAACTCCAACCATAACCCGACATATGAATTTATAAATAACATCATTTGAGTTGGAGTAGTAAACATCCCTTATCCTAGTTATAACCTGCACCTTCGAGTTAATGGTCAATAGAGGATAAAATGATATTTTAGACAATGTTATCGAATCATATGTGATAATACAATTACACATTCGCTCAGACAATTACAAGAACATTAATGTAAATAATTTAAACCTTTTGCTTATGGTTAGCGTATGGACATGAAGTCTCACAGACCTACATGAACAATTCGTGAGAGTTTCATAATTCATGTTAGTTTTGATTCCGTTTAAGCTACTTCAATTTTATTCAAGGAAATGACATTTTATGCTTATCGAATCCAAATAACTAAACAAAATAACTTAAAATGCTAAAACGACATTCCTATAGTATTCAAGTAACAATTACGACTATTGTTCAAAAAACACAAAGGTTTATTGATTACTTAGTTGCATAGTGTTTATATTTATCAACCGAAGATCCACACACACAATAAAACAATGATGATATTCGCTACTTTTTTCGGCGAAAGAGACGTCACATGAAGACAATGACAACGAAAATGAACTTTTGAAAAGTGGAGACATGTGAGATCTTTGGTCTTACCAAAGCGGTTTGTGATGTCTGTTTCAATGACCTTATGGTCATTTTATTAAGGATCATAAAACCATGGTTACCTCAAAACAGTGTTGCAAAACTCGGCCTACTCGGCCGAGTAATCGGCCGATTACTCGGAATCGGCCCTCTACCGAGGCGAGTAATGTGAACTCAGCCAAAAGACTTGGATTAAGTCATACTCGGTAAAAAGTCAGTCAAACTCGGTCAACATCTCTCTAACTCGGGCCTACTCGGTATTACTTGGTCTTACTCGGGCCTACTCAGTCAAATTCGGCCAAATCAGTCAAACTCGGTCAAAGGGTCAAAATTTTCATAAAAAGAGAGAAAAAAATCAAGAATTTCAAGATTAATATGTATAATACACTTAATTATTTATTATTTAACACACACATGTGATTATTACGACATATATATCTTAAATTTTTAGTATTTATTCACGAAGTGAGACAATTGTGTGTATTTCAGTTTTATGTATTCACATGTATCTAATTTTATTATATATTTCAATCAAATTATGATTTTAACTTATGATTTTGATATATATAATTTTCCTAAAAATATTTCAACATGAATTATCGAATCCGAGTACTCGCTACTCCCCAGTCGGCCGAGCAAGTACCGAGCAACGAGTTCTACAACCATGCCTCAAAATATGCTTTTCAAATATATGAATTTTTGTGAATAACTTCATATTTTAACTAAAATTTTCAACTAAACAAAAATTGGATGGAAAGTCGTCGAAATGTATTTTTGGTGTAGACAACGGTATAATTGCATTATTCAATATATTGTATTATTACTGTAGATTTTATAGTTTTAATCATGTTTATTAATTATCTATGAAACATTTAACAAAAAAATTTACATGTCAAACCAACCCTACTTGACATGTTTTGACTTATACATAAACATCTTGATCCGAAACCATTTATGAACCTCCCCGAACCAGTAAGGGTGTTCGTTTGGATGGATCGGTTCGATCCGATCCAATTAAGTATATCCAAATTGATTTCGGTTTTCAAAATATGGATCTGAATTATCCAAACTAAATTCAAATCCGATCCGATCCAATCCAATTACAATTCGGTTGGATCGGTTTTTATTATTCGGTTTTCAAAAGTCATAACATTTTAAAACAATATATAATAATAATAATTTTATCCAATTTTTATAGAAGAAGCAAAAACAAATTATTTAGTTGTAATTTATAATTTATAAACAACTATTAAGATGGTATATTATAATTTAATATTTAATAGATAAAACACTTTTGAGAGAAAATGCATATTATTATTTTTATTAGGTGAAACCTTTTTGAACTTTTTTGAAAAGAAATAATTTATAAAATTAATAAATAATTTTAGATATATTAAAAATTAATAAATAATAAATTGTTATTCGGTTATTTTGGACTATTCGGTTCTTATTTTATAAACCAAAACCAATCCGAAATCCAAAATAATATTTCGGTCTTGGTAAAACCCAATCCAAAAATCCGAATATCCGAACTAAATAGTCCAATTGGATAATTCGGTTTTATCCAAATTAGGGGTGACAAATCGTGCTATCGTTCCGTGTTTCTGTCTGACACGACACGACACGACAAGGTGTTTTATAACACGGACACGACACGACACGATGTCGTGTTTTTTTAACTAACACGAAAACAAACGAATTAAAAAACGACAAACACGACGCGGCACGACAAATATAATATATAGTAAAAACTAGTGTATTTAATGAATACTTTATGAAATATAAAACGACAAACACGAAAAACACAATAAAGAACTGTTAAATCGTGTCGAATTTTAAACACGAACACGACACGATACGACATCGCGTTTTTTACGGCTAACACGAACACGAATTCAAATTTTAGTTCCGTCCCAATTTTGTTTTGTGTCGTGTATTTTTATCATGTCGTATCATAAATTATCACCCCTAATCTAAATAGTGAATAGCATATGAACCACCCATTATACCACCTTTAAATTTAATTGATAATTAAATAATTTGGTGATTTTTTCTACCATTAAATGATGTACAGATATAGAAAAGATATTGGTCGGTTCATGGTTGCAAAAAAGCAACAAAAGAAATGCGATCCTAGTGGTACTCATGAGTCAAGAGCTACAAAAAAATAAATATTGGTCGGTTCATGTTTAAAGTGATGCATTGTGCAAGAAAGTAAGTATATTCACTAAAATACATTGTTTTTATATAGAAAAAAGGAATAATGAATAAATAAACTAGAATATTTCTTTTATATCTAAAATATCTCCGGATAAGACAAATTTAAGAAACTATTGCATCTTTCAAGACAATTAAAATTAAAAGTGTTGTATTTTAATAGACGATGAAGTTCATTTCCTAGTAACTATTGTTTTTAATTTTTTGTCAATTAAATTGCAATTGCTAACTTCATCGTCAAACATATTTAAGTAAGCAAAAAAAATTACTTTATATGAACGTTTGACTTTTTGTTTTAAACAATAAATCTAATATATTTTTAAATCTAACATTTGATGTTAAATAGAAAATGATAACATCACTACATGAACAAAATTTAAAGAGTAAACATCAAATTTGATCTTTATGATTTGCGCCACAAATAAAATCTAAAAGGTTTCCGACCTACATAGAGTGATTTTAAAAGCATTTCTCTTTTTATAGTTTATTATTATTATTATTTGTTTTTATTAACCATTTAAAATTATTGAAGCAAATATCTTACTATTTGTATCCGGGAAGAAGGAGCTTAAAGACATTCCCAAAAAGATAGTCCCACAATCTTAAAACATCAATTTGATCGAACGTAGAGCTAGAAGATATTCCCAAAAAGACACAATGGATTTGTATTCGGGAAGAAGACACCGTCCATAAGTAAAGTAAAGGAAATCGATAAAGACACGAATAAAAGAAACTTTGAGACAGGTAAAAGTAATCACTATAGCACAAAAGGCATGATAATCTGAAGTACAAAGCTATTCGAAAGGTCAAGATGGTTTTCCCGGAGACAAGGCTTTCAAATTCACTTCACCTGACAAATCTCGATCCCTTAAACACAACAAACCTTCACAAAACCTAACTCCTTCCCATTAACAACAGACAAAACATTTCTTTCCTGATCAATAACACGACGAGCTTCATTAAACTCTTTTTTCAACATTTCACAACAATCACAAGAACATGTGATAAGCATATACGGTCAGGGGAAATTAACAAGTATATTAGCATTGGAATATATAAAAACAAAAATCAAACCACCAAATGAAAAGCCAACAAGTCTTTGAGAGATGGCCACTATATTGGTCTTTAATGGTCTCAAAGATTCATCCACCAACCCGTGTAGGAAATCATCAAATTTTCTCGTTGAATACACATGTTTACGCTTGCCAAGCACACTACTTAAACACTCAACGGAAGAATGTATCGGATCGTAACCCATAGTGAGAATAAAATTGCTCGTCATCCCCTTCAATACCAGGTACTAGATTAGGAAAACAACTTTCAAGAGGCACATTATCAAAAATGAAGATAGTCCAAACCAAAAACCCCCAACCCGAACCCAACAAGATTTGGGGGTGACCCGATGGGCTCAGCAGGAGTCAATGAAAAGGTATTAGTAGATATGATCCTATCCATAACAATGTCTTAAGGCCTGACCTCATCAGATACGTAAGCAACAAGATTAAAGTGCATTTATTCTTCCCTACAAGAGTCATGTTGTAGGTTCCGTGACGTACCAGGTATACTATAGGTCGGTGGGGCGTTCCAGTCAGACTGGAGGCTCTGTATGCATGATGTTTGTTGTTAATGTTATGATTATGTGTTGTGTTGGTATTTTGGGGGAACTCATTAAGCTTTGGGCTTACAGTTTTGGATTGTGTTTCAGGTACCTCAGATGATCGCTGGAAGACGAAGGCATGATCGTGCACCTCCTTGTGTTTTGATTTATGATTTTGGGAAAACTCTAATATTAAACATGTTTTGAAAACTAAATTGTAAACAATGATGATTTGTGGGATGGTTTTAAAAGTTTAAAATTTTCATGAATTTTATGGATGTTACACAAATACTAATAACAATCTTAATAGAATCGATACAAATCCGCACCATGTTTACCCTTTAGACTGGGGACTTAATGGTGTACCCGGGACGACAACATTGTAAATACCAACCCGAGTAACCAAAAGCAACAATCCAAAGCATTCCTTACCCGGTAAGATGTAAAAACTCAGGTACATAGCAATATACATAAGGCCATAACCTCGAGCAAACATATCCCAAAAAATATGCAAGGTATAGATACTCACAATAAACAAACCATTAGGAGTACAAATGGACAAATTGTTTTACTCAGATCTTTCCAGGGACCGGGTAAAGGGTTCACTCTAGACCTTCCTCATGGTCCTATAAAAGCAATGAATTATTAAAGAGAAAGGTAGACTAACTCTTAATAAAAAAAAAAAAATAGATCATTGATATACAACATATAATACAGGCATCTCACATCTAACTTAAGCATCAAAGAGTAATAATAGGGGGCAACCTCAATATAGCTCTTGATGATTCTTTTTTACATATACATAGTATACACAATGAAGGCCACCACTGACGATCGGGAAAGAGGCGTAGCAACATACTGCTTTAACCATAGTCGAAGCCATATATTTTCCAAGTTTAAGTCGAAACTTCTTGAGTTTTAAGGATATCTGAGAAAAAAAGTTTCACCTTGAAACTGTTCGAGAAAATGTATTGAATACCTTTACACCACTTCCAGTCAATACGACCAAAAGCGTATATTGGAGAATTTGATATTTTTGTCAATTTTTTTGTATGTTTTCATGATCCAAAACATTGAAATCAATCTAATCATTCATTGAGCACCCATTCATAAGGGCACTTACATGTGATGACATGACCGGATTGGACACCCATGTCAAAATACGATGTGTCGAACAATGAACGTATCTCATGGGAGTCCTCTTGAAAGAAAAAATTTTGTGATTAAACGTAAAATCCTATGTCAAGCATACTCGATTGGAAAGATACATCTCAAACCACTTAACCTAAAACCTACAAAAGTGGCTTCTCATTTTCTTTAGAGAATTCAAGGGGATATTTGTGGACCTATCCAACCAACATGTAGACCATTTAAATATTTCATGGTATTGGTTGATGCATCGACACGATGGTCATATGTAGCTACGTTGTTTACAATAAATGCAACATTTTTTTAAACTCCTAACATATAACATAATGTTGAGAAGGCTCATCATCTACATTATCTGATAAAGTCAATTAGATTTGATAATGTTGTGGAGTTCACATAAAAAACATTTGATAACTATTTTGTGACAATGGGAATTAATATTGAACACATTGTTTCATATGTTCATTCCCAAAATGGTCTTGCTGAAGCATTTATTAAATTAATAAAAATAATTATGAGAACTTTGGTTATGGCATCAAACTTCCCATCTATGCATGTGTTTATGCGATCTTGCAGTTATGCATGCTTGCGGGCTTATTCAATGTTCCAATTGAACCTCTAAAGCATTAGAAATTTAGACCTCATAAACAACAGGGAATGTATGTTGGTTATACACGCAAATTATGACTTTGATGAGACAATCTTCTCATTACTAGGGGATATTTTCATGTTAACATTGATAAGGAATGTATGTGCGCGTGTATAGTCTTGCCTTTGAAATCTAATGAGTACCTTTAAAGCATTTGAATCCACGACTATAAGTTAAAGCTTAGTGAGTCCCCCAAAATACCACATAAAACAATATACATGCAACGCATCCACACATGAGCCTACAGTCTGAGTGGACCACCTCGCAAGGCCTACACTATGTCAAGACCGCTCTATAGAGCCTACAATCTACCGGTCCGCCTCACAAGGCTTACAGTAGCTGGACTACTCCCTTGGGCCTACAATCTGACTGGACCGCCTTGTAAGGCCTACAGTACATTGGAACGCCCGAGTATCTTGGCTTACAGCACAAAGCAGGACCGCCTCAACCCAACCAAACAGACAATAGCAAACAATACAGGTAATAATAACATATCTACCAATCAAACAGATTACTACAACATACCAACATCCTATCCACAAGTATACATAGATCAATACATTATCAACATCCTACACACACGGATACATACTACAGTACAAAGTATAGTGAGAAAACTCGCCTGAACTAAACAACAAAAGCTCAATAGTAAACCTCAGCAACAGAACAACTAACACAAGCTACCTAATACCAAACCGAGACTATTTCTTAGCTAAACACTCGATTCTATCATAATTTGGCCAAGAGTAAAATTGGTCAAAAAGTCAACGGTATGGTGCTACGCTCAGTGTAACACACTGATCTATGCTCAACGTACAAAAGGCTACGCTAAACGTAGCACCCCTAATGCCCAAAAAATATATTAAGCTCTTTATACAGATGGTTAATTCCTTAATCTTTCAAATCTGATCTAAATGAACATCTTAATGGATAAAGTCTTTGTCTTTATCCACTTACATAGTTATAAGGAGCATAAAACCAAACCCAAAGTCCATAAAGTCATCTTTTTGATCAAGAACTCATGCATGAAAGGCTGAGAGTGTCCAAGCTCTCATTTTTATGATTCTTCCAACTCAAAGACATCAGAAATTGAAACTCACATGGTTTGGAGTAACCTATAATAAAAAAACAAGATTATGGGGACAAAAGCTTATAATCTGAAGACCAAACTAGATCTAACATGAATATGAATCAAGATAGAAACTTTATACCTTTTTAAGATGGATGAGAGGATGAAAATTCCAGATCTACACTGATTTGAGCTCCTAACTGGTTTTACAATACTCCTGTTCCTTCAAAAGTGAACACAAAACACTCCAAAACCTCAAAACTCACAAATGGTGGCTAATGTTTCAAGGAGGTTTTTTAGGAGAGTGGAGGTTGAGCATGAGGATGATCTCAAGGAGTTAGAGCCTTTAAATAGGCCTTACAACCATAGATTTAGGGTTTTGATCCAATGCAACTATGCACAACATAGCACAACCTACGCTCAGAGTAGGTCACTAAAACCTCATCCAACATTCCACGTATGCCAACATAGGGGACTATCCTACGCTTAGCATAGGGTATAACCTCCAAAATCCAATCTTTAAACATCTATAACTTCTTCGTTTCAAATCCGTTTTTGGTGATCTTTATATGGACGAAAAGGTATTGACGAGCCCCACAACCCTATTTTATTACTTTTGACTTAATACATACAGAACTAAAACCATAATCCATGAAAGAAGCCTTAGATATTACTTTTCCCATTTTACCCTTTCTCTTCAAAGCACAATTCGAGGGCTTTAATCACTTAACCGATATTATCAATGTATGATAGGGTGTAAACTCTATTCATTTGAAGCCTAAGACCTTTTCTTGATCAAATTACGACTCGCTATCCCAAAACTAGAAATATCATGGAAACTGTACTAACACAATCCATACGTTCCCTTAGACCACTTCATATAATTAACGCATCCACATTAAACTCAAGAGACCATTCATAATCAAACCGTTGACAACAAACAAACCAGTCATTTGAATCAATCAACTACAATAATTTCCTTTCTCTCCGAACTCTAAGACCCAACACATAGAAAAAACCACTCAAACGGGAACACCCAAAACTTGATCTATTAACCATTTCCATCAATGTACTTCGCAAAATCAGATACCCAATCGTCTAAAATCTAGAGACATACATGATGGATGATGATCATCCACTCGTCATAGTTATCCCAAGTACCTGAACAGTAACACCACTAAACCGTGCATAACAATGCAAAAACATTTCGATCAAGAATTTTAACCCATCCCAAATTCATAAATCGTTTGAAAGTTCTCAAATATACACTTGGCTTCTTGACAAGTCATCACTATCCCACCATTCCCACGAGTGTAACAGTGGTCAATCCAGAAGAAATCTCAAGCAGTATCCGAACTCCCGTACGTTAATGGGCAAAACCATCTAACGAATCATCCAAAAAAAATCATACAATGATTTGCATCATTGGTAACTTAACTTACACAAAACCCTCTCATAAAGTGAACATGTAACATCCCTGAATTTGCAACTACTTTCAAATCCTCCTTTTATTATTATTTTTGTCAATTTTTAGTCCTTAGGGATGGAATGGTGAAGCCATGAGATGCCTAAGGGCTAAAGTTGCAACTTTGGGATCAAGAAGAGTATGCTAAACGTACATAAGGGTATGTTGAGCGTACTAGGCATGCCCTAGTACGCTGGGTGTACTCACGTCAGATGAAAACCCTAATATTTAGGGTTTGGGTGGTATATAAGTGTCCTTATGAGCTCATAACCCTCTATCATTTCATCATCCATAGTCTTGAGCCGTTTTCCCCAAACCCTAGCCCCTTTCTTGAGTGGGTGAGCTAAAAGTGTGTGTTTTGAGTAGTTGAAGAAGAAGGAGTTGCATCAAGGAGTTAGAGAAGGAAGGCAAGCTTGAAGATCTGAGGTCATCTTGTTCTCTAGAAGCTCCAAAAGGTAAAAAGCTTCTGCCTTTGGGCTTATATGATGTAGATCTTGCCTCGATTGCTTTATGACACCTTTCTTGTCCCAAAAAGTCCCAGTATTATGCATGTTGTGTTATGGACGTGTTAAGCTGTCCTTTCAGACCCTAGGAAGGGTTCTAAGTGATAAAAATGAGGTCCCAATGGCTAGAAGTGTCTCATGCAAGTGGTAGAGAGGTCTTAATGGATTAAGACCTTTCATTAAGAACTTTCTGGATGTCCAAAGTCTTAAAGTTTGAAACTTTATGGTTCTAAGACACATTTGGTCGATGGATCTGGAATTTGGGCTTAAGTGCTTATGCCATTAAGCACTTATTTGAGTTTTAAGGACAGTTTGTGTATGCCGTGCGTACGCAGTCGACGTCCCCGCTTTCCAGTCAACACGAGACTCGTGTACGCCTCGCGTAATCTTAGGGTACGCCCAATGTACGCCCTCTGATGGGTTTCGCGAGTTGGGCTTTGGACTTGGTGTAGTTTGACTTGGGCCTTTGCTGGACTTTCTGAATGGATGTGTTTTGGGCCAACTGTGGGAATGGATCTTAGGATGAGGCCTAATTAGGGAATTGGGCCCAATTTTGAAAATTAGGCCAATCATGGGCCTTGTATATTGGGCTTTTGGATTAAGAAAGTGGGATTGGGCCTTGGCCCAACTTAAGGAAAGGATAGAATGGATTATTACTCTATGTTTGGGCCCTTAGTCGAGTTTGATATTCCAATTGTTGTTCCGTATTTGTTTTATTGTGATAGTTCGGGATTTTGGAGAGTCAGCAGCCGAGGGTTTTCAGTTAAGTACGTCATTGTGAGGTGAGTTTTCCTTACTATAATAACAGGGTCGAAGGCACCAATTTCGGCCCTTTTTGGATTGTTATCTTGGTTATCGCATGATGATATGCTTAGTGATCTGTTAGATCTGTATCCTAGTATATAGGATCATGCTATGTTTAGTGACCTATTAGGTCGGTATCCTGGTATATAGGATGATGTTATGATTAGTGATCTATTAGATCGGTTTGACTGTTTGTACATGCTAGCATTTGTTATCTATTTGTTGACTATATGTGTGGGGGTGGGTTGAGGGGGTCCTGCTTTGTGTTGAAGGACAACATACCCAGGGCGGTCCAGATAGACTGAAGGCCCAATGGAGGGTACCAGTCAGGTCGAAGGCCTGGAGAATGGTCCAGACAGGCTGAAGGTCCGATAGGGCGCACCAAACATGCTGAAGGTTCTGAGAGTGGGCCAGACAGACTGAAGGCCCGGTGAGGGCGGTCCAGTCAAACTACAGACTCTATATGCATGCTGTTTGTTATGATATTATTTTGGTTGTACGGTGTTGGTATTTTGGGGGAACTCACTAAGCTTCAGGGTTACAGTTTTGCATTTTGTTTCAGGTACTTCGGATGATCGTGGGAAGGTGAAGGCTTGATCGTGCACCTCCTTACATTTTATGACTTTGATTTCTAGGATACTCTGATATGAAACAATTTTAAAAACATTTTGT
The DNA here is from genome assembly GCF_002870075.4 of Lactuca sativa. NCBI lineage: Eukaryota > Viridiplantae > Streptophyta > Magnoliopsida > Asterales > Asteraceae > Lactuca > Lactuca sativa. Next base: position 238,780,975 of record NC_056627.2, read on the forward strand.
AATAAATAATGGTTTTTGGATGCTTGAAAAAGTTTTAAAGTTTCATGAATTTTATGTATATTACATAACACGGATCCACTAAGAAGAAATCTAATAGTGAACTACTAATATACACCCATGACTTTTCCAACAAGTCAACATTCTACAAAAGTCCGTACAAAATTTTTCTTCTACTAAGCCATTAGTAGTATCTCCATACTACTCAAAATACCCAAATATGTCAAATACCAATGAACCAAACACACAGGTCTCCACGACACAACTGACGGCCCAATATACATAAGTGAAATCCACGATGGTTCAAGTTACGTCATGACACCGTCCAACCATTGGAATGAGAAGCTCACGGTTCCTCACCGTCCTTGACATCAACCCAACCACATACATGAAGACTCCTGACCAACACTTAGTTGGTCTATAGGCACACGACCATCATCTCACCGACTTGCAGGAACCCAGTCAACATCCTACTTACACTTCCCAACAACTGCATGAATCATACCATTCTATAACACGCAATCCTGCCACAGTCTATGTCACACCCCCAAACTAGAACGGCGGAATCGTTCGAGGGCGGATGACTTCATGTAGTATCATAACAGCTGAGTAAATAGTAAAGAAAGCAAACACAACCATCATAAATATAATTTAAAAGTTACATTGTTGATTGTCATACATGTTTCAAAAGAAATTACATTATGATGATATAATAAGTTTGTAATTGACGCCTTAGCGTCCCTTCCGCAAAAGCTGTTGGTATACATGTATTACTGAATCCCTGAGAAATACAAGTAGTTTTGAAAAAGTGTCAAGAATTAAGTTGGTGAGTTCATAAGCGTTTTTGTATAAGAATTGTATGCCTTATTGTGTAAAGTAACTGAGTTTGTTTCTAGAAAATCCAATATTTTCCACAAATGAAAGGTAGTTTTTAAAAGTTCCAAAAACCGAAATGCGTAAGTATTTTCCATACCTAAAATGGTGCAAGTAGATTTATATATGTATATATAATCACTAAGGCGTTTAATAACCCCGTAAATCAAATGCTTTAATACTTCATGTGAGTTTTATAACCGTACTATTGACCCAAATTGCCTGCCACAACGTTCTTTAGACGTTGGAATGATATGACGTTTGTCATGCCAGACCTACCGGTCCAACTGTAGCTAACTGTTTAAGTACGGGATTATCAATCCCGTATAGATCTATACACAAGTATCACGTTCTCCTTACAAGAGATTATGATTTATAACACAGGACTTGAAATGCGTACTTGAAAGTACGTGAAGTTAAATGTCTCACAAAAGTTTGTATCAAATAGATCTACGTATGAAAAGTCCACTTTTCTTGTAAATGTAAGTATTTCCTTTTTTATAGAGTTCATAGAGTGTAAAATAGCATGAATAATTCGTAAACTATACCTATTATAGTTTTTCAAAAGTGTGTTTCATTTGAATGATAAACCTTGGTGTATTACCAACTTTGCATGTAAAGTATAACATTTGTGATAACGTTATTTTACTTATTTAATATTTATACACCAAATGTAGATAAAGCATTATAAACTGTATATAACGATTTGCAGTTTAACATAAGTTTTTCTTGCGTTTCACTTGTATTTCCCCTCTAAAATGTAGTAAAGACGTGAAAATATAGGGGTATGAACTCACCTAGTAAGTGTGATGATTTGTAGAAAACGAGACTTTCCTCGGGTAGCACTTCGACCGGAAAATGGAAAATTTCTCGGGAGTTTTGGACCTTTGTCGAAGCTTGGATATGTAATCGGGGCGTCGGGGTAGTTTCGGGATGCTTAACACTGAGTAAAAGTAGGAAGGGAGAGTAGAATTGAGCACCTAAACCCGAGACCTTCGGTTTCTATTTATAGGGTGCAATTGAGGAGCTCACGTCGTGAGTTCGATCTTATCCCCTCCATAGACTCGACGCCTGATAGCCCGTCTCTGGCACACATCATTCACTAGCTCACGTCGTCAGCTTCAGGCTCATGTCGTGAGTCCTCTGTTAGTGTGGGAATTCGTGTCCCGAACTTCAGAAATTCATATCTCTCGCATACAAGTTCCGATTTTGACGTTCTTTATATCCACACGTAGGTGAGAATATACTCTATAACTCTTGTTTGTACTTCGTCTGCAAATTTTGACTATTATTTTTAATATTACATATTTAACAGGCCGGGACAGGAAAAGTCTGTTAAAAATTCATAACTTCTTCATCCAATGTCCGTTTTCGTCTGTCTTTTTACCGTTGTATTACTATTGTCGAGATCTTCAATTCTCGTCTAGGTTGTGTTGGCTAAATATCGCTCGATCTTTCTTTCGAGTTTTTAGCTATCTACTGCTATTCCGAAACTTAGAAAAATCATAACCTCCTTTTACGAAGTCAGATTTTGGACGTTCTTTTTATGTACGTTCATGTTTTAATGATATCTACGACATTCATTTAGATACCTAAGGCTAAAAAGTATTTTATTGAGATTTCGCGTTTTACGCTTAACAGTGTTTTACCGGTTTTGCTGCGGTTTTTCGATTGGTCATAACTTCTTCGTTATAACTCGAATTTTTGTGTTCTTTACATTTCTGAAAACCTTGATACGATATCTATTACTTTATTCAACCCAATTGAGACTTTTGAACATTTTATTTTTGACGCTATTTTTATTATATCAAATGTAGATTACAATTCTTTGACTTTTAGGTCACTAAATTGACTTGAAATATTGGGTTGTCACAGTCTAAGTTGTTACCGACGCATCATCAAACAAAACATGCTTGCATGCAACTAGGGAATAAGATAAAATGTTGAACGTTTGCCCCAACTCGAAAACATTAAATCAAATAATAACTATTCCATAAGGCCAGGCCGAGTATGTTCATGCTATCACACTCAATGCCCCTACACTCCACATGATAATTATTTTTTGGATTGCCAACAATTCACACTTCCCAAAGTGAAACATAATGCTCCTCAAGCCTGATGTGTTCCTTTTTTAACATAACCTTACCCAAAGGTTGAAGTACCAACAGATCGAGCGAAACGAAGAACCTCAACCGCTAATAGAAACATTCTCTAAAAACCAAAACAATATCGTACCCTTAAATGAAGTTGTATAGATCCACCATTGTGCAATTAAACCATTAGAAATCCCAAATCCAAAGAAGAATTCAAAAATTATCCATATTGTTGCTAGAGTCCTGATCGAATCAATCCAAGAATCACAGCAACTGATGCGAACTGCCAAAACCGGGCTCTGTGTTGGCCACAGACACACCTGAAACTGAACAACATCGTTCCGACATCCGATCTTCCAATAACCAAGGACAACTGCCAATTCAAGCTTTTTAGGAACAACAATTCAACAACTAAATAGTCGAGATCACACATACACAAAGACCAAGATATAAACCTTACAGATCTTGATGAAGAGTTAACACCTCAATTGCACCTTCAACTGATACAGACTGAAGCCATTAAACAACCTCATCTGTTGACGAGGAACGAAATAACCAACGATCAGAAATGGATCAAAAACTAAATCTGATGATCCCACATATATTGAACAAATCCCCAACAAAAATGCTCTTATCGAACTCTGAAGCCAATCGACAGATTAACAATTTCCCATCTCAACCAAGGATAACTGACCATACTATGAGCTAACCATGTACTATATATCCGATGAACAACCTTCACGTATCAAACTCTCATTTCTCAATATCCTTCGCGTTTCCAGATGAAACTATTAACCACAAAGAGTTCCTTACCCCCACAACTATTTGCTAAGAGAACAACATATACATTCTTGAAGACATAAGCCTGACGACAACTTGCTCTGCACTCATAATTTAACAAATTCTTAAATTCTCCGAGACCATGGATGACTTCGAAGGATCCTTGATAAATACAACGAGAATCTTCCTAAACACGAGCACTTCGATGGTAGCCCACTTTCCTTATATTATGCAACAATAAACCCAGACCAAAATCTAGCATACCTAAACCGTAGATTCCTCTGACCCTTTGTGCTGAAAATGTAAAAATAGAATTGGCTGATTATTCTCCAAGAAGAACACCCAGTCCCCCCTCCCCCCTTAGGGTTGAAACCATCATCAACTGTCGACTATAACATCAAAGCCTCAAACCGGCTCAAATAGAAACATACTAACTTTGACCTTCGGAATGCATCACACAACACAATATGATCCTTCAAATAATAATCAACCAATCTGAAGGAAAATCTGAATCCCAGATGGAGACCTCAGAAACTTCCCCTTGCATCACTACCTTAATCTTAGCAAAATCGATTAGAATACCATTGGATTGACAAGTCACTTTACGAACTAAACTTCACGCAACCGAAACTTGAATTTGAAGAATTTACCCACAATCTTATCCTCTTCTAAAGATTAAAGAACCCTTTGCAGGTGATCCAATAATAGAACGACAAACTCAACACATCAATAACACTCTCATTTCCAAATCAGGAACGTCTTGATACCTCTTCAAATACACTCGATCTTCTTAAATCTGTGTTGCGCATTTGACTTGTGACATGGTCTTCACCTAGACTACCGAACCAAAAGAACAGTCAAGTCTCAAATATTCCCTTGTTGTAATATGAAAAGGAATCACCAAAAACCAAACAATACCCCTTTATGACATAAACTGGTGTGGATAACACCCTCCCTTTCTTCTATCTATCGGTGGACACACCTCCGATTCCTTCTCCCTCAAACAAAGGAGTCTGGAAGAACATAACCCCATTGTAGAGAATGATATCTTAACCATTCGCAGACCACCCATCCTTAGGCTGTAATCCTTGGGTCGATCATCACAATCTCTCCCTACAGGAGTCCCACGACTCATACTGGAACTACTTCTAACAAGTTATTTGATACTTTAAGATCAACTAAGTCATACAGATATGTATCGTTCAGGTCTAAACTATCATGGCCACTTGGGCCCAAACAAACACCAAATTCACCCTCATCTAGAGAAACCATAACCAAAATACCAACAAGATGAGGATGAACTATAACTAATCTTAGTGTTATACCATACTGAAATTAAACCAAAACATGTCAGAAAATCACATTATAACCTAACACATCACTACTCAACTACTCATCCCTCGGAACTCGTGACTTGTTTGATACACGTACGGGTCTTATGCTTCCAGTAGTACAATACCATACTACATTCCACACCTACTTGTATCTGTCTTGAAGGATCGCCACAAACTACCTGGTCCATTAGGCCCTAAGCAACTACGGTATGCGTACCCTCTATACTCACTCTCTCAAGAGTAACTATCAAATGATCACAATTATTGGCCTTCTAACAATCCACCCAAACTCATGAAACCTTCACTAACTCTACAGTCGCCTTGTGTATGCTAATTATACATAACACTAGATTCGATAGACAATCAAATCATTAATTCTACCCTAAGCCCACAACCAAACAAGGAATATAAAATAAGGTTATATCAAACATTCTCAGGCTATAAATACCGTATAAGGAAATACACATACAATGCATGCACACATGTGTTGGATTAGTGTCTAAGTCCATAACAATGTTTGGTATGTACTTGACCGGATTTGGAAGGGTTAATTTGGGTTGCACTTCACCGGAACAATTTATATGGATAGTCTTTTGAGAATAGTTGTTTATGATTTATATTAATATATTATAAGTTCGAATATATTAATATGGAATCATATTATTTAATTAGTATTGATCAATAATTAATTTAGAATTAATTTAGTGATCAAAAGGAATTAATTAAATATGGACACTTATATATAGTATGGGCTAAGCTCATTTAGGCTGGGCTAAACTTGCATGGATAGTTCATGGAATTTTTAACCCATGGATCCTATGGAAATGAAAGGTCATGGGTGTTAGCATTTACATGGATGAAACCCTAATCCTCTATACTACATAAAGAGGTCTTTGGCACATGAAATGGCACTAGGGTGTAAGGATACAAGAGTGGGCCAATTTCTAGTGTGCTTACTATTCTCTCAAGTTTTCCAAGGTGTTTTTGGTGATTTTTTATTTCAATTGAGGCTTCCACACTATTGGGTCTAAGCTCTTAAAGTTCAAGACTTCAATTTACATCAAAAGGTATGTCATCTACGTAGGCTTTTGTAGTATAGTTACATCATATTATGCTAGTTAGGATGAAACCTTTGAATATTGAATATTTGCATGTATAATAGAAAAAACATAGATCCAAGGTTTATAGGGTTGCATGTACACCATAGGAGTGTTAGAATTCTCAAAACCCTTCAGTGGTATCAGAGCCTAGGCTTGTTTTCATTTATACTTGATGCAAATTGCTAAAAATCGAAGTTTGTATGCTATCTGGACAGCTGACTCGCCGAGTCCATTAAGGGACTCGATGAGTCCATTAAGGGACTCAACGAGTCCATGCCTAAATTCATCCAACTCGTCGAGTTGGTTCATGCACTCAACAAGTTGGACCCCCTGACAACATATCTTCGAGTTTTAAGGCTGGAATTGGTCTAGAATCATTACCTTAAACTGTTTTGAACTTATAAAACCTGTTTTTGATGTGGTAATGATTATGGCAAACCAATTTCAAGGTTATTATCAAAATTTCATGTTTTATATGTGTTTATGTAATTCTTGAAATTGTTGATATGATTGTTCATACACTTATGAGTTTTGGTAGATCATAGGAATTATTTGAAAAATTGGTTGTTAGTTAATTCTTGATATAAATGTATTTTAATGGAGTCCATAATTTGTCCTCAAGTTATGGATTACCAAATGTCATTTCTTTTAAAGATCCATTAAAATTCACAGGTTACACAATTGAAGAGTCTTTTTGTCTTATGAACTCCATAACTTGAAGTTATGGATGTTCAAGAGTCTCTTCATTAAAGTTTTTAAAACCTTAATTAAACTCATAAGTTATGAAAATCCAAAAGTTTTTGAATAGTTCAAAACTTGCCCTCAAGTTTTGGAATTTGTAAAGTTTCCCCTCATGAATACTTTAATTCCAAGTTAAACCCTTAGAATTTTAAAATTTAAAATTCAACCCTTATACTTTATAGTATTATAAGTTAATATATATATATATATATATATATATATATATATATATATATATATATATATATATATATAAGAACAAAGTCAATCTTACCGTTAGTAGGCCTCATTCACAAAGCCGGTCTATAGGGGGGGGGTATAAGGTTGTTGCCTATAAAATGACACCTTAATGGGTGTCCACTCTCACCCACCGCTTCCTTGACTGGTGGAGGGTCGTTAGCCGAACGGGTAGGACAAGGACTATAATTTTCATTATAAGTATAATGATAAATATAAAGTAAATAAACCATTTATAAATTCCCAATCTTAGTTACTTTCGGAAAATGTGAATTTGGTGCTAACCCATGAAATTAGACTTTGCACTTTGCTTAAGTCGCTAGTGGAGCATGTGTGGTTAACCGACAAACTAACTTGGATTTAACAAGGTAGGCAAAGGGTAACTTAATGTTTATCATAGTATCGATGGAGCGTGTGTGGTTAACTGGCACATCGATTGAGGGGTAAAATTTAAGGGTACCAAGTAATTTGCATGGTTACTTCACACCTTGTTTTGTGATCCTCGGCATCCCAATAACAAAACCTGAAGGGCAGACTCAAGATTGAAACATGCCATTGAAAAGTTCAATGAATCTCAAAAGAACTAGGAGTTTCAAAATAATTAAAACCTAATACCTATTTCGTTTTTCATGGTGGAAATTGGTGAATCGTCATTCGCCTACCTTCAAATATTTTATAGCTTGGATTACAGTATCCCTCTTCCAAGTTATAAAATATTGTGTTAGGTCCTAGCCTTAATACTTCATATTGGGTGTTATATTAAGGACTTCAATCAACTGACTTGAATTTCTCCCATTGTAACTAACCAGACAACTATGATCTTCCCAAATCTCATGGAAATCATACCTCTCTTCCTACACCTCCTCTAGTTAATCTCCCTAACCCACAAGCTCGAAGACTTGAAAAGTTCAAGATCACTCAAGCCCTGCTTGCAATGAAACATAAAGATAGAAGACTTGTGTGCACTCATGTCTTAGGAATGAAGTCACACATTGAAAGGTTGAGAATGTTGGGTGTCGTTGTCCCAAGGAAGTTGGCTATTGACTGTGTTCTTCAGTCACTTCCTGAGTCGTATAGTGAGTTCGTTAAGAACTACAATGTGATAGATCACGACATGACCTTAATCGATCTATCTTATTTGCTTGTTGTTGCTGAATCAGAAATGATTTGGCGCAATGGTCAAGCAAATATGGGTGGAAGGTCTATCTCTCAAACTTCCATGGACATTAAGAATGGTAACATTGGAATTCCATAAAAGCTTTCTCTTCCCAATAGAAAGGGATCGGCCTTGGTCAACCCGATTGACCAAAAGGTAAAGGGAAAGGCTAAGTCTATTATATCCCCGTGTACCATTCCCAAAGAGTCTATATGTTTTCATTGTCAAGAAAGGGGCATTGGTTGTGAAGCTTCCCTAACTACCTGAAAGATCTGAGAGAAGGAAGAATCAAAAAGTTTGACTCTGGTTCAGGTAAGTCCACTATCTAACTCTGTTAAGTTCCTAATTAAAGATCCTCGGTTACATTTTGATGTTTGGCAGGATCAAGCAAAGGGAAGGAAACTTAAAGGAAGAGTATGTTAAACCTGATCGCGTAGATGGATTTCAATTGTATGGTTCAAAGATCGGATTCTTGAGCTACTACTTAGGAGTTATGATAGATTGCTAGAAAATATGTAATAACGTAGGTTTCATTTAAAATTGCTTTGTAAGGAAAAAGTTTTTTCCGCATCTTATAAATAAATAATTTTTTTTATTATATTTCCTTTAAATGGCATTTATGAAAAATTGATGTTTGTATGTTTCTAGCAATAATGGAAATATGAATTTTATTCTTTCATTTATGGTAGTGTCTAAATTTACCAAATATGGAAAGATTCTCATCATCCAAGTTTCAATTGGACAGAAACTTGGAATCGTGCAAGTCGTATGATGAATGAGAATTTTCATCTTTGGAAAAATTAAGACTAATTCCGTGTTCACATGTAAATGTGAGTCAAGTGAAGGACTATGGGATCGAGTACACATTCTTTTGCAGTGGTCAAGTCCACCACAAAAGATCGATAAGACTATTCGTCATGATTTACTAAATTTTAGTAAATATGGTTATACTTACAAGTTTAAGTATAATTCTGAAACATTGAAAAAGTTTCGATGTATGGCAGAACGAATGAGAAGAATCAAATTAGGCAGAAAGATAAAAGTTTCTCAAATCTGGAAAGATGGGAGAGTACTTTATTATCATGTTTTGTGATCATCTTAATGATTAAGAGACCATATCACAATTCATCCTCTAAGGACATCTTAGGGCATTCTTATGGCTAAGAAGAGGAGTCATGAATTTTTGAAATGGTTAAATCAAGAAGATGACTCATACTTCGTTCCAAACAATTCTTAGAGTCATACTCCAACATTGTAACTTGAGTGACATATCTTAAAAGAAGGTTTATAACACTTGTCAAATGTAGAGTAAAAGGTTTTCTACTCTTATACATTTGAAATTGGTAAGCTGTGATGTTTTGGATAAAACAAAGACCAACTAAGGCCAATTGTGTGAAGTGTTTGTCTTGATAAAGAATCTGCACTACCTCTTGAATATTTGTCTGTCAAGGAGTGGCTCTTGGCAAGAGAGTCTTATATGTCAAGAGGATAGTGGGAGTCTAAAAGACCCAGAAAGAGTTTCAAGATCTATTTAAGAATAAAACATGTAGTTTATCACTAGCACACGACTTGAGGTTTATAACCTACTGTGTTGGCATATTCCTATTTTTATGCCCCTTCCAGTTAAAGTTGGCTTTGCATATGAGTTCTGTGAGTTCTCAATTGGTTGCATAACAACTTGTAAGACATGGTAGGCCCTTGTGCTGCCAGGTGGCAAGAAGTTAAGACTGCACAAGTTCAATTCATATGAGTTTGGATTTTTCACTACCCTTGTCTTGTGATTGTGGTTATGACAAATTCACATGGATAGGAACACATACACCATAAAATATAAGTGTCATAAGGTTTCTCTCTGATTCATGAAAATGATGGTGAGGAAACGCTTTCACTAAGTGGTTTTAAGTAGATAGCAATTATGATATTTGCTTTCTCAAAGTCGTTAGTGGAGCGTATGTGGTTAACCGTCACACTAATATGGACTTGTGAGGAATGAAAAAGGTCTAAACTATTGAGACTATGATTACGGAATCCCTTTGCATAGTTCTAAAATTGTTTAGACACACATGTGTGCTATCTAAGGAAATGTGTATGATTTTGATAAAGTTTTATCAAAGCATCTCGTATCAGGAATTTGAACTTTGGTAAGAAAGTCAATGTAACATCCCAAAATTTTCAATAAATTTGAAACTTTTTAAAATAACATAAATCATAAATTTAAAATACTTTATTCAAAACAAATGAAATGCCAAACCCCAAGATCAAATCCGTTTCCAAACATTATTAGTTATAATTTCAAAATTTATGAAAACATAACCAATTGAATATCAATTCCAAAAAAACCCGTCTCGAGCCAGTGTGTACAATTATACCCGACCATCTTATGTACCTGAAATAGTAACTTTAAGGGAAAAGGGTAAGCACAAAGCTTAGTGAATTCCACACATACACAATATCATATCATATAATCCTTACCCCTATACACGGATACAAACGGTATCATACACATAACCATGCATGCATGTCAAAGAACAAATCAGTAACAAACATACTCCTATTGGGACACATTGGCTAGGCCCGATCCCCCTTTCTTAATAGATCGATCCCTTAGGACACATTGGCTAATCCCGATTCCCCGTACCCGAACCCATTGGGACACATTGGTCATGCCCGATCCCCCTTGCTCAGTTCGTCGAGCCTTTGGGACACATTGGCTATGCCCGATCCCCACTCGGATGCGTCGAGTCCTACCATGCATAATCCTCAATACGTGAGGCAATCCACTAGATTCTACCCCACCTAGTAATACCCGCGTAAAAATTACAATACATAACACACACTAGCTAAATGTAAAGAAGATATAAAACAACACGGTGTAGTGAGGAACTCACCTCTAAACGCAATGAAACCGCCCAAGAAATCTAAAACCCGCTCACACCTGTTTTCCTTTCAAACTTCCTAATAATAACAAATAGATTTGATTTTAGTTACTAAATTGCCTTAATTTAGAAAATATACTAATGAGTAAAATTCCAGATTTCTACATAAAAAATTAGGGTATGTTCGGGACCTGTTTTCACCACCTAAAACTTCATATTTTTTAAAATTGTATCACATGCTGATAGATTAGGCTCTTAGCTTTATAATTAGTATCCACACTCCTCCATATGATGCTTCTATGATTTATGGAGAATTTTACAAAACTGCCTCGCATAACAGATTATTCCGGACCAGTCTGGGTAAATGGTCGTTTTTACTCTAGTTAGAAGCATTTATGGTCTTTGGTAAAAACTAATTAAATGTAGAGGACTACAAAAAGAAACTCTCGGATTCAGTTTCGACTAATAAGGGTTTTCCATGACTGAGATATGATCTTTCAAAGACAGGGACAAGTTAGTCATTTTTCTAACAATTCCAGCTTTGATTAATTTTGGTTATTTAGTTCCTTAACCCATTAAGACTTAACCCAAAATGACTTATATTTTGGAAACAAGTAATTAACAGTACTGACAAACCATTGAGTCAAAATCCAATAATAATTCCAATCCCACACTCCAAAGTACATTGCTTAAAAGAGAAAATTTTAGGGTTTTGGACATTTTGACCCATGTTGAGTGTTTTCGTGATAACTCCTCAACCGTATATCCAAATCATTCGAATAAGGCATAATTGAAATTTTGACACAATTTCCAACAACTTTTATCTCTAGTGATTTTCTTTGATTCGGCCTCTATTTTACGTAAACAGGTCTACAAGTTCGGGACAGATGGTTGTTCCGAAAATTGCACATAACACCAAAGAAAGAAAAGAAGAAGTTGAATGAAATATGAGACTTACTCGAACCAATCGGCATCACCAAGAAATCCCTCTTACCCCTATAACCATATCCGATACCACCCCTCCTTTCTTCTTCTTTCCCGCTTCTTTCTTCTTCTCGGCCTAGGGTATACACGACACAACACACACAAACGTACACACCTCACTTTATTTTCTTTCTTGGGCTACAAGGGTTTGCTTGTGTATTGTTTTAGCAATAGTAATTCAGCCCAAGGCCTCAAACACGTCCATCTCATGGTTAAATCCGAATTTTACATATCCCACCCTCAACTTTGTATCAATGACAATTTTTTACCCTCAAAACAATTTCAATTGCACCAATAAGTTTCAAAGCTGCCAATTTCAGTCCTTCTTTTTAGAAACTAGTTACTAAAGGTCCAAACTCATCTCTTTATAATTATAATTATTATTATTATTATTATTATTATTTATTCATTTATTTATTTATTTATTTAGAAGAAAAACTAATACTGGAAATCGGGGTGTTACAGTCAGTAAAGTATTGATTTCTAGAAGTCCAGCTGATTTCTGAGTACATGTCAAAGCTAGTGGGAGCATAAGTGTTATGGTAATAATCATCATGTTAGTGGGAGCATGATAATTATAATAAGTGTTGCAAGTTAGCAGTGTTAATTATAGAAAACAAAAGTTTCAATTGGGAAAACTTGTTTTGTTATAATTAAGGGAGATGAAATTATACTTCATTTCAAATCTAAAAGCTTACATTGTGAGATTTTAATCAAATTTAGTCAAGTATATATATGAATGTTATGTTGGAATGGTTCAACATAAGGAAATTTTATATATGGGAACATTATTTGCATTCTAAAATTCGATTATGATTACGACATCCCTTTTCATAATCTGAATTATGAGAACATAGCAAATAGAAATAGAAATATTATAGCAAACGACTGGTCTAGTATCATGTCTTTATATGAGACATCATGAATCGTGTCCCATATACTTCGGATATAGGATCGACTGCATGTGTTATAATATTCATATGTTCTAAATTCTTCCAAATGCCTATGACATTAAGAGGGAAAAATACTAGAACTTGATATGACTAAAGTGATTAAACAATTGTCGAGGACAATCTAAGGTTTACCAAAGATTGGTTGCTCAGGGACAGTTGGAAGTATGGTGTAAATTTTTTGGAGAGGACCATATTGACATATTCGGAAAAGAGGCAACTCTTGTTTAGAAGTGATAATCAAAATGGGAATGTGGAAATGTTCTCATAGGTGGAAGTTATTCATTAGATCTATGTAAGATTAGGAAACTTAATGCAAGAAGGATGTTCAAAGCATTGTACTGTGAATTTGAGACTTCGTTTCCATGGAATGATCTCCATTGGAATACTCTGTAATGTCTGTTGACAAGTCTTTGTGACTTTGTGCATAGTCATTATGAGAGGATCAATGCATATAAGTTTAGAATCTAACAGATTTCGGTAAATGGCAGGAATTTGGAATTCTTACATCTACGATGAGGATTTGGGATTGTGAAATGAGAATCATTGGAATTATGTTCAATTGATCTATTCCACAAAGTAAGGATCATAGACAAATATAGTGTGCATACTTGATGTATGGCATAACTATTGTTTGGACAAACATAGTGTGCATGCTTGGAGCATGACATGACTATTGTTTCAGATTCAAGTATAAAGTTGATTATTTGAAACATTATACAATGAATAATGAGTAATCAATATGGTGTTTAAATAAAAGGTGTTCTATTTACTCTCAGAGGTGCTTAGGGCCATATTGGATTTGATTATTCTTGTGTTTCACTTTGCATGTTTTGACTTCCAAAATAACTAGGTCATTCTTCCCGAATGACTAAGTTATTCAAACCATCCATAGTCGATAATACGTTGGAAGTAGGTATTAAGGCAAGACTATCACGAAGCTGGCTTGTAGATGTCTAAGGTGTTGGACATAGCAAAGAGTTGCTACAACATTCATGAGTGCTCATAACTTCTGAGTATTAGATTAAACCCACACTCATTTGACTCACTTCATGGACTTTATCATAAGTGATCATGAGATGATAATATCTTATATTCTTCAAACCTAGAGATATGAGTTGTTGACTATGAGTTGGTTATACATTGATTGTACGAAAACGCATTGGTAACTCGATGTTATAAAACGTGCCTTTGTGTATGATTCAACAAGTAGTAGAACAAACATATGATTCGAAGCTTATCCATTCCTTTTACCCTAAAGGGATAAAAGCGATATTGGTGGACCCCTTGATGATTTAGTGATGACACCCCGAAGTGCTTGGCCAAGCCTGGACTGATTTGATTTGTTCAATTAGTCGGTCGTAATAAATCGGAAATCAGGAAACAACAAATGAACAGAGAGAATGATTATAATCCATGTCTTAGTCCATATGATATCTAGAATGGAGGGATATATGATCCCTTATTTAATGGACAAGTCATTGACTAGATCAGAGTTCGACAACGGATTTAAGAGCTACGATTGCTAGTCAGGTTTTGGAGTCATACACAATAAAAATTTTAGACTTATCCAAGTAGGAGACTGTTGGATTAGTGTCTAAGTCCATAACAATGATTGGTATGTACTTGAACGATCTGGCATGGTCCATTTGGGTTGCACTTCACTGGAACAATTTATATGGATAGTCTTTTGAGAATAGTATGTTTATAATTTATATTAATATATTATAAGTTCTAATATATTTATATGGAATCATATTATTTAATTAGTATTGATCAAGAATTAATTTAGAATTAATTTAGTGATCAAAAGGAACTAATTAAATATGGACTCTTATATATAGTATGGGCCAAGTTTATTTAGTTTGGGCTAAGCTTGCGTGGATAGTCCATGGAGTTTTTAACCCATGGATCCTATGGAAATGAAAGGTCATGGGTATTAGGGTTTACATGGATGAAAACCTAATCCTCCATACTATATAAAGAGGTCTTTGGCACATAAAATGGCACTAGGGTGTGAGGATACAAGAGTGGGCCAATTTCTAGTATGCTTACTATTCTCTCAAGTTTTCCAAGGTGTTTTTGGTGATTTTTTATTCCACTTGAGGCTTCCATACTATTAGGCTAAGCTCTTAAAGTTCTAGACTTCAAGCTACATCAAAAGGTATGTCATCTAACTAGGCTTTTGTAGTATAGTTGCTTCATATTATGCTAGTTAGGATGAAAGCTTGGAATATTGAATATTTGCATGTATAATAGAGAAAACATAGATCCAAGGTTTATAGGGTTGCATGTACACCATAAGAGTGTTAGAATGCTCAAAACCCTTCAACATGAGACTACAACGTGACTGGACCGTCTTGCAAGGCCTGTAGTATGCATGGAGCTCTCTAACAAGCCTACAGTCTACTGGCTCGCCTCGCAAGGTCTATAGTAGCTGGACCGCTCCCTTTGGTCTATAGTCTGACTGGACCGCCTCGCAAGGCCTATAGTACACTGGACCGCCCGAGTATCTTGGCCTACAACACAAAGCAGGACCGCCTCAACCCAACTAACCATAATATGTAGACATATTCACATAAACAAATAAACAGACAATAGCCTACAATACAGGTAATCATAACAAATCTACCGATCTAACAAATTACTACAACATACTAACATCCTATCCACAAAGATATATAGATCACTACAATATAAAAACATCCTACACACAAGGATACATACTATAGTACAAAGTATAATGAGAAAAATCACCTGAGCCAACAAACAAAAGCTCAACAGTAAACCTCGGCAACAGAACAACTGACACAAGCTACCTAATGACAAACCGAGACTAGTTCTTAGCTAACCACTCAAACTATCATAATTTGGCCAAAATTCAAACTGGTCAAAAATTCAATGGTCCGACGCTACGCTCAGCGTAGCACGCTGATCTACGCTCAACATACAGAAGGCTATGCTCAACATATCACCCTGAAGCCTAAAAACTCTATTAATCTCTTAATATAGAATGTTAATTCCTCAATCTTCCATATCTAATTTAAATGAACATATGAATGGTTAAAGTCTTTGACTTTGTCCATTTTCATGGCTATAAGTAGCAGAAAACCAGACCTTAAGTCCATGAAGTCATATTTTTGCTCAAGAACTCATGTATGAAAGGATGAGAGTGTCCAAGCTCTCATTTTTATGATTCTTCCAACTCAAATACATCAGAAATTGACACTCACATGGTTTGGAGTAATCTATACTCACAAAAACCCAGAATATAGGGGCAAAAGCTTATAATATCAAGACCAAACTAGATCTAACATGAATAGACATCAAGATAAAATCTTTATACCTTCTAGAGATGGATAAAAGGATGAAAATTCCGGATCTACACTGATTTGAGCTCCCAAGTGGTTCTACATTACTGATCTTCCTTCAAAATTGAACACAAAACACTCAAAAAGCTCAAAACTCGCAAATGGTGGCTAGAGTTTCAAGGAGGTCGTTTGGGAGGGTGGAGATTGAGCATGGGGATGATCTCAAAGAGTTAGAGCCTTTCAACAGGGCTTACAACCATAGATTTAGGTTTTTGATCCATCGTGGCTATGCTTAGTGTAGGTCACTAAAACCCCATCCAACGTTACCACCTACACTTAGCGTAGGGGGCTATCCTACTCTCAGCGTATGGCATAACTTCCCAAATCCAATATTTAAACATCCATAACTTCTTCATCTCAAATCCATTTTCGGTGATCTTTATATGCATGGAAAGTTATTAACGAGACCCATAACGCTATCTAATTAATTTTGACTTAATACATAATGAACTAAAACCATAATCCATGCCATAAGCACGTAATATTACTTTACCAATTTTACCCTTTCACTTCAAAGCACAATTCAAGGGCTTTAATCACTTAATATACATTATCAATATCCTATAGGTTCTAAAGTCTATTTCTTTGAAGCCTAAGACCTTTATTCGATCAAATTATGGCCCGCTATCTTGAAATTAGAAAATATAATGGAAACTAGGTGTTACACCAAAATGTATTTAACAACTTAGAAAATGTCACGAGATCAAATATACTTGTTGCAAATGTCTCTACAAGGATAAACATTCATGTGAAATGCCATGTTCCAGTTAAACATGTTGCACCGATCGTACCCATTATACAAAGGATGCTGCCATCGGCTATCTAGTCCCCTGCTCTTCTTAAAAATGAGAAATACTTATTGGTTTCAAGGATGTTCTACCTTGACAAAGGAGAAATTTTATTGCATCTATTTGCCACACAAAATTATTAAGGATCATAGAGATGTATTAGAAGAGAATGTTTCCAAATAAGCTCCAATTTCTCATCATTATGATAATCATGAAATATTTGTCGAGTATGCTAGCTTAGATGATATTTTGCAGCAAAACAAGACTGTCATCAATGATGTGTTCATGTATGCAATAGATACTAATATTATGAGAAATGATTACATGGAACCACAAACTATTGTTGAGTGCCAACATAGAACACACTGGCCTGAATGGAAACAAGAAGAGTGTTTGGATTTGTTGCTTTAACACCACCCAATGTTAAACCAATTGGTAATAACTTGTTTTGCGTAAGGAAATGTAAGGAGAATAACAAGTTTTTAAGATACAAAACTCGCCTCATGGAAAAGGATTCTCTTAATGACGTTGAATTTATTAGAAGGAGAAACATTCTCTTGTAATAGACGTTATAACGTTATGCTAATTAATCAGTTTATTAGTTTCCAAAAAACTAAATATGCATCTCATCGATGTGGTCACAACCTATGTTTATGGGGATCCAGATACAAAGATATACATGAAAGTCCATAATGGACTTAAGTTTCCTAAATCAAGTTTTTCTAGACTACAAAACATGTTCTCGACAAGAATGAAATGAACACTTTATGGATTGAAACAATTTGGATGGATATTATATAACTGTCTAAGTGAGTACTTGATTAGAATGGTATATTCGAAACTAATGAAATCTTAAAGAAGGAATTTGATATTGTGACATCCCCAATTTCACGGCCAGAAAAGACCGATTTGTTTATGCTTTGTTTTTAAAAATCAGAGTAATCTTTCAAAGAAAACGGTTGTGGAATTTATTCCCAAAACAAAATATGATAAGAATTTATCAAAGCATTTCTTAAAGAAACGTATTTTCGTTATATAACAAAAATCTCGGGATGTCATGTTCCGATACAGACACATAAGCATAAACAGAACATACATTTATTTACACTAGTGATTTACATCTCCTTTAATCTCTCAGTGAATTATGTCTTCGTATTGATACCTGTGATACAAAGAAAACTGAGTGGGTCATGCTTGGGAGCCTAGTGAGCATATAGGGTTTTCATCCCACAATGTTATATCATATATTTATATAAATAGAACATTCAAACTTGTACAATTTCACCATATAAAGGCAAATCTTATCCCACCCCATTGATCCTCACAACAAAACGATCTAAACTCTCGTATCTAAAATTTTCCTGTTTACCTGATCCCTACTCACGAATCTAAAACTATCCTCTTCACCGAATCCATACTCACAGATCTAAAACTAACCTTTTCACCTGATTCATACTCACGGATCTAAAACTAACCTTTTCCCCTGATCCATACTCACAGATCTAAAACTACCTTATCCATACTCATGGATCTAAAACTAACCGCCTGATCTGATCCATACTCCCGGATCAATAATTGTACCCAATCCATACTCCCGGAATAGGGACAATTAACTATACCTTAATCTTGATCTGATTCATACTCCCGGATCAATAAGTGTGCCCAATCCATACTCCCGGACTAGGGATAATTAACTTAGTCTTAATCCATACTCCGAGACTAATAACAAGTTTTATCTCTTTACCCAATCCATAATCCCGGATCTAAAACTAACCTCTTGTTCTAATCCATACTCACGGATCTAAAACCAACTTCTTGATCTGATCCCTACTCACGGATCTAAAACTAAGCTCTTGATCTGATCCATACTCACGGATCTCATCTACCCATGTCCTACCCAACATATTTGTAGTTACAAAATACATATACAGTTTAACTCATTAAAACCAATATAGTTCATCCATTCCACCAACATCTCAAATAAACAACAATATATAAACACATAACACGTATTTCATAGCAAATACTTCATACTTATGTGTTAGAAGAAAGTAACTATACACTCACTTGATCAGAAGATGATCGGACAGCACTACGGCTTGCAATGGTAGTATTCTTCGGTGAAACCGGGATATCTTCACACACCGGACTTCTCGCAGGCAGAGCTTCGACTCGGAAACTCTTTTCTTCTCAGGATCTTCATGCTTTGGGACTTGCTTCAGGTCTCGGGGTTGATACCGGGGCTTCGAGGGTTAAAATAGGGCTTAGAGAGTGTATCAGGAGTGGGAGAGAAGAAATGGAGCAACCATAATCGGCTGGCCCTTGATTTCTATTTATAGGGCAAATTTCTCATTTTCCACGTCGTGAACAGTACTTTCACGTCGTGGGCTCTATCGTCACTGCATGCTTCATCGCAAGTTGAGTCTGGCAGACTCCAGGAGGCGTCAGAAGACATGCCACGTCGTGACCACTGATTTCACGTTGTGGTCTCTGACAGTCTTGGGGTTTCACGCCCAAAACTTCAGAAATTCACAACTTTCGCATACGAACTCCGTTTTCGACATTCTTTATATCGGCACGTAGGTGAGATTATGCTCTACAACTCTCATTTAGACTACGTTGGCTAATTCTGACTCTATTTTTAATACATTGTTAATATATCATTTTTAGTAGGCCGGGACAGGAAAACTCCGTTCGAAATTCATAAATCCTTCATCCGAACTCCGTTTTCGTCTGTCTTTTTACCTTTGCACTACTATTAATGATATCTTCGACTCTCGTTTATATTGTTTCAGCTAGAAATCACTCGATCTCAAATCGAGTATTCAGGCTGCATACCGCTAAGCTGAAACTTCGGAAAATCATAACTTCTTCATGTGAAGTCAGATTTGGGCGTTCTTTTTATGCATGCTCTCGGTTTAACAAACACTACAACTTTCATTTAGATCACTAAGGCTAAAAATCACTCCAAAGTAAATTCACTTTTTATGTCATTCAATATCGTGCCGGTTCTGTCGCAAAACTTCAACAGGTCATAACTTCTTCGTTATAACTCGGATTTCGGCGTTCTTTATATGTACGGAATCCTTGTAACATATACTACAACTTAATTAAGATTTATTCATCCTAAATAATCTTCTATCAAAAAGTCATTTTTGACGCTTATCGTCTCTAAATTGACTAGCTCTGATCTACGGGCGTTACAGATATAAACGATCTTGGGAAGACACGATATTGCCTCGGCCTAAAAATCAAGCAACATAAAGATAGCATTTTACTTCATCAAGAAAATTACACCCAAAAGTGTTGAGACGCTTTAGTCATCCTGACGTAAAGTTGCCATCTATTCTCATTATCATTCATTCTCTAAATATTAAAAAGGAATCATTATATCCAACGGAGGACGATGAAGAGATATGAGTCCTAAGTTTCCACATCTGGGTGAAATATGTGCATTATTATACTTAGCCTAATGTACTTGGTTCAGATATATTGTTTTCTTTCTTGCTCAACACAACACTTCACCAACACATCACCAATAAATGGTATTAAAGACATCTTTTGTTACCTTAAAGGTACTACAAATATTGGTTAATTCTATCCTTACACATGATCGAGTGTATCTACCCTAAATGATACTCGAAATAACACGACCCTTGTTAGCTCTGCTGATGCATGTTACTTATTAGGTCCGCATGAAGGATGTTCGCAATTTTGTTATGTCTTTACCATTGGGAACACAACGATGTCGTAGAGGCCTTGTAAACAAACTCCAGTTGCTACATCGACGAATCACTTCGAACTACTCATGCTCTATGAGGGACTATAGAGTCAGTATGACTTCGAGCTGTGATTGGCCATATTCGAAGTACATTTGATTTAGCTTATAATCCCGGTGAACCATTCGTCAAATATGAAGATAACACTATTGTTTTTTATCAAGCGAAACATGGTTACATCAAAGGGGATAACATTAAGCATATCTCACAAAAATTGTTATTTACACATTAACAATAAGCAATTCGAAAGATTGAAGTGCAACATTTCAGATCAGATAGTAATCATGCAAACTTGTTCACTAAGTCACTACTAAAGTATTCGTTCCAAAAACATATTAGAGCCATTGGACTTAGGAAGCTCTATGGGCTACCTAAATGACATGTATCATGCACCCAGTTGTATGCAAATAAGGATTGCATCCTAATGTATACTTAGCACTTTTCTTAGTGTATTTGAGGTGGAAAATCCCGACGAATGCTTGTGTACTCTTTTTATATTTAGTTTAAAGGTTTTGTCTAATTGGATTTACCTTGACAAAATTGTTTTCTAACGAGACACTATCTCATTCTCACTAAGGATTGATGAAATCAGGGGAGTATCTAGTTGAATACTTTTAACCATTATGCACTCTTTTGTCATTCATTTAGACTTTTGCTATACTGGTTTTTTAAACAAGTTTTAATGATATTTCCTTCCGATCGAGACATCTAGGATCATATTCTTTTATCCTTCGACAATAGTTATTTTTTTTTTGGTCACAAAGGGTTTTCTACGACACAGTTTTTAACAAGTAGAAGCTTTGATTGTCTGAAGATACAATGCGAAGAGGTACAAGTATGATTCCGTGTAAATATAAGCACCCAAGAGAAAGTGTTGTTGCTGACAATATATCAATGGCTGCTTATATTTAAGTCTTTTATAAGTGAGAGTTATATATATAAATCTTACAACAATTGGCTAACCCAACCTTTTGTATTATATATAAGGGTTCTTATGTATTTTTAAACATACTTGAAACATTTATATAATCAATGAAAATGTTTAAATAAGTCGTTAAATTGAGCTACTTTGCTATACACCAATAACTAATTATTTGTATTAATGAATAGTCCACGACTAATATTATCCTATTTGATAAAAAAGAAAATAAATTCCCATATTTTAAATTATAAATTTCGATGATAACTATTAACTAAAACATTTTTTATCTATATTTTTTCTATAAAGTAATTATATAGCGATGGGAACTTCCACGCCACTTTTTTGTTTTAATTTTTGTTTATGTCTTACTTGTCTTATTCTTCATTTTTTAAACA
Organism: Lactuca sativa; assembly: GCF_002870075.4. Classification (NCBI taxonomy): domain Eukaryota; kingdom Viridiplantae; phylum Streptophyta; class Magnoliopsida; order Asterales; family Asteraceae; genus Lactuca; species Lactuca sativa. The sequence goes on from NC_056627.2 coordinate 238,803,351, forward strand.
CCTGAAAAGCACTAAAGATGTATTTTATCTTTAGTAAAGCTCATATTCTAAGTTAGGTATTTATAATAAGTGTTATACTTAGCTTGGTTTCACAAGGTTTTGAGATCTATTTATTTTCAGATTTATATATTTTACCATCTTTATGTAACAATCTTTTGTATCATTCTTTATTATTTTATATAAAACTTATATAAATTGATACAAGTTTGGTAAAAAGTTAGGCATAACTCAATCAGATTCAAACTGTTTAATATCACATTTAGAAGTTTGGTAAGAAATTAGGTATAACTCAATCAGATTCAAATTGTTTAATATCACGTTTAGAAGTTTGATAATGACTCCCATAATATGCTACTTATCTGATCAGATTCAGAACTATATCTGACTTAATCACACTTAACTCAATCAACAAAAATCTATTAGTTATCTAAAAAAATACCAACATAATCGAATCCTACAATCAAACACTAAGTGGGTCCACGTGAATATTTGACTTTCTAAGCCTATTATTTAAGCATTGGCTTGATCACTATTTATGTCTTCTTGTATCACGCGTGCGATCTCAACCATTCATTTTTTTATATACGACGACGCTGCTTACTTGGCCTACCCTTTTGTTCTATACAACTATTACCATTATACTACAAGTTACATCTTCAGTCCTTCAAGTTTGAAGGATTATCAATTCCTACTTGAAGGATCTCAGCCATTCATTTTTTTTATATACGACGACGCTGCTTACTTGGCCTATCCTTTTGTACTTACTATACTACTATTACTATTACCCTAAAAGTTACATGTTCAGTCCTTCAAGTTTGAAGGATTATCAATTCCTACGTACCATGGCACTTATATTTGCAGTTGGATACACACATCATGCTTACTTTATCTTTTCTTTTGTGAAAACAATATGCGAGTTAATATATCCAACTATTAACTAATTAACACAGACACCTTTTAATGATAAAATGCGTAATATTCATCAAAAATATCCAACAAATCTTTAATTGCTATAATATATAGTTATTCGTTTACTTCTTTATTTTAGAGAATTTTTTTTATATATATTTATAAGGCTAGTCATTCTTAAATTAATATTGATAAATTTTTATTGGTTTTAGTTGAATGATATGTAATCGTTAACTCATGTAAAGATGGAAAAAAATAATAATAAAATACATATAAAAAATTTCTTCGATATATTTCATGTATGTCATAAGATATTATCTTCAATCTAAAATAAAAACAAATTATTATATTCAAAAAAAATTAAAAATTGATTAGTTATCAAAATATTTAAAGTATTTTTTCTTATTAAAAAAATTTTAAATAAAACCTACGAACCAAGAAAATGTTAAAATAACAATATTTATTTGTAGTTAGCAATAATATTCTACCATAAAACTTTAAAAAGAATAAAATAAAGTCTTTCATTTATAATTGGTAATTTTTTTTGAGTTGTGTCTGATGTGCTGCAATTAGCTTATTTTTCGAGTTTTTAAGTTGTAATATTTGATAAATAAAAAAAAAATAGTTTGTAAACTATCTTTTAAAAAACATATTTATATTAGCTTTTCAGATTTTTTTTTAAATATTTTAAATATACCCCTAATTAACTATAAAAAAACATATTATTCTAAATATCATTTATATTTGTAACTTAACTTATCAATTAATTTTTAGTAAACGTTATTTTTATTAGCTAACTTATAAAATAGTTGTTAAATTTTCAGCTAATAATTATTTTTTTTTGCTATCAACTAGATTTTGAGCTAAGAGCTAACATTTCAACTATTACATTAAATATAAATATAGCCTTAAATCCTTAATGATATATATAAGAAAATTGTATTTTTAATGAAAAGTTATATATTATCGACGTGATAAAACTATTTGGTAACTAAAACGCAAAATCTAATAAGATTGGGTACCAAATTGTAACTAGTCCTTTGTCTTTTCCACTACGTTGCTTTTAACCCATTTTTTACTCTCTTTTTTTAATTAATTTGTAAGACCCACTTCATCCATCCAACAAATATATTAATGGAATCATTGCTACAAACCGGATAATTTGGCCGATCAAACCTACATGGAAAGCCGCCGGAATTCTACCACAGTCGTAGGTTTCAGCCTCCTCCCCTCCGAGCTCATCCATTACATAATTCTCCGGCTAGCTTTACCTGACATCTTCCACTTAAAATCCGTCAACAAATTCATTACCTCAGTGATCGCCGACCAAGATTTCGCCCGTGATTATAATCTCCGATCAAGCTCCTCCACCTGGCTTTTTGTATACAAGAAGAGGTGGCACCGTGATCCAGTGGTGGTTCATGGGTTTACTCAATCCTCAGAACGGTGGTTTAAGGTGATGATCGGAGATATTTTGAAGCCGGTGACTCCTCCAGGTGAAGATCTTTATTTCTTGACGGCGGCCGGTAACTTTTTTCTTTTTGCTTTGAATTGCAGCCGGGAAGTTATTTCCGTTGACCCTATAACCAAAACAGTCAAAAGAATCCCTCAAAGCCCATTGGGGCCACGTGGCACTTCCTCCTGGAGGAGGTCCGGTATCAAACTGTTAGCGGGCCCATCCGGGTCGGGTCAATTTCGGTTCTTATTTGCAGAAATGGTTGACAATAACCCTACTTTGTTCGAGTACGATTCTACTACAAACAAGTGGAAGTCAACCATAGCAAGGGAGAATAATGTAAATTTAACGCATAACAATGTTAAAGACAAAGACCGTATATTCCTAAGCGCGTCAAACGGGCCTAATACAAGTATTGTCATTTCTGTCGGGTGTGACATAAATGATCCTTTGGTTGTACGTCCAAGATTTACTGCGGTTCCTGAGGATGGTGAATTAGCCGTTGGATTTAGTTGGGGCAGTGTGATCAATCGATTACACATCTACGGTGATGGACGGATGCTGATTGTTCGATCAGGATCCGTTGGTTTGAATGATTCAAGTCGCAGAATTAGATGCTTAAAACATATAGAATTATGGGGATTGAACCCAAATGGAAGTCAATGGGCTTTTGTTTCATCGATCCCAAATGGGCTAATTGATGAAATCAAAAAGCCCTATGGAGTAATGATGGGATGTTTGGAGGAACGAGAAGAAACAATTAGGGTTATCTTGATGTCAAACTTTGAAGGTGCTTGGGACATTATTTGGCTCGGGTTTGACTTAGTAAAGTCAAGATGGTTTCGCGTACCACTTCCTGTGTTCAACATGGAGGGCTCGAACATGGCCGGGGTCACCTTTTCCTCTGGGCTAACGATCGCTTAGATCGAATTGTTTGGGTTCGTCGTCTGACTTTTGTGTATTATGTATAAATGGTTTTTCAAATCATGTTTAAGATTGCGGTTATTAAACCAAAAAAGTGGAAAGAGCTAGTTGGGTTGTATGATGTAATGTAATTCAATAGATGCTAAAGAGTCTTTCCTTATTTTAAACATCCATATATATCAAAATATAACTTAACGCAAAATAAATAATTGGCCCTAAAGTTTATTTGTATACATGCCCAGAAGACGACCCGGAATAATCTCCAAATCAACCCGACAAATCCGGGTTAATCCAACCAAGGCCTTGATAAAGAGTGGAAACATTTTATCCTTTAAGTTTTAGTCATTGAAATCAACATCGTTTTGAAAGACGGCTTCAACTAAAGCCCACTCTTCGTCGTTTCGGAAATGAAGAATCAAACGGATATGAATACCATTTACGTAAAAAGAAAATGAACATAATTAACCATAATGAAATTTTATTTAATAAAATGTAAACGCTATTAAATTAGTTGATAATGTTTTAACATAACACCACTTTATTTTTGCTCTTGTCACTTGTAAGGTTTGTAAGGTTATTAGACGTGATTTTACCGTATATGCGTCACGATATTTTCTTTCTCTTCCTTCACATTCTTTTTCACCTAGAAAATTATTACCTGGCACCCTGCTAACTTTTTCGTTTTACATTTTAATAATGTGTAAGTTGTATAAAAATAATTAATTAATTAATAAAAATAGATATGTTTTATTAATTTAAACTAAAATGATAAAAGTTACATAATAATAATTAGTCGAATGACTAAAACATAATAATATGTAAAAGAAAAGCCTAATTATCCTATCCTTTTTTGATATTTATGCTTTAATGCTAACGGCGTCCTAAGTTCAATACTCGATAGATAATCGTGCTTGACATCAACAATTTCAAATATTTGACATGTTGATTTTCTTCAAGTGCTTTTTCACTGTTACACAAATTTTCTTTTTTCAAACTTCGAATGTACGTTAAAATTCAAATTAAAACCTTGGACTCCATCACCATTCTCTATAATTGTTCACTGATTTTGGATCTTGATAAACTAGACAAAGAAGCTTTCATTTTGGCTTTATCCCCACTGATCGGGCGGGTAGGTTCTTTAATTTCAAGTTTTTCATCATCGTCAGTCAAATCTCAACTAGCATGCGACAAAGTTGTATAATTAAATCTAGATGTTTTTGATCATTTTGAAGCGCAATTTGTACGATACGTCGTTGGCACCAAATTCCATTTTGAGGATTTTGTGACAACATCCAAAACTTTGTATATTTGAATTTTGAACGCATTCCCCTTAGTTTTCCCCCGTTGTACTATATCATTGTATATCAGGTGATGCAACGAAAATGTTTTCGTCACTTTGATTGCTTTGAAGTTGATTGTGTAAGTCGGTATATTTTTTGTGAATATTATGTTTATTTATAGAAATTTGGTGGGTATATGGTCTTTCGAACAGTACTCGCCACAACTTATTTTCATGAAAACACTTTAAAATGTGGTTCATTCTCATAATTTATTATCACGAGTGCTGTTACATTCGAGGAGATTTGCCGAATCCGATAATCCTTCAAAGAAAAACTAAATTCGTCAAACTCAATAGAAAATTTAGTATCACGAGTAAAACTTACAAAAATAGGATTTTTGATGATTTGTGGGGTTATAAGGACATTTTTTAGACAAGAATTTCATACTTAAAAAGAATTGAACTTATTGTTACAAGAAGGAAGTATACTTGAGTCGGCATGAAGATGAGATGTCTCCTCGAAGTCTATATACATGTCTGCGTTCCATGGGTGGTCATTGAGGTTCATTATACTAAAGGGTGGGAGAAGAGCAATGTGTTGAACATTGTCAGAAGAGTATGGAGGAAAGGATTGTTGTCCAACGAAAAAAGCACTTGGGCTGATCCAAAGAAGGTGGGCCATTGGACCATTGGTCTGGTTGTTGACATTGGGATGCGTGTAGGCCGGAGATCGAGGTGGAGTGGGGAAGGCATGCCAGATATACCACAAGCCCAACCTCCACTGTTGTTCGGCCACCGTCGCTATTTTTGCCCCGTCATCGTGTTTGCCGTTGCGGCGATTCAGCCCAACACCCCTACCGTCATTTCTATTGCCACAATTGGAATTGAACCCCCAATTTGAGTGATTGGCATTAAGAGTGAATTGTCAAGATGAGACGCTTGGACATATCGAGGATACACTTGTTCGGTTGTTCCATACTTTGCTCATTAAGGAGCAACATGTATCTTGCCTAAAAAACATGGTAAATGGAGACGGCTGCATGATTAAATTTGGAAGATAACTCGTTGACGATGTACATCACCAAGTTCTTTTTCAGCATGATGACTTCGATGTTGTTAATTATGTTTCAAAATGGTCTAAAAAAACATCATCCAAATTTGATTGGTTCAAAAAACGTTATCCAAGTAAGGTCAAAAACACCATGAAATTACATACTTTGTTCAAATGTCAATTTATGGTAACTGATATTTACCGATAAAATAATTAATAGAAAAAAAAACAAGGAAAAATTACTTAGAAGGACAATTATGTTTAAAAATCGTTCAAAAAAATCATTCAAATTTGGTTTGTTTAGAAAACATTATCAAAGTAAAGTCTTTGTTCAAAAAACACTAACAAATTATACATGTTGTTCAAATGTTACTCATTGATAACTTGTTATTGCATGATAAATGATGACTTGACCTAATTATTGTTGACGTGACTTAATAATTAATGATATGACATTAATTGATATACTCTTGATTTAAAAATCGATTCAAGGCTTTTTATGATTAGACGACTGAAATTTGTGAAAAGAATGAGATTAATGTCTATTAGTAGCTCAAGGACCAGAATTTAAGAAAATTAGAAGATGCATAACAATTTGAAATCCATTCCAATTTAGCCATGATCTCTTAAATCCATTACAGTTTAGTCATGGCTTATTACTAGGCAATATGCAAATAGCAAGGAGATTTCACCACACTACAAATTGTTAAAAATATAAAGTTGTCCAATAGTCACAAATGGTGCCTCTACAGGTTGACATCCGATCCAACCTAGTAGTAAGTCATCCACTAAAAGCAACCAAAATATTCCTTGGTGAATCGGACCATCCATGTACTAAGTCCTCAAATGAGCCACGTTAATAAAGCCCAAACTTATACGCATTGGTCCACAGGGTGCCCGAATGAAAGACCCAAGCTTACAGCTCCGAACAAATCTTCTAGAGAGCGTACCCTTTGTTTCTACTCTTTTTCTCTTCTAAAAAGAACTCAAAATTAAAAAAAAAAATCTTTTATTCAAGACATTCTTGTGTAGTCACGTTACAAATATGACATAAATATTCAAGACACTATCAGATGGTATTTACCATCATCGGGCCCTCACACCCAATGCCACTTAACGAAAGAAGAGAATGGAAGTTAGAAGATTTGGAAGGAAAACATAAAAGTTTGGTGCTCTTTAGTTTTTTTAGAAGAGAAGGAGTTTGTGCAGATTTGTATCATTCCAAACTTTCCTCCCAAAATGGGAGGAATTGGAGAGAAAGTAACGCGCGGAAGATAAAAAGTTGTTTTATGAAGAAAATACCCTTCTGCCAATAATAAAATGATACGTTCCTCTGTTCTACTTCTGTTCTCTCTGCCTTCTGCTTCTGCCTTCTGTGTGTCATCTCCTAGTATAATTGTCTTTTTTTTTTTTACTTTCTTTTCTTTTCCTTTCAACCCGGGAGCGCCTAAAATAAATACTTTCTTTTCCTTTCTTTCGAACACGGGAGCACGAAATACTTTATTCTTTCCGCTCCATTTCTTTTCTTTTCTCTCCTTGTTCTTCCTTTATGTTCTTTTCTTTCTTTTAATGAACTCCGGAGCAGGGTGTAAGTCTATGTAATTAAGGTTAATTGATAAAAATACTTTCTTTGAGGAAGTAGACGTCCCTAGGCACACCTCCCGACCGTCTATGTTTTTTGTAAAAGGATTTTGCTTTGATGATAATTTTTTGAACGCCAAAATTAAAAAAAGTGTTTTTTAAACGATTTTTGAACATAGTTAACTCACATGAGTCGATCAAGTCACTTCACAGTACAAGTCAGTTCATAGTTAACTCACATTAGGGGGTGTTTGGCTTATCTTTTTCAGAGGAAAAAGTCATTTTAGGAAAAGTTACAAAAAGTCAGGTTTTCCTGACTTTTCCAAAAAGTCTGTTTTCCTTATATCCAAAATCCAAAAGTAGTTTTTAAAATGTTTTTACCAAACATCTTTTAGCTTTTTATCTTTTTCTAAAAGGACTTTTGGTGTCTCAAAAGATAAGCCAAACACCCCTAGCCTTTCATCTTCACAGTACAATCGTAAGTCCTGGCTCCACCTCTTCTTAGGTTGCTTCGAAAGTGCTTAAGGGTTAACTCACATAAGTCAATCAAGTCACTTCATGGACTTATTATGACGATGGGATTTACCTTACCACAAACTGAATTCTTCCATAACAATCTTATGTCTCTTTACGCTACACCGGGCTACATATCTGTTGCCCGCAAAGTGTTTGATGAAATGCCTAACAAAAATGTTGTCTCTTGTAACGCCATCATTGGTGCTTATAGTCGTAATAAGGAAGAAAATGAAGCTTTCAATTTGTTTGCTGACATGAGGAATCATGGATTCTTTCCATCTCAATTCACATACAACAGTCTTTTTCTCGTGTGATTCATTAGACACTGAGCAAGGATTATGTTTACAAACAGTGGCCATGAAGAGCGGGTTTCTCTTTGTTGGGTTGTTTGGGAGAAAGGTTACATCCGTGAAGCATTTTGGGTGTTCGAGGAAATGCCTTTCAAGAATCTAGTCACATGGAATGCAATCATATATTTGTTTGGACATCAAGGTTATGCACACGGGTTTGTTATTAAGTTTGGATTAGGATAGAATATAGCAATTGCTAATTCCCTTGTTAAAATGTATGGAAAGTGTGCAAGTAGCACATGTCTAGCACAAAAATGTTTAAAATGATACCGAATAAAGACTTGCTGACGTGTAATACAATTATTGGAATACTGGCTAAAGGAAAACAACCCATAAAAGCAATGGAGTTCTTTTCCAAGATGTATATACATAGGTGTTTGATAAAATGTCTGAATAAAAATTAAGCACCTAACACTTCCCTTAACCATTGAATCACATAGATTGTTGTATCTCTCAGTTTTGGGTTTGATTAAATGCCTTGATCCAGTTTTGTTAAGTCGGATGTTATTTTAGAAAGTATATACTTATGATGTGGTGCAGGTATATGAAAAGTGATGTCGGATTTTCTAAAAAGTCAGTTTCCCCCACCTGAATTGATCTAGTTTTGATAACCTCGAGAAACTGAGAAGACGGTTCTTATGGGGAGGAAGTTGTAACGCCTGTGTTTCCGGGCTTGCCATTTTTAGCAATGTAATAGTCTATGTTAACCTTTGTAACCCATTTTGAAATAATAAGAATGTATTATTTGAGTATTATGTGTTTTGTGCTTAATTGCTTAATTATGTGGTCTGATTAATTAAGAATAATAATAAGCGTCAAAACTTAAGTGTAAAATAAACTTAATATCTTTGGTTAATGTTGTAGTAGTTGAAACGAGGTTTTCGTATATATATAGAACGCCCAAATCTGACTTCGTATGAGGAAGTTATGATTTATCGAAGTTTCGACTTAGCGGTGTGCAGCCTGAAATACTCGATTTGAGATCGAGCGGTTTTCAGCCGAAGCAATCTAAATGAGAATCGAAGATCTCATTGTTGGTATCGAAGCGATAAAAAGTTAGGCGAGAACGGACGTCAAACGAAGAAGTTATGAATTTATAACGAAGTTTTTCTGTCGCGGCCTATTAAAAATAAATAATAAAAATAAATTCAAAATTAGCCGACGGAGTCTAAACGAAAGTTGTAGAGCGTAGTCTCACCTTTCCGTGGATATAAAGAACGTCGAACACGGAGTTCGTATGAAGAAGATATGAATTTCCGAAGTTTGATAAATAAATTGTATTTATTTTTAAATCAAAAATCCGGCATTATCCGAAGCCGAGTCACCAGTCCGATCCAACGTACGCCCCGCGTACTCCGAGAGTGTCGACACTTCGGATGACGCATGCAGTGACGATTTCGGAGGCTAGTACGCCCCGCGTACTCCGAGGTTCCAGCCTCTATAAAAGGGGTCCGAAGGCAGCCGGCTATTTTGCCAATTTCTTCTCTTCTCTCTCCCGTTTTGCATCGTTTTGCGTGCCAGAAATACCCCGAAGCCCCGGTATTATTCTCTAGCCCCGAGGCAAGTCCCGAGATCCCGAAGATCCCGAGAAGTGCGGTTCCCGAGCCGAAGCTCTGCCCGCGAGAAGTTCGATTTTTGTGGAGATCTTCCAGATCTGCTGTGGATTACTACTTCTGCAAGTCGTAGTGCTGTCCGATCATCTTCTGATCAAGTGAGTGTATACTACCTTTCATAAACACGATAATAATACAAGTGCGGTTTGAGTGTATTAAGTAAATTGTGGTTTATATGTGTGAGGGTATAGTTACTTTCTTCTAACGAGTAACTATGAAGTATTTTATATGATATACTTGTTATGTGTATATTTTGTGATTGTATGCGTGAATGGATATTCACTTTATTCTATCTCATAGATCTGAATTGTTTTTTATGGAATACGTGTTATGTGGTATGCCTCATCTGTTATCTGGAATATATATTGAATGAAAATGATATACAGGTTTTAAACTATGTATGAAAATATATATTTTTGTCTACTAATATGTTGGGTAGAACATGGGTAGATAGTTGGTGTGTAATAAACAGATGAGAGGCCTCGATATTGTTGTTGTTGTTGATCTAGTTATTCAGCGGAGTATGGATAACGACCACGGACTCTTTCTAGACAGTCCAGTGGAACGCTAGCAGGTTCATAACCTGTAGGTGTTGTGAACGATGTGTTCACCGGTGTACTCTATCCCCCTCATGGTTGCCTTTAGGATATCTATTGTTGAGGAAACCCCTTCGCAGTGATGTCCGTCCCGATGAAAATCCTAGATTAGGTCCCTTGAGATAGTTGTTGTTTTAGGGACGTAAAGTGAGGATAACGGGAATGGGTAATCGGGATAGTGATTGGTTGGTGAAATTAAATATAACTTATTTATTGTGGGTTGAAAACCCTATATGCTCACCAGGCTCCCAAGCCTGACCCACTCAGTTTTATTTGTATTACAGGAAGTGGCACAAGGGCGTAAGATGGATGGATCATCTTGTTGTTTTGTTTACAAGTCTGTATATGTATATATTTGTTGAATGACTTGTAATGTTATCGTTTATGCTTTATGGTCTGTATCGGAACATGACATCCCGAGTTTTGATTATATAATGAAATGCATCTCTTGATGAAATGCGTTGATAAATATTATTTTATCATGTTTTGTTTTGGGAACAAATTCCGCAACTCTTTCAAATCAAAAGGATTTACTCTGAAATTATTTAAAAGCATAAATGAAAATCGGTCTTTTCTGGCCGAGATTTTGGGGATGTCAAAGTTAGTATCAGAGCATTAGTTTAAGCGAACTAGGAATTTGTAGGATTTCTAGACTTAAACTTAGAATGCTAAGTGGAATGTTGAGATGTGTGTCTGTTGGATTTTAGACACGAGCACTAATTTATTTTAGGAAAGTTGCCTAAAATGCTTTTATGTGCTAAATGTTATATGTTGCCATATATGATATTAATTGTTCGGATCTACGGTCTGTTGCCGACCGGATCTGGAAACCTTATGTGTGTAGGATTCTAAGCGTATGTCTACGATATTAGAACTAGCATGTAAACGTTTCGGAGTGATAAGGATGATTTGAATATCTATCGTGAATGAGGATCTAATTTCACCTTATTCGGTGTGTAGATCAAAATGGTGAGAACAAGGAGTGGCGTTGGAAACGCAGATGAAAACAGGAATCAACCGCCAGTGATTGAGCAGATACCTGTTGTAGCAGCAGCACCAGAACCAATAACAATGGCTGCGGTGCAAGCCATGATTCGGGCTATGCTAGCCGAACAAAGGGAGGAGATGCGACAAATGTTGCATAATAATAGGGATGAACCTATCATACCTATTGAGGAACCTGAATTGATTCCCGAGCAATCGGAGGAAGGGAACAATAGTCGCATGGTGAGTCAAGTTGGGACTCAAGAGGAACGAAGGAACGATCCAGAAAAGAGAAACAACAAGGATGGGCGTATGTACAAGAACTTGGGCGCCAAACCGCCAAGTCTTTCTGGGAGCCCAAAGCCTGTTGAGATAATGGATTGGATCTCCGAAATGGAGATGGTATTTGAAAGTTGCGACTGTAGCAACAAGCAGAAGACCGTCTTTGCAGTTAGACAACTGAAGACTGGAGTCTTGAGTTGGTGGAAGTTGTTGGTAGATACTATGCCACGAGGAGAAGCCCTGAAAATGTCATGGGAGGAGTTCTTGGAACAGTTAAGGGTGCAGTATTGTTCGGAGATAGATCTGATTGATCTGAACAATGAGTTTCAAAACTTAAAGAAGGGGAAGATGAGCATAGATGACTATGCTACTGCATTTACTGAGAAGATGAAGTTGTTTCCGTACCTAGTGCTAACGGAACTCTCCAAGATTGAGAGGTTTGCTAATGGACTGCCTGCCGACTTTGGTCCGACAGTCAAAATGGCAACTACTCTGAAAACGGCTGTTCGTGCAGCTAAGAATGTGGAGGCCCAGCAGAAGGAAAAGGGTCTGGAAAGGATAGATGTTGGAGAAAAGAGGAAGTTCGATGGAACTTCAGGGTCCAACAAGAAAAACAAGTTCTCGAAGTCTGGTTCGAGGGGAGGTGGAGGTGAAGCGAAATGGTGCGACAAATGTAAGAAGAAGCATCATGGAAAATGTGAGGTGGCGAACACATGCTACAAGTGTGGAAAGCCATGGCACTATGCCAATGAGTGTACCCTCACTAAGAAAGTTTGCTATGGTTGTGGTGAGGAGGGTCATATGTCGAGGGACTGCCCGAAGAAGAAGGAGGCAGCTAGACCCAACATTTCGCCAAAGTCAAAGGCGAGAGCATTCCAGATGACACTGGAAGCTGCTAAAGATGAAGTTGATGTCGCTTCAGGTACCTTTCTCGTTAACGAATTGCCTGCCCAAATTTTATTTGATTCTGGAGCCAACTACTCCTTTATATCGCATGAATTTGGTAGAATGCTAGCTTTGCCTGTTGTTAGACTAGATAATGCCTTATTAGTCGAAGTTGCTAGTGGCAAGTTTGTACCTGTTAGCTATCGCATGAAAAACATCTTAATTGATCTGAATGGGAATAAGTTCCACGAGGAATTATTGCCTATCGAACTTAATGGTTTCGACATCGTATTGGGAATGGATTGGCTTAGCGCCAACGACGCCGAAATTTTATGCAAGAAGAAAATAGTCAAAGTAAACCCGCCTGGGAAAGATTCGTTTATGGTGTATGGAGATAAACGCAGAGTGAATTCTGGAATCATTTCATTGATGAAAGCCAGAAAATGTTTGACCAAGGGGTGTACATCATATTTAGCATTCGTGATTGATGCTAAGAAGGAAAAGAAGGTGATGCAGAATATTCCAGTGGTGTGTGATTATCCGGTAGTATTTCCCGAATATATTCCTGGATTACTGCCTGATCGACAAGTGGAATTCCGTATTGACTTGTTGCCAGGAACGACGCCAATTGCAAAAGCACCTTATCGATTAGCACCGACGGAGATGAAGGAGCTAATGATGCAACTTCAGGAGTTATTGGACAAAGGTTTCATTAGACCTAGTTCATCACCCTGGGGAGCTCCGGTGCTATTTGTAAAGAAGAAAGATGGAAGTATGAGAATGTGCATTGATTACCGAGAGCTGAACAAGGCAACAATAAAGAATAGATATCCGTTGCCGAGGATTGATGACCTGTTTGATCAATTGCAAGGTTCGAGCTATTTCTCGAAGATCGATCTAAGGTCAGGATATCATCAGCTAAAAGTAAGAGAGCAGGATATAGAGAAGACTGCATTCAGAACACGATATGGACACTACGAGTTCTTGGTTATGTCGTTTGGACTAACCAATGCTCTGGCAGCATTCATGGATTTGATGAATAGGGTTTGTAATCCGTTCCTTGATAAATCCGTGATAGTGTTCATAGACGACATTCTGATTTACTCGAAAAGCTAAGAGGAGCATGGCAGACACTTGCGAGAAGTGTTAGAAGTCTTGAAGAAGGAGAAGCTGTATGCTAAGTTCTCCAAATGTGACTTTTGGATTCGTGAAGTCCAATTCTTGGGTCACGTGGTCAACCAAGAAGGGATAATGGTTGATCCAGCGAAGATCGAAGCTGTAACGAAGTGGGAACAACCGAAAAGTCCCACGAAGATCCGAAGCTTTTTAGGATTAGTCGGGTATTACCGAAGGTTTATCCAAGGCTTTTCTTCGATTGCTACTCCGTTGACAGCTTTGACCCACAAAGGAGCTATTTATGCTTGGAGTGAGAAGCATAAAGAAGCATTCGAGAAGCTAAAGAAGAAACTATGCGAGGCACCGATACTTTCTCTACCCGATGGAGTTGAAGACTTCGCTGTTTATAGCGATGCGTCTGGGGTTGGATTGGGTTGTGTTTTGACCCAAAGAGAAAAGGTGATAGCATATGCGTCTCGACAGCTGAAAGAGCATGAAAAGAACTACCCGACTCATGATTTGGAGTTGGCAGCGGTAGTTTTCGCTCTGAAAATATGGAGGCATTACCTCTATGGCACGAAGTGCAAACTTTTCACTGATCATAAGAGTCTCCAATATCTCTTTAATCAGAAGGAATTGAATATGAGGCAACGACACTGGCTAGAATTACTTAAAGACTACGACCGCGAGATACTTTACCACCCCGGTAAAGCTAATGTTGTTGCTGATGCTCTCAGTCGGAAAGTCAATCTTGAAAGGAAAAGGCCAAGAGCGCTGAGAATTGAAGTTGTCTCGACTATTTTGGAAAGTATAAAGAAAGCTTAGAGCGAAGCTTCTGAGAAGAATGACCGAAGGGAGGAACGTTTGGGCAAAACGTTGGTGTTCGGTGTAAACAGTCATGGACTGAAGGTGTTCCAAGATCGGATTTGGATACCTAAGACAGGAGGAGTCAGAGATCTTCTGATGGAAGAAGCTCACAAGACCATGTACTCGATTCATCCGGGTAGCACTAAAATGTATAGGGACCTGAAACCCTACTACTGGTGGCCGACGATGAAGCTTGATGTTGCAAAGTATGTGGCCGAGTGTGTGACTTGTGCGAGAGTCAAGACACAACATCAGAAACCGTACGGGAGTTTAGAACCTTTGCCTGTGCCTATGGTAAGTCGGAAGACATTGCTATGGATTTTGTCACTAAACTGCCCAGAACAAAAAATGGTCACGACATGATTTGGGTGGTCGTTGATCGATTCACTAAGAGTGCGCATTTCATAGCGGCCAAGGAGAAATGGTCCATGGAGAAGCTTGCGAATTCTTACGTGAAGGAAATTGTGAGGCTTCACGGTGTTCCGTTAACGATTGTGTCGGATCGTGATAGCCGTTTCACATCGAGGTTTTGGAAAAGTCTACAAGAGGAATTGGGTACCAAGTTGTGTTTAAGTACAGCTTACCATCCGCAGACTGATGGTCAGAGCGAACGAACGATACAAACACTTGAAGATATGCTGAGAGCATGTACTCTGGAATTCCTAGGTAATTGGGATGAACATTTACCGTTGGTAGAATTTTCCTATAATAATAGTTTCCACTCGAGCATTAAGATGGCACCTTACCAAGCTTTGTATGGACAGAAGTGTCATACGCCGTCTTGTTGGCTTGAGGCTGGGGAAAAGCAGTTTATGGGACCGGAGTTGGTTCATCAAACTGCTGAAAAGTTGAAAATAATTAGGGAAAGAATGTTAGCAGCTCAGGATCGTCAAAAGAGTTATGCTGACAAGAAGCGAAGACCGATGACTTTTGAGGTTGGGGATTCGGTTTTGCTTAAGGTCTCGCCGTGGAAGGGACTTATAAGATTTGGTAAAAGAGGAAAGTTGAGTCCAAGGTTTATTGGACCGTTTAAAGTTCTTCAGAGGATTGGGAACCAAGCTTACAAGCTCGAATTACCAGAAGAACTGAATGGAATTCATAACACTTTTCATGTGTGTTATTTGAGGAAGTTCACGGGAGAAGTTCCCGACATAATTCCAATCTCTGAATTGAGAATTGATGAGAACAAAAGGTTGGTTGAAGAACCAGAGGCAATTGTTGACCGAAAGACTAAGAAATTGCGACGCAAGATGGTTGGGTTAGTGCTTGTCCGATGGAAACACACAAATGGGCCGAATCTCACCTGGGAGACGGAGAGTGACATGATGGGTCGCTATCCGCATTTGTTTGTTGATGTGTGATTCCGGGGATGGAATCAGTCTAAGGTGGAGAGAATTGTAACGCCTGTGTTTCCGGGCTTGCCATTTTTAGCAATGTAATAGTCTATGTTAACCTTTGTAACCCATTTTGAAATAATAAGAATGTATTATTTGAGTATTATGTGTTTTGTGCTTAATTGCTTAATTATGTGGTCTGATTAATTAAGAATAATAATAAGCGTCAAAACTTAAGTGTAAAATAAACTTAATATCTTTGGTTAATGTTGTAGTAGTTGAAACGAGGTTTTCGTATATATATAGAACGCCCAAATCTGACTTCGTATGAGGAAGTTATGATTTATCGAAGTTTCGACTTAGCGGTGTGCAGCCTGAAATACTCGATTTGAGATCGAGCGGTTTTCAGCCGAAGCAATCTAAATGAGAATCGAAGATCTCATTGTTGGTATCGAAGCGATAAAAAGTTAGGCGAGAACGGACGTCAAACGAAGAAGTTATGAATTTATAACGAAGTTTTTCTGTCGCGGCCTATTAAAAATAAATAATAAAAATAAATTCAAAATTAGCCGACGGAGTCTAAACGAAAGTTGTAGAGCGTAGTCTCACCTTTCCGTGGATATAAAGAACGTCGAACACGGAGTTCGTATGAAGAAGATATGAATTTCCGAAGTTTGATAAATAAATTGTATTTATTTTTAAATCAAAAATCCGGCATTATCCGAAGCCGAGTCACCAGTCCGATCCAACGTACGCCCCGCGTACTCCGAGAGTGTCGACACTTCGGATGACGCATGCAGTGACGATTTCGGAGGCTAGTACGCCCCGCGTACTCCGAGGTTCCAGCCTCTATAAAAGGGGTCCGAAGGCAGCCGGCTATTTTGCCAATTTCTTCTCTTCTCTCTCCCGTTTTGCATCGTTTTGCGTGCCAGAAATACCCCGAAGCCCCGGTATTATTCTCTAGCCCCGAGGCAAGTCCCGAGATCCCGAAGATCCCGAGAAGTGCGGTTCCCGAGCCGAAGCTCTGCCCGCGAGAAGTTCGATTTTTGTGGAGATCTTCCAGATCTGCTGTGGATTACTACTTCTGCAAGTCGTAGTGCTGTCCGATCATCTTCTGATCAAGTGAGTGTATACTACCTTTCATAAACACGATAATAATACAAGTGCGGTTTGAGTGTATTAAGTAAATTGTGGTTTATATGTGTGAGGGTATAGTTACTTTCTTCTAACGAGTAACTATGAAGTATTTTATATGATATACTTGTTATGTGTATATTTTGTGATTGTATGCGTGAATGGATATTCACTTTATTCTATCTCATAGATCTGAATTGTTTTTTATGGAATACGTGTTATGTGGTATGCCTCATCTGTTATCTGGAATATATATTGAATGAAAATGATATACAGGTTTTAAACTATGTATGAAAATATATATTTTTGTCTACTAATATGTTGGGTAGAACATGGGTAGATAGTTGGTGTGTAATAAACAGATGAGAGGCCTCGATATTGTTGTTGTTGTTGATCTAGTTATTCAGCGGAGTATGGATAACGACCACGGACTCTTTCTAGACAGTCCAGTGGAACGCTAGCAGGTTCATAACCTGTAGGTGTTGTGAACGATGTGTTCACCGGTGTACTCTATCCCCCTCATGGTTGCCTTTAGGATATCTATTGTTGAGGAAACCCCTTCGCAGTGATGTCCGTCCCGATGAAAATCCTAGATTAGGTCCCTTGAGATAGTTGTTGTTTTAGGGACGTAAAGTGAGGATAACGGGAATGGGTAATCGGGATAGTGATTGGTTGGTGAAATTAAATATAACTTATTTATTGTGGGTTGAAAACCCTATATGCTCACCAGGCTCCCAAGCCTGACCCACTCAGTTTTATTTGTATTACAGGAAGTGGCACAAGGGCGTAAGATGGATGGATCATCTTGTTGTTTTGTTTACAAGTCTGTATATGTATATATTTGTTGAATGACTTGTAATGTTATCGTTTATGCTTTATGGTCTGTATCGGAACATGACATCCCGAGTTTTGATTATATAATGAAATGCATCTCTTGATGAAATGCGTTGATAAATATTATTTTATCATGTTTTGTTTTGGGAACAAATTCCGCAACTCTTTCAAATCAAAAGGATTTACTCTGAAATTATTTAAAAGCATAAATGAAAATCGGTCTTTTCTGGCCGAGATTTTGGAGATGTCACAGAAGTGAAGAAAAAAAAAATCAATTGGGTCGCTTAGAAGGTGGTGTTTGGACCAAAATCGTCCGGTGGGCTTGGGTCGGATCCTTGGCCTCGCTTAATTGGGCCCTCCTGACAAAATGGATATGGAGGTTTAAAACGGAAAATGACTCTCTTTGGAGGCGAGTGATTGGTAGTAATCATAGATGTGAAAGGAAACCTATTCACTCTTGGGCTAAAAAATCTCTCTCAGGTACTTGGAGTAGTATTGGCAATGTCTTCTCGACACTTGGCAATATTGATATTGATGTTTCAGATATTTTTTAATTTTAGGTGGGGGACGGAAAGAAAATTTTGTTTTGGCTAGATGATTGGCTAAAGAACGGGACTTTGGCAGTGAAATTCCCTTCTTTATATGCATTAGACAAGAGGAAAACTTGCCTTTTAGGTGACAGGTGGGTGAATGGCGCTTTCTCATGGGCTTGGAAGCGGAAACCCAACAATTCTCAGGAGCTGTTGGAATTGAAATCTATTTTGGATGTTACAAGGATGGTTGTGAGATCCAATGGGCCTGACACTTGGAGATCAAGGTTAACCGTCGATGGTTTTTTCCGTATATGCGATCTTAGGGCTCTCATTGACAGTAAATTGACTATCCCGATAAATAACCCCACGGTTTGGCTTCACTTAGTTCATATCAAGTGCATTAGTTTTGTTTGGAGGGCTTGTATGAGGCGTATTCCTACTGCAGTGGCTCTTTCCAGGAAAGGTATCAAGTTGTCTTCTATTTCCTGTCAAATGTGCTTTAGTGATGTGGACATTGCGGATCATATTCTCTTGGACTATTCGATTGCTTTTGATTCCCTACGTTGGATTTTCAATTGGTGTGGCATTTCCATTCAAATGTTCCATTCGATTTCAGATTTTCTTAATTTTGCTGCCTCATGGGGGAACTGTCCAAAAAAGAGAAAAATATTTCTTGCTATCTGCTATGGGTTTCTATGGTGTATGTGGAAAGCAAGGAACGACGTTTGGTTTAACAGAATCCAAGTGAACTCTTCAAAGCTGGCGGATAATGAGATTTCTATGGTTTTTAGTTAGTTGAAATATAGGGGTAATTTTGGAAATTGTAGATTGGGAATGTTGGGTTTGTTCCCCTTTTAACATTTTGTAAGTTTTGTTTTGTTTTTTCTTTTGTGCCTGGTCTTTTTCCTTTAGGTCGTGGTTTTAATAAATTCTGCCGGTTCCAAAAGAAAAAAAAAAACATCCGACTTTCTGAAATGGTTTCTCATTTACTACATGGTATGTGTGTAATTTCTAAATTGACAAATTAGAAGTCATTATAGGAAGCAAGATGTTATTTAACGAAGTATATATAAAGTCATGTAGGTAAATAGGAACCAACGTTTTTTTTAATAAATTGAAGACACTATAAATATCTTAGGAATGAGAAAGATATTTTGAGACCAACATATGATACAATTTCTAAATAGTATTAAAAGAGAAACCTTATGACATCATCTTAAATAATTTGGACCATTGATTGTATTTCAATCTTATTTTTTCCACCCTTAGATCAAATTGCTGACATCATCTTCTCCATATTGAATGTATTTAATTCCAATAAATGCTTTCCAATCGTCAAATAATAACTTACATTCGTTGAAATATGATGTTTTTAATTACAATAAAAATTTTCCATATTTTAAATCTTGAATTTTCGGTTATGAAGATTTTAATATGGTCAATTTTAAAAGTGTATCACTAACAAACCATTTCAATCAAGGCATTAATATCAACTACTAATATAAATCTGTTTATTTTAGTAAACCATTAATATAAAATCTATTTGTATTAGGAAATCATTAATACCAAAAAATCATATTCAAATTATCACATACATATACGATTCATCCTTGAATTCGCGACTTATAGTTATTTTCAATCGTTTCTTTTCTTCAAACCTTCTCCTACAATATCATTCTTATTGCTTATAACTTCCATCATCATTCTCTGCTTCAAACATTCGCTCTTTTGCACCAGAAGGTTAGTACCTTCTTTTGCTTTTTATATTTTTTTCGATGATTTTTTGTTCCTATATATTTCGATTTTTTTGTCA
Source organism: Lactuca sativa (assembly GCF_002870075.4). NCBI lineage: Eukaryota > Viridiplantae > Streptophyta > Magnoliopsida > Asterales > Asteraceae > Lactuca > Lactuca sativa. The sequence goes on from NC_056627.2 coordinate 238,823,408, forward strand.
CAAATTACATGAAAGCGGTTAACTACTTTTCTGAAACTTTTCAAATAAACAGGAAAAGATATTACGTACCTTTAACAAAACAGAAATTAACTATCTTGGGAACTGGCATTAGTTACGAAAATGTTACTTTTATATATTAGAGATGATTATGATTTTTTTTAAAATTTTTATGTCATAAAAATCCGGTTAATTTTGGCATGATTTTAAAATATCATTGAAATTATTATGTTTTTGTATATCATACCAACCTATATTTTTATCTTTATATACTAGCAATAAAATTTATAAATTTACACAGCAAATATACATAAATCAAATTTTGTAATATTATCTCTAAATATTATTAAAAGAGAAACCTTATGACATCATCTTAAATAATTTGGACCCTTGATTGTATTTCAATCTTATTTTTTCCAACCTTATATCAAATTGCTGACATCATCTTCCCCATATGGAATGTATTTAATTCCAATAAATGTTTTCCAATCGTTAAACAATAACTTACATTCGTTGAAACGGAATGTATTTAATGATGGGCTTTATACAAACAATCCTATGTGTGCAGAAACCCTAGAGTTGGATCTATGTTTTCACTATTAGTTATACAACTTTATGAACAGAAATAGAAACCTGGCATGCTAGTACTATTTTCGAAATCCACATAGAAGAATAGAATACATACCTTTTGTTGTTATATAGTAATAACAACTAGTTCCTTGAATCTCCTTAGCTTTGAAAGCAAGTACCACAAGTGTAGTACCTCTAATGGCTTACAAATGAAAGGATAAATATGGGAGAGAGGAGAGAAGGGTATTTTGCCCTAGAATTCGTCCCTTTTAGGGTTTCCCAAAGCTTGGACGAAATCTTAGTGCCTTAGGGTGCTATTTATACTTAAGGCTAACTAGGGTTTCAAGGTGTAAACCCTAATCACTTAGCTTAGGGCCTAAGCAAGTCCATGGACTCCTTTCCTTAAGCCCTTGGATGAAAACTCCTAGATCCTCCTAGGATTTTCGTTCAAGCCTTAATAAAGGTGATCCAATGGCCCAAAGCCTCAACTATTGAATAATTACAAAATAGTCCCTGCACTTTCAGTCAATTCCTTTAATCCAAAAATTAATTCTAAATTAATTTCTGGTTAAATAGTGATTAATAATATGATTCCAAATTAATATATTATTCATATAATATATTAAAAAATCATATTTATACCATAATTTATTATTCTTAACAATAAACCAGCATCTCTCCTCAACAAGCAATCTGTCTAGTCACTAGTGTGAAGGCAACCCAAAAGGACCATGCTCACAATCGGGTCAAGTACATACCAAAATAGTTATGCACTTAGACACTAATCAAAAATTTAATTCTAATAAAAGCTTTCCATATTTTAAATCTTGAATTTCCGGTTATGAAGATTTTAATATGGTCAATTTTAAAAGTGTATTACTAACAAACCATTTCAATCAAGGCATTAATATCAACCATTAATATAAATTCATTTATATTAGTAAACCATTAATATAAAATCTATCTTTATTAGGAAATCAATAATGCCAAAAAATCATATTCAAATTATCACATACATATACGGTTCATCCTTCAATCCGTGGGTCACACTTATTTTCAATCGTTTCTTTTCTTCAAACCTTCCCCTACAATATCATTCTTATTGCTTATAACTCCTAACATCATTCTCTGTTTCAAACATTCGCTCTTGTGCACCAGAATGTCAGTACATTCTTTCGCTTTTTATATTTTTTTCGATTATTTTTTTGTTCCTATATCAAATATATATGTATTCATATATTTCGATTTTCTTTGTCACAAATTATATGAAATCAGTTAACTACTTTTCTGAAACTTTTCAAAAAAACAGGAAAAGATATTACGTACCTTTAACAAAACATAAATCAACTATCTTGGGAACTAACATTAATTACGAAAATGTTATTTTTATATATTAGAGATGATTAGGATTTTTTAAAATTTTTTATATCATAAGAATCCGGTTACTTTTGGCATGATTTTAAAATATCATTGAAATTATTATGTTTTTGTATATTATACCAACCTACTTTTTTTATCTTTATATAGTAACAATAAAATTTATAAATTTACACAACAAATATACATATTTATAATTTTGTAATATTATTATACCTTACAAAATACAATTCCCTCCAAAATAATTTCCGCCGGTAATTTCATCCATAATTTCATTAAATTTAAATTTGTATTTCTTTATATAAATTTTTTTAATGATCATGGTTTTTTTCCTCAAAAAGTATATCAAGCATTTACGACTTAGATAATATTGCCCATTATAATTATTACTTTCCAAAAACATATCCGTTTAATGAGGAATTTGATTTAATGAAGGAAGTAAATGTTAACTAAAACGAGATATATATTCCATAATTATTACACGGGTTTATAAACATTAAACATTTGTAAAATAAAATTTCAGAATACATACAAATGATGATGTTGTACAATGAAATATAAAATTGAATAGACTGAAAAAAAAACTATTAAGACAATCGATTTTGAAAATAACATAGTTATGGAAAATTATAAAGTAAGATAAAAATTATAAAATATTATGAGATTTGTAAAAAGTACAATTAGTAAAAGCGTTAAGGTTATTAGAAAAAAAAATAAGACAGTTAAGATTAATAAAAATACAATATATAAACTAAATTATTACAATAGTAATGAAATGTCATTATTTGATATTTCATATAATTGAAAGATATATACCAAATTACATTGACGATATACTAAAATTATTCAAAGTTGCGCCCAAACTAATGCAAAGTTCTTGGGAACACCAAATAAATATAAAAAAAAACAATCATGATTTAGAAAAGCTAGCACTTATATTCATAATCAATATAAAAAAAACAATCATGATTTAGAAAAGAATCTCTATTGATGATATACTAAAATTAAATCTATATAAAATTTAACATTCTATAAATTATATTATATAACTTTATTTGAATAAATGAAATAGTTGTCAATATTTAATGCAGTGGAAAAAAAATGGTATATAGGTTGTTAATATATGTTTAAATTAGGTAACCTTATTATGGAAGGAACGTCTAATTAAAATGTTTATAATTATATAACAATATCATAACTATATGAGACGAGGAATGTCATTCAACTAATAAAACAAAAAATATTGTCTACAAAGAGGTGCTTCAATAATTATAGATATTTATCGTTTTCAATGTATTTTCTACACATTTCAATAATACCAATATATGTAGACAATTATATGTTTTTTTATGTCTTTCTCGCGTTTAATGCAGACTATAATCTAGTAAATCAATAAACTTGAGTGATGAAAATGAAATCTCCATCGTCGCCTTTACGAAGCCAGGTCCACGAATAGGTAAATAATGTTATCGCTATTTGTATTTTTCAATCAACATTTCTTATTTGTGGTAAACAGTCTCAAATGACGACACCATTTCCGTGATTATTTGAAGATTTGGTGACAAACTGTTATCTTAAGATCATGAAACAATTTTCATATTATCTCTAAACATAATTTACATGCATTTATGTATTTACATACGTATATCTTTCTTATTTTATAGTTTCCATTTTTACCGAATCTTTTAATGTAAGTGATGATCATTAGGGGAATCTGTAATTATTAAACACAATTGCTTGAAGTTGTAAGGTGAGTTCTCAATATGGTGTTTTCCATAGGGTTGAAAACACTTATCACATCTTTTGCATTGTATCTTTTTGAGCCAAATAACGATCATAGATGGTTATATAACCATTTGGAATATTTATAAATAAAATTGATTTCTAACGATAACATTAAAAAAATGAGTTTCCTTAAATTTAGTTTAAAAAAAAATACACTACAACTAAAAAGTTAGAATTCGACTATAAATGTTCGAACAAAACCAATATGTTTCGTTTCAAACCACTTTTTCATCGGTCCGTTCCAAATCAATTTTAGGTTGCATAAAAAGAATCAGTTTAATGTGCACCTCTATTTAGAAATGGATTAAATATAGGATGTTTAAGTGTTTTTTTTAGAACCGACAAACAGTTAGAGGGTAACTCGACCCGAAGGATCAGGGATACATAGCGGGCCACCAAAAGGGGCACCACTCATCTCCAGAGGGAACAAAGGATCGAACCCACACAAATCCAGGGAAAATCCCCCACATGTGCTCAGCCAGGAGTCGAACTCCTGACCTCACCTATTGGGGCTTATAACCAAGATGCATCACAACCAGCTAAACTCGTGATCACTTGTTATAGGATGTTTAAGTACCATGCAATGGAACGTGCACAAACCAAATAAAATTTTCATCCGACCATTTTGAAAAGCGAATTGTTTTTTTCCAACAAAGGCAAACTAGTTTGTGGACAAAACCGAATCGGATTGAAACCAATTCGCAGATTGAAAAAAATAAATAAATAAATAAACGGTTTGGAAAACCGATTTGAACAACCTATAGTTTCTCTTTCTCGTTTTCTCCACTTTTGGCCACAATTTACCGAACTCGATTTCGGTTTAAGAAAATTTGCATGATTGTATTAAATGTTATAATAAGCAAAACTCATCTTTTTGCCGTAACAAAATTAATATTTTCTAGTTTTTTTTTTTTTTTTTTAAATGTCTTGGAACATCCCATCACGGGTCAAAAGTCAACGTTTCTAGGAAAAGCCTTCAAATACTTGTATAAACAACAATTTGAAGATAACATAATCCAAACGATTGTTTTCGAACACCAAAAATCAGTTTTTGTCAATGTTTTAAAAACCGGTTTGAACGGGTTGGACCAGGAACCGGGGAAGGGAGCGGTTCAACTATCACCGGTTGTACGTTGAATTTTTAACCAGATTGAACCGATCGATTTTCAGAAAAAAATCAGATTGAACCAGTCAAAATAAACCGGTTGAACCGGTTAAACAAAAGAAAAACACATGGACAAGAACTATTTGCATAATAAACTTTAGTGATTTTTTGATGTGTTTGTAATTATCTAAAAATATATTTTGTTTCGATATTATACTTTATTTTCTTTTTGACGTATATGAATTGATGTAAAACACTAAAACTTATTGTTATGTTTATTTTAATGTATTTGGATTGATCGATAACTTATTTTTATGTATATTTTTAATGTTTTAACTTGTAAACGTCAAATTCATGATTTATATATGTATGTATGTGTAGGAAAATAAGAAAAAAAAATAAAAATTATAGAAATCGGTAACCGGGAACCGATCACCATACCGGTTCAAGTAAAAACCGATTTTTAAAACATTGGTTTTTTTGTATCGTTTTTCTTCAAAACCAGTTTTCGGTCAAAACAGCACCTTCGATTAAATGGAGGCGGTTTAATAAAAACCGGTTTTTTATAAAACGGTTCAGAGGTATATACATATTTGGACTAAACCGGTTTTTTTTTTCCAACCTCTACCTTGGGACATGCTCACATGCATTACGAACTTGGGCCATAGACAAGTCGGTTTAATAAAAACCGGTATTTTTCTAAAGCGGTTCAAAGGGATACATATATTTGGATTTACAACCTCTATCAAGGGACATGCTCACATGCATTACGAACCTGGGCCATACACAAGTCCTAAATATTATATCTACAAAGATGAAAGTACGAAGCCCAAATATTGTATCTACTGCAGTACAAAGTACAAACTCAAACTTGGAAAAGTGATGATGCATGAATAGTAATAGATCATAAAAAGAAGAGAAAACACAAATATGTATAATCTAATCAACCATTTTAGTAACAGATCATAAAAAGTAGAAAACACAAATATATATAATCTTATATCATCCACAAATTAGTTTAATCACCACCAAAAATCCAAAATATATAGTTTTATCAATTTCGCAGATTGCATCTCTGATAACACAGCCCATTTTTGCGACCATCTACGAGATGATGACATCATATGATAAATGATTATGTAGCAATTTAAACTACGTCGTTTTGAAAGAACAACTTGAACTCCGTCGTTTAATTTTTTTTTTTTATAGAATTCATTTGCGAAATCATAAGTTTTATTTGCGAAAATAAAAACAATATATTTGTTTTTAAGTTTATTTGTATTAGAAATCTTTATGCTTTTCTTTTGTTATGTAAATGATATTTGATAATAAAAATTATAAAACAAAACGGTGTTTTTTTTTACAGAAAATCGTGTGTGTTTTTTTTAAGATTTTTTTTTTCTTTTAAAACGAAATTGTTTTAGTTGCCTCATCACCATTTATCAGATAAGCTCAATATTTTGATAGAGGACTTACAATTTCACAAAGGGAAAATGACTTATGAAGGTAACTAATTATTTCGATTATCCATATATAGGTAATATTCTTTTTTTTGTTCTCATTAATGGAACAAACTTGTTAGTTATGTTCATATTTAGGTAATATGACCGGCTATTACCTGTTTTTGCCCGTTTTAACCGGTTGCATCGTTTTTACTCAGTGTTACTCATTTAAAGCTAATTACGTGGATTCTTACGTGGCCGTTACTCCCCTCTCTCATTTAATTAGGGTTCTATACGTTCAATTTCAACATAATCACCTCCCGATTGTAGATTCGATTCACCTAGATTCGATTCACCAAATTCACCATAATCACGTGATGAAGTCGACTGTAAGATGGCGTCCCAATCATCTACAGGTATGTATTTAACTGTAGATGTTCATTACAGTGAAGTATTTGCCCGAAATTCGTTGAAATACTTAGACCTCGAAAAGATAACAGTGCGTGATGTCGATTTTGGAGGGTTTTCCTACAAAGAGTTTCTTTTGTGGCTTAGGAATTTAACAAATGGAAGTTGTGATAATGTGTACTACTGTAGTAGAAAGGAAACCTTAGGTGAGGGTATTATAAGAATCGACGGTGATGCTGATTATTGGGAGTTTATTGAACCTACTTATACTCCTGAAGTTGAGTTGAATGTCTACATTGACCAACAAAATGATCAAATCCTTGATTGGGCTGAAAATGAGGTGTTATCAGATGGTAATGGGTATAATAGTGAAGAAGAGGATGAGAATGTAGAAGAGGATGAGAATGTAGAAATGGATGATAGTGAAGAAGATGATAACTTGGATGGTATTATGGCATATGAGCATGAAGATGATGAAGAAGTCCATACCTTAAACAAAACTGTTGGTGACGATTTTTTAAACAAACTTTCAGGTAAGCTTAGTGATGATGATGAACCTAGTGATGGAAAAGATGAGAAGGTTGTATTCCCTGTCCATGATGAGAACCAAACATGGGATAAGATGATGCCAATTCTAGGTATGAAGTTTGCAAACCCAATGCAATTGAAGCTATGTCTAACCAATTATGCAGTGAAGAATAGGTATGACTTGTGGTATGAAAAAAGTGATCATAACAGGTTACTGGTGAAGTGTTGTAAAGGTAGGAAGAACAAGAAGAATAAAGGTTGTCCCTTTAGGTTGTGGGCAACCTGGATGAGCAATGAAAGGTCATTCCAGATTAAATCTTTAATTGATAACCACAATTGCTCAAGAGTCTTCAAATTTGGGTCCATTGTTACCTATAAATGGATAGGTAATCATTTCATGAATCAGATTCTCCAGAAACCAAAAATGAGTGTGAGAAAATTGAAGGCTAAAGTTAGCAAGACATTTAATTTGATTGCAAGTGTGGGACAATGCAGAAATGCAAGGAGGTATGCATTTAAGGAGATAAAGGGTACTTTAAAGGAACACTATGCTAAAACTTGGAGCTATGGAGAAGAGCTAAGAAGCACTAACCCTGGATCAACAGTGAAGATGGATGTAGATGCCATGCCTGATGGAGCCACTTACTTCTCAAAGTTCTATGTATGTTTAAAGGGTGTGAAGGATGGATGGATTAAAGGTTGTAGAAGGGTAATTGGATTAGATGGCTGCTTCTTAAAAGGTGTTTGCAGAGGTCAGTTGCTTACTGCTGTAGGTAGGGATGCAAACAACCATATTTACCCTCTTGCTTGGGCTGTGGTTGCAGTTGAGAGTAAGGAAACATGGAAGTGGTTTGTTGGGAAATGGACATGGGTTGACATTAATATCAAACCAGCATAAAGTAATGATTTTATATGCTCTCTTTATTTAATACTTAATTTATATGAAGTTTATGTTTTGTTTGTAATGCTGACAGGGATTACTTGAGGCTGTCAAGGAAAGGGTACATGCAGCAGAGCATAGACAATGTGCAAGACACATATGTGCTAATTTCATGAAAAAAATTCAAGGGTCAACAGTTCAGTACACTTTTCTGGAGAGCTGCTGCTTCTACTACCCAGGCTAAATTTGAGCAACATATGATTGAAATCAAGAAGATAGAACCACTAGCCTATGATCATCTAATGGGGAAGGACCCTAAAACTTGGAGTAAAGCATTCTTTCAGATTGATAGGGCATGTGACGCATATGAGAATGGTGTTTCTGAGAGTTTTAACTCAATCATTGTAGCTGCCAGGAAGAGACCTCTAATCACTATGTTAGAGGAAATTAGAATTTATGTGACGGAGAGACTGTGTAGACAAAAAAGTAAGGGAAGTTCTTGGGGAGACTTAAACATATGTCCTACCATCAGACTGAAATTGTCCAAGATTAAGGAACTTCAAAGGTTAGTGGTTGAATACCTTTTATATACTTACATCTTATATGTTTGACATTCAATTCTGTATACTTACATTTAAGTGTATGTGGACAGATTTTGGAGAGTTGTACCATCTGGTTATCAACAATTTGAAGTGAGACTTTTACAAGATGCATATGCTGTAGACCTTGGTAAGAAAACATGTGGATGTAGAGGCTGACAATTAACTAGAAACCCTTGTGTACATGCATATGTTGCAATTTCAAACCTCAATAGGGATCCAGAGGACTATGTATCACTATGGTTGACCACAACAATGTTTTTTAATGCCTACATTAAGCCACTAAATGGTAGTGATATGTGGCCTGATGTGGATTACATCAAGCCATTGCCTCCCAAAAGGAGAAGAATGCCAGGAAGACCATCAACAAAAAGGAAAAGGGATCAGATTGAGAATGAACTAAAGGGCAATAAGCATACAGTCTCAAAAAGGGGAATTGCTATGAGATGCAACATATGCAGAGAATCAGGGCATAATAAAGCAAAATGTCCTCAAAAACCAATTAAGGAATCCTCAAATCCAAATTCAAAGTCAAAAAATAAAAAAGCCAACAAAAAAGGTATTTCTCGTCATTTACCTTTTGATTACAATAAAACAGCTTCTAATTCTAACATTTGAGTTATTTCATAACAGGTAAAGTGAAGGTTGAATTGAATCAAGAAGTTGATTTGGAAAGTGATAGTGATAGTGAAGTTCAAAGGGAGCCTGATAGTGAGGTGGAGTCTTATGAAGTTGATTTTGAAGAGGGTAATCGTACATATGAAGATGTAGACCAACCTGAGGTTGAAGCTGATTCTAACATTTTATGTTTGGGCCGAAAAATCTTCCAAAACCGTGAACTCATGCATTAAGCATGATTTTACTCCCCAAACTAGTCATTTTATGTTTACTCCCCAAAGAACATCACTTTTCATTTTCACCCTAAAAGAGTAAACTCAAAAACCCTCTCAAGTATGATCCAAGATTTAATTCAAGATCTTCAAACTTGTAAGTTTTCTAGCCATTTCAAGTTGGTATAACACTTAATCTAGTGATTGTGCATCTTTTCATCCATCCATTTTTGTGTTTTGATTAGATTTCCAAAAACACCAAGAACACACACTAAGTGTTCTTGGACTTTTCGCTCATTTCAAGCTTCCTTATAGTAAGTACTTCCATCCTTGAGTCTTATTAAGCTTGTATTACATGTTAGCATCAAGAAAATGTGCCAAGAACACAAGGATTAAGGTGTTCACGGTCCAAGAATGTTCTTGGGCCGTAAACACCAAGTAACGCACCAAAGTGTGCCTAAGTCCTTTACCTAGCCTTAGTTTGATGTCTAAACCTTCCCTTGATGTGTTTAAGCCTTCAAAAACACCAAAGTCCACCATTTCTATGTGTTTACGGTTTGGGGATCTCCCAAAACCGTAAACACCCTAAAGTGAGTTTATTTGGGCCATATTCCTTCCTTAGGCCTAAAAACTAACCTAGACAATTACCTTGATGAGTTAAGGACTTGAAAATATGGCAATACCATTTTCCATATGGGTTTACAGTAGTAAACCCAAAGGGAAATGACCATGAGGCCGTAAACTCCTCAAAGGGAGTGTTTTGTTGCCCTGATCCCTTCCAAAGGCCTAACCACAAGGTAGAAATGCTTCAAAGGACTTGTAAAACCTCAAAACAACATATGGTCATAAAGTGTAGAGTTTACTACCGTAAACTCCTTGGTTAATGGTCATTAAAACCGTAAACTCCAAAGGAGTTTACCCTTGAACTCCAAACACTCTAGATTTGCCCTACAAGCACTTAGATGCAACCCTTGTGATCTTTAACACTTGAAACAAAGTGTTTTCATGTTCTAGAGTGTACCAACTTAATTTATTAGTTATAAATTGGCTAATTAGTTATATATATGTTCATTATATGATAACTAGGCTCGTGCGTGTGTACAAGTCTCCATTTGTCACCTAGCACCGTATCTGACACTTCAATCCAATCCACTCACTGCAAGTGAGTTCATACCCCTAATCAATGGTTTAATTGTTTTTAAATGCTTTTATGGTGGGGGGGGGAGGGGGAATACAAGTTGAATACTTGTAGTTATTACTTCAATCACATGTGATTAATAACTACAAAACCAATGATTTTTCTTACTGTTTAAACTGTTTATCAAACTGTTTTGCTTCAAACTGTTTTACAAACTCTTTTACTTATCAAATACTTTTACTTAAACTCTGTTATACTTATTATCAATTGCATGTCCATGTATGTATAGTTATATAAGCAATGTTTAAAAGGCTTAGGAAGGCCGCCCGCCTTATTTCCTTTTCGCCGTTGAGATGTGGTCTGGTGGGGTATCAGGTGTCCATTCGAAGGTCGTTTAAATATTAGTTATATATCATGTGTACATATATAGTTATAAAAGGTTACTTCCAGTAAATTCAATATCCTTAGGTAGCAAGGGTATACTTCCATGTTCATACGCACAAGTTATATTACTAGTAAACTACAATAGGCGTAGTTTAGGGTTTTGCTAATACTAATACAAGAACAATGAATCATACAAAGAGTCAGTGCATACATGAGTCATAATACATAGTGATGAGAAACAAACATAATACATAGTGATGAGAAACAAACATAATACATAATAATGAGAAACAAACATAATACATAGTGATGAGAAACAAGCATACAGGCTAGACAGAGGAAGAACACACAATACAGCTAGCACATACATTACATATACATTACATTCAGTTATGTGAGCCATTAAACGGGTCATGGCACTACCTGCCATGATAGTTTTTGTATCCAGAATCTCCTTAATTGGGGAGCGAATGAGTTTGTGTATAGATCTATACTGGATTAACTATCCTACACCTTGCTGCTCGCTACAGTGGGACTTGCAAGTCTACGGGTACCAAATGTCATTTCTTACGGCGTCTTACATCGTCGTTTTACTATTGAGTTGGTAGCAGGGTACAGGCCGATCACATTGTACTTTAAATAACAATTGGTTTAAGGTGGTTAGTACAACAGTAGTTACTTAATACAACACTACAGTACTATAATATTTATCCCATTACATTCACTTCGTGAACATTCACACGATGCACGGTAATGTAAAAACTATATTTTTGGTTAATGATAATTGGATTTGGGAAAATACACACTCTTACAGGAGACACACACAATTAGTAGATGCCTTGGTAGAAGGCTACTCTTAGTAGGAAACATAAGGTTTTCTAGGATAGTTCAAACAAACACAAACTTTACAAAACTTATATATTACATCTTACAAACACTTTCATACAAACTAAGACACTAATATACTTATGATCTCACCAGCTTTAAAGCTAATACTCTCTTTCAAAATAACTTGTATTCTCAGGTCACCACTAGACAGGTATAGGTGCTAGGCTTTTGAGAAGATGGAGTTCGTTGAAGACTCATATTTTATTTTGATATGTATATTTTTGGTGTCTATAGCTTTGACAGAACACACATGTATGAAATTATATTATTAATGCAATGGATGATGTTGTTGCTTGTTTACTACTATCCACTGTTGTGATACTATACATGACGTCCTCCGCCCCAGAATGTTTCCGCCATTCATGCTTTTGGGGTGTGATAAGTAGTACAGTCCTAATACTACCTTCCACACTTATCCATACTTTCCTCAAGAATAATCTCGAGTCGTCTAGGCCACTTTCTCAAACTGGTACTCTAAGTACCCATGGTCTTAACATCCATCGACTATACCGACCACAAGCATCATGAGTCGACTCACATCCAACTATATCTTAATTAGGTGTTTGGGTCATGCTTCGAACCCTAAAAACATAATCATACAAGAATAGGTAGAGAGGATCTAACACCACCCTCGACCTGGGTCCATCCACATACCAACCATACGTCACTACTGAAGTGCAAAGAAACCCCAATATCCTTTCCTGTGCAATCCCTTAGACCAACGATTCTCCCCTCACTTGGGTTCAACTGCGCCCTTCTAATCCTCAAGATTTGATGGATTTCTAATCCTTCTCACAACTTTAAGATTCAAACTTTCGACAACCTGACCTTAAAAATGTCAGAGTTCCATTACTAGCCAATCTCGATGATCGCACAAACTCTTGAAATCCGGATGAATACTCTAATGGGAATTGAGCACTACATCATTCCTATGGTGTACATGCAAACCCTAAAGCTTTGGATCTAGTTTGTCTAATCAATATGCAATAATCATCCATTTCCATAAACCCTAGATCTAGCATACAATAAACGATTTAACATATGAATTAGGGTTTAGATCTTACCTTATAATGGTTACAAGAGTTCTTTGGTCTTCAAGAAGCTTAGTGTCACAAGTGTCACACCTCTATTGGCTCACAAACACCAAGAGCAAGACGATGACTTATGAGAAAGAGGAGGAGCACTAAAAACATCCTAGGGTTCTTCCAAAGGAGTTCACCATGTTTTTGGGGCCATAGGGGTCTTTATACAGCGAGGTCATTAGGGTTTTCAACTGGGAAACTCTAATTTGACTGCTTAGGCCCTAAGCAACCCATGGACTTCCTTTAGAACACCCCTTGGACGAATTCCTTATGGGCTTCCCATAGAATTCGTCCAACCTATGTTCCAAGGTGATCCATAGCCCAATTGCAATTATCTTATAATTACAATTCCAGTCCCCTAAGTTTGATTAATGTCTTTTCGTCACAAAACTAACTATCAATTAATTCTTGACTAATATTAATATGATTTCTCCTTTCATATATTATTCATATAATATATTAATAAATCATAATTAATCCTCTTTCTCCATAGATCATCCTATCAAGTTGCTTTGGTGAAGGCAACCCAAAAGGACCATGCACAACCAGGTCAAGTACATACCAAATATAGTTACGGGCTTAGACACTAATCCAACAGTCTCCCACTTGGATAAGTATAGTAACTATAATGTAAGTACAATCCGATTAGCAATGGTAGCCCTCAAAGACATCGTCGAACTCTGGTCTTATCAGCAACTTGTCCTTTAGATAAGGGATCATATATCCCTCCATTCTAGATATCGTATGAACTGAGACATGGATTCTAATCATACTCTCTGTTCTTGTGTTGTTTCCTGATTTCCGATTTATGACGACTGACAACAGACTACAGTTGAACACATCAACTTAGTCCCGGCTTGGCCAAGCGCTTAGGGTGTCATCACTAAATCATTGAGGGACCCACAAATATCGCTTTTATCCCAATTTGGGTATAAGGAACGGATAAACTTCGACCTAATGCTCGCTTGTATTCACTCACCGAATCACACACACCAATACATTTTATAACATCAAGTTACTCGTGCGTTTACATATTATCAATGTGTAACCGACTCGCAAGATACAACTCACACATCTTGGTTTCAAGAATATAAGATATTACCGTCTTACTAATCACTCGTGATAAAATCCATGAAGCGATCCAAGTGAGCGTGGGTTTAATCCAATACTCTAATCTTATAGCAGCACTCATGAACTCTGCAGCAAACTTGTGCCATGTCTAAACACTTTAGACAATCTACAGACAGATTCATGATAGTCTTCATTCATACCTACTTCCAAAGTATGAGCGACTGTGCAACGTTTGAATAATCTTATTATTCGGGAAGTCAAAACATGCAAAGTGAAACACAAGAATAATACTAATACTATATGGCCTCAAACCTTTGAGTATAAATAAAACACTTTTATTTAATCACAATATTGATTACTCATTATTTGTTGTTTCGGGTAATCAACCTCTTACTTGAATTATAGCAACAGTTGTCCCATGCACCAAACATGCACACTATGTTTACCTATGTTCTTTACTTTGTGAAATAGATCAAATGAACACATTTACAATGATGCTCATTTCACAATTCCTAATCCTAATCCTAATCAATTAGTGTAAGAATACAAAATTCTCGCCACTACTAGAATATGTTAGATTCTAGCATTTTATGCAGTGGTCCTTTCGTAATGTCATAGCGCCAAAGTCACCAAGACTTTGCCAATGAAATTACAAAGTACTCTATTGGAGATTGTAACAAAACAATTCCATAGATGTGAAGTCTCACATTCAAAGTACATTCCTTTGAACATCCTTCTTGTATAGAAGTTTCTAATCTAGACATAGATTCTTAACGTCTAACTCCCAATAAGGAAACATTTCCATGTTTTCCATATGACAACTCATTCTAAATAGAATCTTATCTATTCATAATTATGCCAATATGGTCCATCTATGACTATACTTCCAATTGTCTGCAAGCGACCAATCCTTGGCGAACCTTAGATTGTCCTTGATAGTTGTTTAATTATTTTAGTCAAATCCGTTCTATTCCCTTTTTCCCTATAAATGCCCTAGGCATTTGGAAAATTTTAGAACGGTCGAATATTACATCATATGTAATCGATCATATACCTGAAGCGTATGGAATACGATTCATAATGAAAAACGTGATACTTTACCAGTTTCTTGCTATAATATTGCCACAATATTTCTATTTTTCGTGTTCTCAAATTCGAACTATGAAGAGGGATGTCGTAATCATAATCGAACTTTGAGAATGCAAATAATAAATATATCCTTGACTAAATTCTATTAAAATTTCTCGATCTAAACTTTTATATTGGAAACGAAGTATAACATTCTCTCCCTTAATTATAGCAAAAACAACTTTTCAACCCCTGTAACTTTGCAAAGTAAACTTTTGTTTTTCTATAATTAATATTGCCAACTTGCAACACTTAAAATAATAATCATGCTCCCACTAACATGATGATTATATCCATTCCAACATAACGTATATGCTCCCACTAGCTTTGACACGTATCAAAAAACAGTTAGACTTCTAGAAGACAATACTTATTGACTTTCAAAGTTCATATTTACAATATGATGTGCTTCGATAAACCTTTATCTAAGCTTCTCAAACTCATACCAACTAGCCTCAGACAGCTCACATGTGTGTCTAAACTAATTCATAACTAATATTACTAAGTCCCAAATGTTCAGACTAATTGCCAAATCTTACAATTCGAACTATGAAGAGGGATGTCGTAATCATAATCATATTTGAGAATGCAATTTACATAATCGCCATCTCCTTAAAATCTCTCTTAGTGAAAGTGTTTCCTCACAATCATTTTGATGAAGGAGAGAAACCTTATGACACTTAGATTTTATGGTGCATGTGTCCCTATCCATGCAAATTTGTCATAACCATAATCATAAGATAATGTTTGTGACAAATCCAAACTCTTATGGACAAAACTTATTCATACTTTAGTTCTTGCCATCAAGGGTCCCACCATTGTTTCCAAGTTATTTAGTAGCTCACCTATGCTAGTCAATGTACTTTCATTGAACAAGGTGCTTGCCTTATGCAGTCTATTGAAAACTTGTAGAACTCATATGCATAATAAACTCAACTGGATTGGCACATAAATAAAAATTTGTCAACACGATAGGTTACAAACCTTAATTCATGTGCTAGCATTTAATAGATTTAGTCTTGATTAGTTCTTGAAACTTTTCAAGATCTTTAGACTCCCGCTGACCTCTTGACATATTAGATTCTCTTATCAAGAAAAATTTCTTGATAAAACAAATATCCAAGAATTTATAACATCCCGAGTTCAGGAGTGCAAGTTCAAGGTTCAAAGTGTAAATGTGAAAGGGCAACTCAGCGAGTCCATGGGTGGAATCGGCGAGTAGGGTCGTGATTCTGGTCGCGTGTTTTGTGGCCAACTCGGCGAGTTAGTGGCTGGACTCGGTGAGTTGGTGCGGAGTGGAGAAAACCCTAATTTCGGAGGATGAGCCCTATATAAAGGACATTATACCCTCTCCCCAGCCTCTTTACCCTCTCTTGAAGTCCAGAAAACCCTAAGTCGCGTTTGTGAGGGATTTGAGAGCATTTGAACCTTGGATAAGAGATTTTGGAGGAGATCTTGGAGAGTTAAGAGGCTTGGGGCAAGGGGCTTTGCTAAGATTCGGATTTCTCTTCCGTTGGAGCTTCCTTTTGAGGTATTATTTCGTTGATTGGGCTGTTATTCATCTAGATTCATCATATAGGAGTATTTGGAAAGATTAGTTTGTGGTATTTTGAGTTTGGAGGTTGGATCTGAGGTTGCTACCTTAGATCTGGAATGGAGAAGGTCTAGAGTGCATTAAAGTCCCTGTTCTTGAGTGTTTGGTGAAGCCATCTTGTCCCAAACCCTAGCCCTAGGGTGTAAAATGCCTAGATCTCTTTGGATTCACGTAAAGTTTGTCACTTTACGTGATGGATGGGTTGTAGAAGGGTAAATCTATGGTTTGGATCAACTTCATGGTTTGGAAGGCTTCTGTATGGGTTAAGATCTAGAGGCACTCGGCGAGTTGCTTGAAGATGGGCAGGAACTCGGCGAGTTGGAAGAACAACTCGGCGAGTAGGTTGAAGATAGCCTTGGACTCGGCGAGTCTGTTCTTGGACTCGACGAGTCTGGTCGTGAGGTCCTAACTTTTTTCTGGTTAAGCCATGAATCGGTGAGTCAAGGGAGGACTCGGTGAGTTGAGTGCGAGGGGACTTAGAGTTGTGGGACTCGGCGAGTCTCGGGGTGACTCGGCGAGTTGAGTTGCGGATTGGGGAAGTTCTGAGCATGGGGACTCGGCGAGTCATCGGGTTGACTTGGCGAGTAGAGTCAGTCAGGAGGTTGACTTTAACTTTGACTTTGACCAAGGGTTGACCAGTTGACTTCCAGGGACATTTTGATAATTGCTGGCATTTGTTTTGAGTTCAGTGTTGGTGTTGGCTAGTGGTGGAGATCGTGTCAGTGGTCGGAGCATCTTGGTCTTATCTTTCAGTCAACAGTTATGAGGTGAGTTATCCTCACTATATCAACAGGGTCTAAGGCACCAAGACCGGCCCTTTATCGGATTGTGATCCGGGTATCATTGTGATGTTATTGCTTTGATATGTTTGCATCCTGGTAGTTAGGGTGGTATATGTTAGAGACCTGGTTAAGGTCGGTATCGTGGTATATAGGATGATGCTATGCTAGTGACCGGTTAGGTCGGTATCCTGGTTAGGATGATGATATGTTATGTGATCTGCTAGATCGGCTTGATTGAATGTGAATTGTTATATGATTGAATGTTTATGTGCACATGGTTGTTGGACTGGGGTTTGGGTTGAGGCGGGTGCTGCTTTGTGCTGTAGGACAACATACCCAGGGCGGAACGGTTATCCTGAAGGCCCAGCGAGCGGTCCGGATAGGCTGTAGGCCCAAGAGGGCGGACCAAACGTGCCGAGGCTCGGAGAGTGGACCAGACCGTCAGAAGGCCCGGTGCGGGCGGACCAGTCATACTGTAGAGTCAGAGAGTGGACAAGGTGGATTGAAGGCCCGACGCGGGCGGACCAATCACACTGTAGACTCGATGTATATGGCTAGACTCGGAGGGTGGACCAGGTGGACTGTTGGCCGGTGCGGCGGACCAGTCTCACAGTAGACCCGAAGTGCACGGTTGTTCTGTGTTTTGTTATGATATGGCATGTTGTGCGTGTATGGTATATGTGGTTGGTATTTTGGGGGTATCTCACTAAGCTTTCGGGCTTACAGTTGTGGTTTAATGTTTTTCAGGTTCTTCAGGAGACCGTGGCAAGGCAAAGGCGTGATCGTACCGCTCCTCATGTTTACGTTTATGTTGTGGTTCTGGGAAGACTCGGATAACAATTTTATTGAAACCCTTTTTGTAATAACTTTATGAACCCGAGTTGTTTTTGAAAAGTTTAAATTGGTTGAAATTTTTAGAGCGTTACAGAATTAGTGTGTGTTTATATCAAGACAAAACCTACACACAATTTGGTACTAGTTGGTCTTTGTCTTATTCAAGACATCACAACTTACCAAAATGTGCAATTGTAAGAACATTCCTACTTAAAATTATGTCACTCAAGTCACAATCTTGGAGTATGAATCTAATATTTGATTTTGGAACGAAGTACGATACATCTTATTGACTTAACCACTACAACAATTCTCGATTCCTCTTCTTAGCCAAACTGGTGCTCTTAAGGTATCCTTAGAGGATGAATTGTAATATGGTTCCTACGATTACCAAGATGATCATAAAACACGATAAAAAAGTACTCTCCCTTCTTCTTAGATTGGAGAAACTTTTTATATTTCCGCCTTCGTTGATTCTAGTTATTTGTTCTGCCATGCATTGAACCTTTTCAATGATTTAGACTTACACTTAATCTTGTAAGTATAACCACTTTTACTAGACTTTTAGTAAATCATGACGAATAATGTTATTATTATTTATGGTGGACTTGACTAGTGCACAACATTGTATACTAGTTCCTTTAGTCCTTCACTTGACTCACATACTTATGTGAACAAGAAATTAATCTTAATTACCTAAGTACCAAGATTTCCATACATCACACAATACAGGTTGTATGATTCCAAGTTTCTGTCCAATTGAAACTTGGGCGATGAGAATCTTTCCTTACTTAGAAAATTATGACACTACTATAAATAACATAACTAAGAATCACATCCGTTTCAACATTGCTAATAATAGAAATACACAAACATCACTTTTTCATACATGTCATTGCAAGGATAAATAAATAAAACAAAATCAAAAATTTATTTTATTGCGGAAAAATTTGTCCTTACAACGCAACTCAATTGAAAAACTATGCTATTACATTTCTTAGCAATCTATCCTAACTCTAAAGTAGCAGCTCAAAAAATCCGATCTTCAAATCCATGCGATCGAAATCCATTTCTTCACGATCAGATTTAGCACACTTCTTCCTTTAAGCTTCCTTTCTTTTCTTCGATTCTACAAAACATCAAAAATGTAATCTTATCACATAATGTATGAAGAATCAAAAATAGGAACTTATAGAGTTAGTTAATGGATTTTACCTAAAGTAGAGCCATACGTCTTGACTCTCCCATCTCTTAAATCTCTCAGGTAGACAGGGCAACTTCGTCTCTAATGCCCCTTCTCTTGGCAATTAAAGCAAATTGACTCTTTTGGAACAACACACGAAACTACTTCAAACTTTGCCTTTCTCTTATGATCAAACTTTTCGACCATGGCATGCCTTTCGTTGCCATTGCCTATGTCCATGGAGGTTTGGAAGGCAGATCCACCAATCAACTTTGCTTCTCCAGTGCGCCAAATCATTGCTGATTCAGCAGCAACAAACAAATAGGTGAGATCAATGGGGGTCACGTCGTGGTCTATCATAGAGTACTCTCTTACGAACTCACTATATGAGTCAGGAAGCGACTGAAGAACCTAAGTCAATAGCTAACTTCTCATAGACAACGACTCCCAACATTCTTAACCTATCAATGTGTGATTTCATCTCTAAGACGTGTGCACACACTGACTTTCCTTCTTCATGTTTACTTGCCAAAAGGACTTGAGTGAGCTTGAACTTTTCAAGCCTTTGAACTTGTGGGTTAGGGAGAACAATACGAGGAGGTGGAGGAAGTGAAGCATGATCTCCTGTTCCTCGATCGAATCGTAGAATATCATCTTCATGTGGAAAGCTTGTTCCAAGGGATTTGGGAAGACCATAGTTGTCATAATTTGACATCTACAAAACGGGAGAAAATTCAAGTTAGTTGATTGATTGAGTCCTTAATAAAACACCCAAATGAGATATTAAGGCTAGGACCCAACACAATACTCTACAACTTGGGAGAGAGATGTCGTAACCCAAATTGCAGAACATTTGAAGTTAAGTGAATGACGATTCACTAATTTTCCACCATGAAAAACAAAAAAGAGATGAAGTTTTAAATGTATTGAAATCTCCTAGATCTTTTGAGATTCATTGAACTTTTCAATGGCATGTTTAAATCTTGATATGCCCCTCGATTTGTGACTGGGATGCCGAGGATCACAAAACAGGGTGTGAATAACCATGAAAATTTACATGGTGCCCCTAATGTTAAAGTCACCTATTCGATGTGCCGGTTAACCACACACGCTCCACCGAACTATGACAAACCTTGAGTCACCATTTGCAACCTTTGCTTAGAACCCATTTAGTGTGTCGGTTATCCAGACACGCTCCACTAATGTCTTAGCAAGGGTACAAAGTGTAATTTCATGGAATTGCATCAAATTCACTTTTGCCTAAAGTAACTAAGATTGAGAATTTTGTAAAAAACATTTAGTTACTTTATAATTCATTATACTTTTAATGGAAAGGGTTTGACCTATCCTACGCGTTCGGCTAACGATCCTCCACTAGTCAAGAGTGCGGTGGGTAAGAGTGGATACCCAATGACGGTCATTTTACAGGCCACTTCCTTAGACACCCCTTATAGACCAGCTTCGTGAATGAGGCCTACTAACGGTAAGACTAACATTTAAGTTATACATATATAATATTAGACCTTTTAATTTTATTTATAGTATAAGGGTTTATTTTATACTTTTAAAATACTATGTGGTCTAATTTAATAAATTACACTTTTAATTAATTAAATGTAAACCATATCACTATGGATTTATTAACTTTCTTTTAATTATACATTTAAATAATTTAATAAAACCATAAGGGTGCAATTTGAACTTTTCAAAAAATTAGGGTTTTAGAATTTAATATTTTAAAATTAAACTTTTAATTAAATTTTAAATTCCAAAACTTGAGGGCAAGTTTCGAAACCTTTCAAAACTATTAGGTTTAACTATTTAAATTTCAAAACTAAAGCTATTAAGTTCAAATTTAAACTATAAAACTTAAGGGTGTAAATTGAAACTTTTCAAACTTACTAGGTCAAATATTTACTTATAATAATCCTATATTACCCATATTTAACCAAATCCATAAATTTTGTTAAGGATAATCATTCCAAACATAAAAAATCGATTTTAGGCAATAATAACGAGTTTTGGTAATTGTCCTAATCAGAAATTGGCAAGAAAATCGAAAATCCCAGCACCAGACCCTCCAACTCGTCGAGTTCTCTTTGGAACTCGTCGAGTTCATGCAACTTGTCAAGTTCTTTGAGAAACTCGGTAATTTCATCAGACAGTCAGTAAAAAATTTCGATTTTCTGAACTTAAGCAGTTTACATTTGCATCAATTCATTATACAAGCAGCCTACGCTCTGATACCGCTGATGGGAATTGAGCACTACATCATTCTTATGGTGTACATGTAAACCCTAAAGCTTTGGATCTAGTTTGTCTAATGAATATGCAGTAATCATCCAAAGCCATAAACCCTAGATCTAGCATACAATAAATGATTTAACATATGAATTAGGGTTTAGATCTTACCTTACAATGGTTACAAGAGTTCTTTGGTCTTCAAGAAGCTTAGTGCCACAAGTGTCACACATCTAATGGCTCACAAACACCAAGAGCAAGAGGATGACTTATGAGAAAGAGGAGGAGCAGTAAAAACATCCTAGGGTTCTTCCAAAGGAGTTCACCGTGTTTTTGGGGCCATAGGGGCCTTTATACAGCGAGGTCATTAGGGTTTTCAACTAGGAAACCCTAATTTGACTGCTTAGGCCCTAAGCAACCCATGGACTTCCTTTAAAACACCCCTTGGATGAATTCCTTATGGGCTTCCCATAGAATTCGTCCAACCTATGTTCCAAGGTGATCCATAGCCCAATTGCAATTATCTTATAATTACAATTCCAGTCCCCTAAGTTTGATTAATGTCTTTTAGTCACAAAACTAACTATCAATTAATTCTTGACTAATATTAATATGATTTCTCCTTTAATATATTATTCATATAATATATTAATAAATCATAATTAATCCTCTTTCTCCATAGATCATCCTATAAAGTTGCTTTGGTGAAGGCAATCCAAAAGGACCATGCACAACTGGGTCAAGTACACACCAAATATAGTTACGGGCTTAGACACTAATCCAACATACTCCTCGTAATCTCAGCAAGTCCGATAACCCTAATCGTTTCCTGTGATACAACACCAAATCCTTAAGTCCTTTATGATGGTGACAAAGACTATTTTCATGGACCGGAACTGGTGAATTTTCACTCCAACTTCTCACTCTCTGAAAGATCTCTGCATTCAAACCATTTTCAACCCTTGCAATTTTGAAATGCCACCTACAATGACCAAACAAACTCATGCGACTGCCACCATCATCTTCTTGCTACCGCTCCTTACCTAGCAATGGTAGTGATTGGACCGAAAGGCCCTTCCATGAACGACTGTCATTCCTACTTGAACAAACACTAACACATCTGGACTTTTCCTTCATTGTTAAACTAATCCTACTAATTCGCTATATATCTTCCAAGCGATACCCCTGAGTTGACCCCATCAAAGAACCGGAACAACCGAACAAACTGAATCCCACTTAACAAGATGCGACCCAATAATAACTCTTGGCATGCAAAAAATTGGCATATAACAATTCTTGGTGATATAAACCAAGAAATACAGAGAACTAAACCAAAGATGACGCTTACACATACTGACACAAGATTCCAAAGCAAATATAAATACTGATAATAAGGCATGGAAGAAATATAAGAGATAACATACTCGTGACAACATCTGATGAAACTATGTCCTCTCCTGACTAACACTGCAATGCTCGGCTCCTCGCTGCTGGGGCTCCTTCCCTACCCTGACGACCGTCAATGATCCTCAAAATAATTGGAGCAGGTGCATTCACTACTCCACCCCTCAACATCGGACAGTCGGCCTTCTTGTGGCCCACTTGGTTGTAGTGAAAACACATCAGAACTAACCCACAAGGGCAATCCCTACTAAAATGAACCACATGACCACAACTGAAGCATCCCCCGGCCTGTCTCCCGACATCCTCCCTCATGGGCCCTCCCACACTTGGCACAACGGCACTGGCCTTGATGGCCTCCCAAACGTGAATCTTGAGTCTTAGGCCTCTTCACCTAGCCCACCGTAATCCGAGTCTGCTCAAACTTCCTCTTCCCAAGGTGATCAATATTGATATCATGCTTCCGGGCTCTAGCAATCATGTCATTCAGGGTCTCGCACCCTGACAAACTTACAAACTCCCTGATCTCATTCCTCAGCATGTCATGATACCTTAACATCATCTCCTCGTCCGCTGCATATACTGCAGAACCAACAAAGCTCTCTCCCGGAACTTGACAGTGATCTCTGCTATAATCTCAATCGTCTGGAAGAGGTCCTGAAACCCCCTCACCAACTACTGCACCTCAATAGCTGGTGTAAACTCGGACCTAAACTGGTCACAAACTTAACCCAAGTCATCGTCTCCAGGGCTTCGCCTCCCAAAGAGAAGTATACCTCCTCCTATCAATCGGGCTCTGTCTTTCAAAAGATGGGAGACAAATTTGACCTTCGGCCCCTAGGAGAATAAACTCGTCCGGAAGGCGTTAGCCATATCTACTAACCATCTCTTATTGGCAATTGGGTCCTTTTCCCAAAAGAACTTGGGAGCTACACAAGCACAAAACTCTTGGAAGGAGAGAGTGAAAGCTCCAACAATTGCCATAATATCAATATGGAACGCACCTAGACGCTCATCCAAAATCTCCATAATTCCCTCCTTGACCGTACCGAAGATCACCGAAGTCTGCACCAAAATACCGTGGGTAATCTCTAACTATATGAACTCATGTATCTGCTCATCGATCGACTCAGTACCAAGTAAGAACCAGAACTTGAACCCCCTTACTGAGTGCTCATCACCATTCGGAAAAAAAAACCATGCAAATGATTAGAACATAATCATGAATCCTCATCCCACATGCTTCCTAGATTCTCCAAGACTCTCCTCCATTCAAGTATGAATCTTGTGCTTTCAGTAGTACGGTCTTAATACTACCTTTCATACCTATCCACACTTTCCTCAAGAATAATCCTGAATCCTCCAGGCCACTTTCTTAAACTGGTACTCTAAGTACTCATTAAACAACACAACTAAACCCACTTAAGGTCATCGAGGTCGATATCTCTAAAGATATTGTAATATTATTTTCTATTAATTTCAACCATTAATAAGTAACTAACATTTTATGAAGGTTTTTTTTTATAAAACTGAACAATTATTGGTTTATATATATATATATATATATATATATATATATATATATATATATATATATATATATATATATAAATTAAAATCCAGCACATAGATGGAAATTGTACAAAATAGAACAAGACTAGAAATAATTAAAATGTCTAATATAAACTATAGAATTGTAAGGCACCAGACCAAATGGAAAACCCATCAGATTGCAAGACTTAAGAACAAAAGATTGATGCCTCTTTATCTCGGTAGTAACTCCAAATGTCAATAGTAGCATTGTAATTCCACATAGTCATTCCATTTTCCGCATTTATGCCCATCAGGAGTAGTATATTGATTGATTGATTGATAAAATGGCTCCACCAAGAGATAATGTGGTGCCACTGAGCTTCTAATGTATTCCGGGGGTAAAATCGTCCAAAAACTTGAAACGGGCAATTAACTCTTACTTTGAATTGTCTACCACTTCAGATTTTTCCGGACTATTAGCTTCAACAAATTCGCAATCAAAAGGTAATGTAGAACTCTCTTATAAAACCATCTCATTTATATGATATTTTTTTAATTACACAATCATATCTTTAGAATGAAATATTATAATAGAAAAATATTACCATGTATTAATATTCAAATAGTTTATCAAAACCAACTTATAGAGTAGTTTATAAGTTACGATAAAATATTTTTCTAGTCTTACTAAATACTAAATTACAAGAAACTTAAAAAATAAGCTAGCTTATCCATGTCTAATATGATCTAAATTTTTGATCGACATTTCTAATTCAAGTTTATTAATATCATGTAAACACTAAACACTACAAAACAAAAGAAAAACAAGTCATTCTTTTCTAATGCTACTATTAAAATCCAAGATTATGTAGGGTTTGGGAATTTTACTACATTATGATCAACGAGAAATTAAATATCCTTCTATTTTTGTTCCTAAAAATCTCATACCCAATTAAATCATGACAAAAGATTTAAGTCAAGAATAAACTCCACATTTGTGGTAAATCGCAATGAACATAGAGTAAGGAAGTAACGTTCAGATTTGAATCCATACTTTACTTACTAGTTGTGAGACTCATGTATTATATGAGTTAATTTAAAAAAAATTTGTTAAATATAAAAATTTTAAATATTTGAGAACTTTAAATTTATAAGAAAATAAGAAAAATAATGAATTATAAAAATTGAAAGGTTTTTTTATCTTTTAAATTTTAAAAAATAAAAAAAAGAAATTAATGAGCTTTAATTTGGAAATTTTGAAATTAGAAGATAAATCCATTAATTAAATTAATATCAATTTATTATTGTATTTATTATAATTATTACATTAAAATATTATGTAGAATTTAATAAAATAAGAAAACATATAAAATGACATATGAAAAAAAAATTAATTCAAAATAACCAAAAAATGATATTTGATAATTTGAATGAGAGAATGACATATAACAAAAAAATCTTCATTTATTAGAATAAATAAATTAAATCTCACACTCTGAAAATCCACAATTTACCAAACCAAAATAAAAAATGTAAAAGACTTTTACCTAAAAATTACTATAGAAATATTTCAATAAAAAAGGATGAAACCTCTTTTTCGCATTTAAGTGAACTTTTATGAATCTTGAAACCTATATTAAAATAACCAAAATAGAATTAGACCACTTCCAAGCATAGGATCCTCTTTTTATGCAGTACTTCAAATAAGCTTTATAAAACCTAGGGGGCCAAAAATGTTAATAAATAAAAGTACAGGGGCCTCTGAGATGGTCCCTTTGCAATGGGCTGTCTCTCTCAGAACACACAAAGGAACATATAACGGTGTGGGTGAAGAACGTGATATTGTGGCCTTGTGTCCGTTTGTCCCAAACACAACATGTTCCTTCTAGTAACAAAGGGTCCCATTTACCTCTCAACAACGTTATAGAACCCGTATCATTTATTTATTCGAATAGTTATTGAATCAGTAATCAAATCGTTATCAACCCATGTTATCAACATGATGTAAAAGATTTTTTGAATAAAAATCATGGCTGTTCCTGTGCATGTTGAGGGAGTTCGACCACACATGAAATGTGTGGTTTAGAGCTCCCATAAATGTTTTTAGGTACATAAGTACGTTAGTAATAAAGATGTATTAGCGCCAGAAGCAAGAAGCTAGAAAACCAAAAGGTTCAAGCCATACAAGGAGAAATTAACCAACAAGACAAATCATTTATCATAGTATTAATAATTTTTGTTTATATGAAATAACTATATTTAGGGAAACTTTTACTTTTCGTATAAGGCTTTCAAATTCAACCGGCCAATGATAGAAATAGTGATATTTATTTGTATATTTATGAGAGGAAGAGAAGTTAATTAACTCTACATGTGTTATGACTTATGAGCCATTCCATATAAGTTTTAAAAAACAATATATAGATAATGAATGCATCATCAAGTCATCAAATCTTCATATATAGCCAAATCATCATATATAGCCAAATCATCATAATATTGTTTTTGTCAATAGGCTATACAATTCATATCAGTAAGAAAAACGTCGAGGTCGGACGTATACATAATGAGTATAGATACATGGAAATAACTGATATCACATTATCTCTCATCGTCACATTAATGATCGTGAAAAGTATGAGTTTTGTTTTGAAGTTCCAAGTGATGTTTTGAAACAATATTTTGATTTGACATATAATATAATAAAAGTATGCAAATAAAAATCAAATACAGATTTATTGTTTAATAAGAAAGCATTAATCAACTCTTTGACCAAAACATGTATTATAAATGTTGATAAGTATATATGTAGATTTTGGATTGTATTTAACAAAAGAGATTTGACGTTCAAAAAAAAAAAATCTAACAAAAGATATGAACCTTGCATTCTATTTTCTAAAAACAAGAATAGTTTATATAAAAACTAAAAAAATCTTTCTAAGATATCTAATGAGATTATGACAATTTTTTTTAATGATACTTTTTTAAAACATCAAATCTATTAAACCATTCAAATTTACAGTTTTGTAATATAAGGCAATGTTCCTAGTTATGTTATCTATATGATCTTTTATTTAAGGATATTTTGACTTATAAACTTTATTTTTAGACTAGATGTAAGATCCGTGTGATATACGAGTTTATTAAAAGTAAAATTTAATATACGATTATAAGTATTATGTAATTTTTAAAGCAATAGTTTTATAAAATACAAACGATATAATAAATAAAGTAATTAATTTAATAAATATTCTAAGAGATTTGAAACAAAAAGAAAAGAAACATTTAAAAAAACATTTATTATGATATTTAATATAATTAATGATCTACCTTACATATATAATCTTACTAAAATTTGGATTTTAAATTTAATAAAAATAACAAATATAAAAAATGACATATGGAAAAAAAATAATTCAAAAAATCCTAAAACATGACATGTATCAAATTTAAAAAAAACATAACATTTGATAAAAATGATTTTCATTTATTAGGTTAGATATCGTGGTTCCATGACCAATGCAATATAGTTGTCAATAATGAATAATAGTAAATAGCAACAAAATAACTATATGCTACGTATTGATCTCAATGAAATAATGCATGTTATTTTGTATTTAGCAACATATTTAAAAAATCTTCTTTAATAAATGAAAGTCTTTTTTTTACCACTTGTCAAAAACTCTAATTCAATTTGCTAAATGTCATTTTGTGGTTATTTTGAATTAAAATTTTTCCACATATCATTTTATGAGTTTTCTTATTTTATTAAATTTCACATAATATTTTAATATAATAATTGTAATAAATGTAGTAATAATTGGATATCAATTTCATTAATAAACTTACTTTTTAATTTCAAAATTATGAAAATTAAAGTTTATTAGTTTTTTTATTTATTTAAATTTAAAAAATAAAAACATGTATATTATAATAATTTATTATTTTTCTTATTTTCTTATAAATTCAAAGTTCTCAAATATTTTGACATTTATATTTACTTTTTTTAAAAAAAATTAACTCATGTAATATATGAGTCTCACAACTAGTAAAATATAATTTTATAAATTATGTTCAACTACTATAGCAATTATAATTAATAAATTAACAAAAATGGAATACTAGCTAAAATATATTATTTTACGTGGTTCTAACCATTCAAATTTACAATTTTGTATTTGTCAATGAATATAAGGCAATCTTCGTAGTTACGTTATCTATATGATCTTTTATTTAAGGTAATTTGATATTTTGACAAGTAAAACTTTATTTTTAGACTTCGTGGTTCCATAACCAATATAATTGTCACTTTTAAATTCATGAAAAGGTATTGGGATATTATTAAAGAGGACGTGATGAAGTTTGTCATGCACTTTGAGGAAACTGGATCATTAGCAAAGGGGTGCAATTCCTCATTCATTACTCTTGTTCCCAAGATTAAGGACCCTCTTTCTCTAAATGATTACCGCCCTATTAGTCTGATCGGTTGCTTATGCAAAATAATAAGTAAGCTTCTATCCAACAGATTGAAGGCGGTTATTAGTAACCTGATAAGTGACGTGCAGTCAGCTTATGTTGACGGAAGATGTATACTAGATGGACCTCTCATAGTCAATGAGGTGTGTTCATGGGCTACGAAAGCACGTAAAAAGATTCTTCTTTTTAAAGTGGATTTTGATAAAGCTTTCGACTCGGTAAACTGGCAATACCTTGATTCAATTATGACACAAATGGGGTTTGGGAACAAATGGAGATCGTGGATTCGGGGCTATCTGAATTCGTATCTAGCATCGGTGATCATCAACGGTTCGCCAACAAAAGAATTCCCGGTATCTAGGGGAGTTCGTCAAGGCGACCCTCTCTCTCCGTATCTGTTCGTTATTGCTATGGAGGGTTTAAATGTGGCTCTTAAAATGGCTTGTGATAAAGGGATATTCAAAGGTGTTCAAATCCCAGGAAATGGTCCAATTCTGTCTCATCTATTCTATGCAGACGACGCTCTTTTTATTGGGGAATGGTCGCGATCTAATTTAAAGAATTTGGCGCGCATTCTCAGGTGTTTCCACATCTCTTCGGGTCTCAAAGTTAACTTTCATAAATCGAAAGTATTTGGAATTGGAGTTGACTCAGCTGAATCTGCAAATTGGGCTAATCTTCTTGGGTGCGTAGCAGGGGACCTCCCATTCGACTATCTTGGAGTGCCGGTTGGGGCCAATATGAATTTAAAAAAGAATTGGAAGCCAATAATTAAGAAATTTCATTCCAAGTTATCCTTATGGAAGGCTAAATCAATATCTTTTGGGGGAAGACTCACTTTAATCCAATCGGTGCTAGGTAATCTTCCTACTTATTTCTTATCCTTATTTCGAGCTCCTGCATGTGTAATTGAAGAACTAGAAAAGTTACGTCGCACCTTCCTGTGGGGAGGCTGTGAAGACAAAAGGAAAATTCATTGGGTCTCCTGGGACAAGGTCCTGGCTGCCAAAAAGGATGGAGGACTGGGAGTGGGATCCATACAAGCATTAAACATTGGCTTACTTGTGAAATGGTGGTGGAGGTTGAAGAACGAAGCACAATCTCTGTGGGCTAGAGTAATAACAGGTATACACAAATTGGCGAATAAACCGATGGAGTATTTATCTTCAAAAAAATCTGTCGGTGTATGGAATAGTATTTCCAACACCAAAAAATCTCTTGGCAATTTGGGCATTGAGATTCACGATCTGTTTGGTATCAACATCAAGTCAAGGAACAATACTCTTTTTTGGTACGACCACTGGATAGGTGATAACAGCTTAAAATCAAAATATCCCAATCTATTTGAATTGGAATCACAGAAAAGGTGCAGGGTTGCTGATAGGGTTGGGAGTAGGAATCACAAATGGAAGTGGAAAGTTAGACCTGCTACTAGAGGGCTAGAATCTGAAGTAAATGACCTGAACCGTGATGTCTCTAACGTTCAATTAAAATCTGGGATGGACCAATGGAGGTGTAATCTATCATCGGACGGTATATTCTCGGTGGCAACTGTCCGACAGCTGGTAGACAAGCTGCATACGGTTTGCTCAGTTGCCCCTGCGATTACATGGAACAAATTAATACCGATTAAGGTTATATGTCTCGTGTGGCGAGCTGCGCAGCTACGTATTCCAACTGCCACAGCCTTGGAACGGAGGGGTATTGCTGTCAGCTCAACATTATGTTGTTCATGTATTGGTAGTCCAGAATGTGCTGATCATGTGTTAATCAACTGTCCATTCGCTCACAAGATCAGGTCCTACATTTGGAGTTGGTGTGGGCTTACTAATGTGCAGGATTCTATCAAAACCATTAGTGACCTGATACAATTTGCTAGCAATTGGGGTGAGAACATAAAGAAACGGCAACGATTCATTGTGATTTGCTATGGCATGCTATGGAATTTATGGAGATTTAGAAACAAAAGACTATTTCAAATGGAGGGTATTTCTGTCCATAGGGGTTTGGAATGTATCAAAGTTATAACTTTCTATTGGATTAAACATAGAGGTGATAAGGAAATTTGTAGCTGGGAGGATTGGGCTATATCTCCATTTTATGATTTGTAATCTTGAATTAACTTGTATGTCTCTCTATTTTTGGTCCCTCTTCTAGTTCCTTGCTGGGGGGGGGGGGGGGGGGGGGGTTCCGTTTTATATAATATATTTGCCGTTTCCAAAAAAAACTAGCGAATAACCTTAAATAACAACAAAATAACAATATGCTATGTATCGATCTCGATGAAATAACGCATGTCATTTTGTATTTAGTGATAGACTTAAAAAATAAAATATATTAATTATTTTTTAACTATTATAGCAATTATAATTAATAAATAAACAAAGGAAACAAGTAAATGGAATGCTAGCTAAAACATATTATTTTAGTTTTAAAGAGATGAAAGTATAGAACATAATAATCTAATTTAAAATGCAATGATATTTATAAAACAGAGAAAAGACATTGATCAAATAGATGTCAATTTGATCACAATATAAATTAGAGAAAAGACATTGTTCAAATAGACACATTTGATTAAAACAACCAGGAATATGAAGAAAAAAACAGGAACTTTGACAAAAAAAAAAGTTCAAAATGCAATCATATTCATTATTTATAAAACATAATATGATACATTTAATAGAAAGTTAGAAACCTTTGATCTAATAAAGTCTGATATGACGTGTGTGACATTGTGACTGTGATTTTAATAGAAAGTTAGAAACATTTGATGTTTTAATCAAGTAGAAACCACACAAATCTACGTCACAAAACAAATCTACATGGCAATTTGAATAGAATTTAAGACATTTACAGGATAAGACAACAATTTGATTAGAAAATAAGACATTTACATGTCATAAAACATGATGACGATCTGATCACATACAAACAAAACAAATCTATATGCCAAATAGTCAAATTTATGGCAGTTTAATCAGAAACTTCAGAAGAATTAATCAAAGAAATCTGAAATATGGATATATTATATATAAATTAAAGATCATTCAAGGTTTTGGAAACATGCTAGATGTAGTAAGTGGATACATAGATAGATATATAGACAGAACAAAAAATTATTTTTTTTGGAAAGACCTATTACCAATCCAACATGAGGTGGAGGTGTGGAGTAGTGGATGCCGATCGAAGAAAGACCGAAGTGGTGGAGGTTTGAAGGCAAAGGAGTGGGAGTATTATTACCAATATCAAGAAGTAAAATGATAATATGATTAATATCCCTATAGTAAATAAAAAGTTAATTCTTAGGGTTTAATATAGGATCCTATTTAAAAATTTCATATTCTTACCTTGCCAGTACAATTGTACCCAATGAACAGAAGTAACATCAATGCCTATCAAAATTTTCATTCACAGATATATCATGTAGGTCAAATTACTTTTTTATATCTTTTTAAGATGTGTTGAAATATGATCAAGACTTTCTTCCCTTCTTTTTACCATTTAGAAAAAAAAAGTGAGTTGTTTTTGTCAAAATGCTTATTTAGTACGTTCTAACACAGGACCTATAAAGAAAAAAGCAAAGAGGAAAACGGAAAATGAAACTGCAACAATAGTAGTAGTATTAAAGTAGAGTATTCACATGTAAGTATATGCTTTTTCCGGGGGCCATAATGCAATGGTCCCCTAAATCAAAGGACCAATAATCTGAATTATGGACCACCTTTCAAATTAGTCACCTTACCCATGAGAAAGTATATGCTGTTAATTGCAAAAGTAGGTCCCCAAAAATCATTTTCTTTCAAAAATACCACCAAAAGCTCATTTCTCTTTCAGACAGGTCATAGCCATTATTCATGAAGATACTTGACATAACACAACCAATGTAACCCTTCAAGCAGAAAATTACATACAGCTCTATAACTTATATATCGACTTAAAATTACGATGGAAAATTAATTTACTATATTATGGACTTATTGTTAGTGTATTTCATATTGGCGCGACACGGTTTTTTATATATCTATATATGTTTGAGTCTCCCCTCTCTTCATGAGAGCTCTTTGGAGAGACAATCTTAGACTCATATGATATATATCTTACACGGTATCACATTCGGCATCTTTGTAATCGTCAATGATTTTCCCTTCCCTGTATTACATTCAATACCCTCAATATATATACATATTACATCAAATAGGCAATACAGGATGGGCCGGACAATATTGCTAAAATACACAAATACATAATTGTTGGATTAGTGTCTAAGTCCATAACTATTTTGGTATGTACTTGACCCGATTATGAGTATTGTCATTTTGGGTTGCCTTCACCATAGCAATATGTAGGATGAATTAAGGAGAGAAATGTTTAATTATGATTTATTAATATATTATGAGAATAATATATTAAAGGAGAAATCATATTGTTTAATTAATATTAGTCAAGAATTAATAAAGAATTAATTTTGTGGCTAAAAGAGATTAATTAAACTTAGGGGACTGGAATTGTAATTATAAGATAATTGCAATTGGGCTATGAATCACCTTGGAATAATAGGTTGGGCGAATTCTATGGGGAAGCCCATTAGAAATCGTCCAAGGCATGTTCCAGAAGGGGTCCATGGGCTGCTTAGGGCTTAAGCAGTTAAATTAGGGTTTCCTTGTTAGATAACCCTAATTGTCTACCTATTTAAGGAGCCCCTAAGCCCCAAAAACGTGGCTAACACTTGGATTAGGGTTTCCAACCATTTTGGTTGCCTCCTTTATCTTCTCTCCTTCATCCAA
Organism: Lactuca sativa; assembly: GCF_002870075.4. NCBI lineage: Eukaryota > Viridiplantae > Streptophyta > Magnoliopsida > Asterales > Asteraceae > Lactuca > Lactuca sativa. The sequence goes on from NC_056627.2 coordinate 238,857,451, forward strand.
TTGCTTAGTGGTGTTTGTGACTCCATTAGAGGTGCAGCACTTGAGGCACTAAGCTTTCTGAAGCCAAGGATTGATTGTTATTGCTATATAACAATCAAAGGTAAGATCTAAACCTTAATTTCAGTTATAGTTTATTAGATCTAGGGTTTATGGCTTTGGATATCAATTGCATGTTCATTAGATAAACTAGATCCAAAGCTATTAGGGTTTGCATGTACACCATAGGATTGATGTATTGATCAAAACTCATCAATGGTATCAGAGCCTAGGGCTGTTTGTTTGATGTATTTGATGTCATATTTGATTATTCAAGCTTAAAATCGAAAAAAATGAGTTTCTGGGGGCTGGACTCGCCGAGTCTATGGCTGAACTCGCTGAGTCCACTGTGAACTTGACGAGTCCAGTGCTGACTCGACGAGTCTGAGTCGCAAAATGCTATTTTTGTGGGATTTTAACCTGTTTTGGCTGTGGATAATTACCTAAAACGTTTTTTGTCAATAAAAACCGAATTTTATCCATATTGGGTAAATATCCTTGCCAAAATAGAAGATAATTGTTAAATTTTAGATAATCATTTGTTTTATTAGATAAAGATTGATTATTTGTAATTTAGATTTGTATTATCTTGTGGAAAAGTTTCAATTTTCCCTTTTAGGTTTTATAGTTTAAATTTGAACTTAAAAGTTTCGGTTTTGAAATTTAAACAGTTAAACCCTAATGTTTTGAAAAGTTTCAAAAACTTGCCCTCAAGTTTTGGAATTTAAATTTTTGATTAAAAGTTTAATTTTGAAATATTTAAATTCTAAACCCTAGTGTTTTGAAATGTTTCAAAACTTGCCCTCAAGTTTTGGAATTTAAAATTTTGATTAATAGTTTAATTATGTAATATTTAAATTCTAAAAAAATACACCTTATACTATATATATGTAACATTAAAAGTCTAATATATATATATATATATATATATATATATATATATATATATATATATATATATATATATGAGTAAAAAGTTAGTCTTACCGTTAGTAGGCCTCATTCACGAAGTTGGTCTATAAGGGGTGTTTAAGGAAATTGCCTATAAAATGACGATTGAATGGGTATCCACTCTTACCCACCGCACTCTTGACTAGTGGAGGGTCGTTAGCCGAACGGGTAGGATAGGATAGAAACCTTCCATTATAAGTATAATGAAGTACAAAGTAACTACATGCTTTTACAAATTCCCAAATCATAGTTACTTTAGGAAAAATGTGAAATTGTATGCTATCCATGGAATGACACTTTGTACCCTTGCCGAGACGTTAGTGGAGCGTGTGTGGTTAACCGACACACTAATTTGGGTTTGGTATTGGTAGAGAAGCGTGGTTCGATGTTTATCATAGATCAATGGAGCGTATGTGGCTAACCGGCACATTGATTAGGTAATAGTAGCATTGAGTGCACCACGTGATTCACATGATTATTCACACCTTGTTTGTAATCCTCGACATCCCAGTCACAAACTTGAAGGGAATAATCGAGATCAAACATGCCATTAAAAAGTTCAATGAATCTCAAAAGATCTAGGAGTTTCAATTCATTTAAAACTTAAATTTCTTTTTTGTTTTTCATGGTGGAAATTGGTAAATCATCGTTTACCTACCTTCAAATATTCTGTAACTAGATTATGGCATCCCTCTTCTAGGTTGTAGAGTATTGTGTTGGATCCTAGCCTTGATGTTTCATTTGGGTGTTACATCAAGGATTCTAATCAACTTGACTTGAATTTCTCCCGTTTTGTAGATGTATGAATCTAACAATGGTCTTCCCAAATCCCATGGAAAAAGTTTTCCAAATGAAGATGATATTTCACGATATGATCGAGGAACCAGAGATCATGATTCACTTCCTCCACCCCCTCCAATTATTCTCCTTAACCCACAAGTTCGAAGGATTGAAAAGTTTAAGCTCACTCAAGCCCTTTTGGCAAGTAAACACGAAAATGGGAAACCTGTGTGTGCACACATCTTAGAGATGAAGTCACACATTGATAGGTTAAGGATGTTGGGTGTCGATATCTCAGAGATGTTGGCTGTTGACTGGGTTCTTCAGTCGCTTCCTGAATCATATAGTGAGTTCGTAAGAGAGTACTATATGATGGAGCACGATGTGACCCTCATTGATCTCACCTATTTGCTTATAGCTACTGAATCAGCAATGATTTGGCGTGTTGGTCAAGCAAATTTGTCTGGTGAATCAAACTCCCAAACTTCAATGGACACTGGCAACATTGGAAGTCCAGAAAGGACTAAGTATGAGATTGTTCCATGTGCTGTACCAAAGAAGTCCATTTGATTTTCTTGCCAAGAGAAGGTGCATTGCAGACGAAGCCGCTCAAACTACCTGAGAGATCTAAGATATGGGGGAGTCAAGATGTATGGCTCTACTTCAGGTAAAATCCAATAACTAACTCTATAAGTTCCTATTCTTTGATTTTCAATACATGATGTGATAAGATTGCATTTTGATGTTTTGTAGGATCGAAAAAAAAGAGAGGAAGCTTAAAGGAAGAAGTAAGCTGAATCTAATCGTGAAGAAATGGATTTCGATCGCATTGCTTGAAGATCGGATTTTTGAGCTACTACTTTAGAGTTAGAACAAATTGCTTAGAAAATGAAATAGCATAGTTTTCATTTGAATTGCATTGTAAGAACAAGTTTTTCCGCAATAAAATAAATTTTGATTTCATCTTATTTATTTATCCTTCCAATGGCATATATGAAAATGGATGTTCATGTATTTCTAATTTTAGCAATGTTGAATTGGATGTGATTCTTGATTTTGTTATTTGTGAAATGTCTAGAATTTACCAAATGAGGAGAGTTTCTCATCGCCCAAGTTTCAATTGGACAGAAACTTGGAATCATACAACATGCATTGCGTGATGAATGAGAAACTTCATGTTTGGAAATTAGACTAAATCTTTGGCAAAGTGTCAAGTGAAGGACTAAGAGATTGAGTACACTAGGTTGTACGTTGATCAAGTCAAACACAAGAGCGATAAAGATATTCTTCATGATTTACTAAAGTTTAGTAAATATGATTATACTTATAAGATTAAGTGTAATTCCGAGTTGATTAAAAAGGTTTCAATTAATGGCAGAACGAATAAGAAGAATCAAGAAGACAGAAAGATAAAAGTTTCTCCATTCTAAGAAGAAGGAAGAGTACCTTTTATTGTGTTTTATGATAAGTCTTAATGATTAAGAACCATATCTCAATTGATCCTCTAAGTGAGTCTTAGTAAATTTATATGTCTAAGAAGAGGAATCGGAAATTGTGGAAATGGTTAAATCAAGAAGTCAATCATACTTCGTTCCAATATCGAATCTTAGCGTCATTGAGTGACACGTCTTTCGTAGGTTTATAACACTCAACAAATATGGAATTGGAAAAAGTCTTCTTATTCTTGCACATTTGAGATTGATAAGTTATGATGTCTTTGATAAGACAAAGACCAACCAGAACCAATGATGTTAAGTGATAGTCTTGATAAAAACTGCACTAACTCTTGAATATTTGTTTTGTCAAGGAATGTTTCTTGACAAGAGAATCTTATATGTCAAGGAGTCAGTGGGAGTCTTAATGGTCTTGAAAGGTTTCAAGAACAAATCAAGAGTTAAACCTAGTTGATCATCACTAGGACACGACTTGAGGTTTAAAGCCTATTGTGGATGACATATTCTTTTTCTGTTCCATTCCAATTGAGTCAATTATGCATGTGAGTTTTATGAGTTCTCATTTGAATGCATAAAGAAAAAGCACCTTGATCAATGGAAAGTACATTGATATGAAAGGGTGAGTTGCTTGGAAGACATGGTGGGCATTCATGTTACCATGAGGCAAGAAATCGAGATTGAGCACGTTTGGTCCATATGAGTTTGGATTTGTCACAAACCTTCGTTTTGGCAAATTCACATGGATAGGAACACATACACCATAAAATCTAAGTGTCATAAGGTTTCCCTCCTTCGTGAAAATGATTATGAGGAAATGCTTTCACTAAGAGAGATTTTAAGAAGATTGCAATTATGAAAATTGTATTATCAAATTCGATTATGATTATGGCATCCCTTTTCATAGTTCGAATTGCAAGATTTGACAATTAGTATGAACATTTTGGGACTTTGTAACTTGAGTTCTAGAATTGTTTAAACACATATATAAGCTATTTAAGGAAAGGTTTATGAGTTCAAGTGTTTTTCTGAATACATGTCAAAGCTAGTGGGAGCATAAGTGTTATGTTTGTATGGTAATAACTATCGTGTTAGTGGGAGCATGATTATTATTCCAAGTATTGCGAGTTAGCAATATTAATTATAGAAAACAAATATTAACTTTGCAAAGTTGTAGGGTTTCAAAAGTTGTTTTGCTATAATTAAGGGAGATAATATTATACTTCATTTTAAATCTAAAGGCTTAGATTGTGGAATTTTAATCAAATTTAGTCAAATATATATGAATGTTGTGTTGGAATGGTTCAACATGAGGAAATTCTATATATGGAAAGGATAATTGCATTCTCAAAATTTGGTTATGATTACGGCATCCCTTTTCATAATCAAAATTGTGAGAACATGGCATTTAGAAATATTATAGCAGAAGACTGGTAAAGTTTCACGTCTTCATGTGACATTATGAATCATGTTCCATGCGCTTCGGGTATAGGATCGATTGCATATGCTATAATGTTTGATCATTCTAAAATTTTCCAAATGCTTAGCGCATTAAGAGGGAAAAAGGACTAGAATGGTTTTGGCTAAAATAATTAAAAATCTATCAAAGGACGATCTAAGGTTCGCCAAGGATTTGTTGCTTGTGAGTAGTTGGAAGTATAGTATTGGATGGACCATGTTGACATTATTTTGAATAAATAAGATTCTATTTAGAATGAGTTGTCATATGGAAAATATGGAAATGTTTCCATATTGGGAGTTGGATATTGAGGGTCTATGTCTAGATTAGAAACTTTTATGCAAGAAGGATGTTCAACAGAATGTACTTTGAATGTGAGACTTCGCGTCTATGGAATTGTCTTGTAACAATTTCCGATAGAATACCTTGGAATTTCATTAGCTGAGTCTTGGTGACTTTTGTGCTATGACATTACGAAAGGATCATTGCATAAAATGTTAGAATGTAACATATTCTATTAGTGGAAAGAATGTTGTGATCTTACATTAATGATAAGGATTGGGAATTGTGAAATGAGTTTCATTGGAAAGGTTTTCAACTGATCTATTTCACAAAGTAAGGATCATAGGTAACATAGTGTGCATGCTCGGAGCATGGGACAACTATTGTTGTAATTCAAGTAATAAGTTGATTATTCGAAACATTAAACAATGAATAATGTGTAGTCAGTATGGTGTTTAAATAAAAGTGTTTTATTTACGCTCAAAGGTCTTGGGGCCATATAGGATTAAGTATTATCGTTGTGTTTCATTTTGCATGTTTTGACTTCCAGAATAATTGGGTTATTCGAACCTCCACAGTCGGTCATACCTTGGAAGTAGGTATGAAGGAAGACTGTCATGAATCTGTCTGTAGATTGTCTAAAGTGTTTAGACACAGCACAAGTTTGCTGCAGAGTTCATGAGTGCTTTGATAAGATTAAAGTATTGGATTAAGCCCACACTCAATTGAATCACTTCATGGATTTATCATAGGTGATTAGTGAGACGATAGCATTGTATATTCTTGAAACCAAGACATGTGAGTTGTTATTTGCTGGTCGGTTGCACATTGGTGATAAGAAAACGCACCAGTAACTTGGTGTTATAAAACTTATTGCTGTGTGTGATTCGATTAGTAGGTGCAACCAAGCATTTGAGTCAAAGTTTATCCATTCCTTTTACCCAAGGTGGGATAAAAGCGATATCTGTGGGCCCCTCGATGATTTAGTGATGACACCCTAAGCGCTTGGCCAAGCCGGGACTAAGTTGATGTGTTCAATTGTAGTCTGTTGTCAGTCGTCATAAATCAGATGCCGGGAAACAATACATAGACAGAGAGAATGATTTAAATCCATGTCTCGTGTCTATACGATATCTTGAGAATGGAGGTATATATAATCCCTTATCTAAAGGATACGCGTATCTGATAAGATCAGAGTTGACAGCGGCTTTTGAAAGCTGCGATTGCTAATCAGGTTTTGAAGTTATGCAAAATAGTTATTAGACTTATCCAAGTGGGAGACTGTTGGATTAGTGTCTAAGTCCATAACTATTTTGGTATGTACTTGACCCGATTATGAGCATGGTCCTTTTGGGTTACCTTCACCATAGTAATATATAGGATGAATTAAGGAGAGAAAGGTTTAATTATGATTTATTAATATATTATGAGAATAATATATTAAAGGGAAAATCATATTGTTTAATTAATATTAGTCACAAATTAATAAAGAATTAATTTTGTGGCTAAAAGAGATTAATTAAACTTAGGGGTCTGGAATTGTAATTATAAGATAATTGCAATTGGGCTATGGATCACCTAGGAATAATAGGTTGGATGATTTCTATGGGGAAGCCCATTAGAAATCGTCCATGGCATGTTCCCGAAGGGGTCCAATGGCTGCTTAGGGCTTAACCAGTCAAATTAGGGTTTCCTTGTTAAATAACCTAATTTCCTACCTATTTAAGGAGCCCCTGAGCCTCAAAAACGTGGCTAACACTTGGATTAGGGTTTCCATCCGTTTTTGGTGCCTCCCTTATCTTCTCTCCTTCATCTAATTGCTTAGTGGTGTTTGTGACTCCATTAGAGGTGCAACACTTGAGGCACTAAGCTTTCTGAAGCCAAGGATTTATTGTTATTGCTATATAACAATCAAAGGTAAGATCTAAACCCTAATTTCAGTTATAGTTTATTAGATCTAGGGTTTATGGCTTTGGATATCAATTGCATGTTCATTAGACAAACTAGATCCAAAGCTATTAGGGTTTGTATGTACACCATAGGATTGATGTATTGCTCAAAACCCATCAATAATAATAATAATAATGATAATGATAATAATAATAATAATAATAATAATAATAATAATAATAATAATAATAATAATAAGCTAACAGCCCTCCGCATTTTGAACGGGGAAAGGGTTACGAAGTTCAAGCTGGATCGGAAATCAAGAAACATAGGAGACAGAAGACTCTTTGTGAAGATGTCTGCATATTGAGAAGAAGGAGGAACATGAAGAACACGAACATGACTGGTGGCAACTTTGTTTTGAACAAAATGAAGATCAATCTCTATATGTTTCGTGCGTTGATGATGCACCAAATTAGAGGACATGTAGACAGCACTAACATTATCATAGTAAACAATAGTTGTCTTAGCAGGTACATAGTGAAGCTTAAGAAGTAAGTTATGAATCCAACATGTTTCCGCTACGGCATTTGCAACGCCCCGGTATTCAGCTTCAGCACTCGACCGTGATTTCATGTTCTGGCGTTTGGAAGACCAAGATAGAAGGTTGTTACCAAGAAAGACACAATAGCTAGAAGTAGAGCGTCGTGTGACAGGACACCCAAACCAGTCGGCATCGGAATAGGTAGTCAGAGTGCGACTGGGAGAGGTATATAAGTGAAGTCCATGAGATGTGGTACCACGAATATAACACAAAATATGTTTGAGAGCGGTAAAATGAGGCTCACATGGGTCGTGCATGTATAAGCATATTTGTTTCACAACATAGGTGATATCCGGGCGAGTGAACGTGAGATACTGTAAGGCTCCAGCCAGGTTGCGATATAAAGTGGGATCATCAACAGGAGGACCAGTCCCATCAAAATATGAAAATAGATCGACAGGAGTAGATGCTGGTTTGCAATTTGTTATAGAAGCTCGGTCAAGAATCTCAGTCGCATATTTTTGTTGAGACAAGAACAATTCATCAGCAGATCTAGTAGCTGAAACACCTAGAAAATAGTGAAGATCCCCAAGATCTGACATAGAGAACTCAGTGCTTAATAATGAAATAATGTAAGTAATTGGGTAGAGGAACCGATGAGAACAATATCATGCACATTTAATAACAAATACGTCATATGAGTGTCGTTCATGTAGATAAACAAATAAGAATAACATCTTCTATGAAGAAAACCAATGCGATTGATGAGCATTGCAAAATGGTGAAACTAGGCGCGAGGTGCTTGTTTGAGGCCATATATATGTTGGATTAGATGTCTAAGCCCATAACTATTATTGGTATGTACTTGACCCAAGAGTAGCATGGTCCATTTGGGTTGCATATCATCAGGACAATTTGTTAGGATGGACTTTTGAGAGAAGGTTATTTATGGTTTATTAATATATTATAAATTATAATATATTAATATGAAATCATATGTTTTAATTAGCATCGATCAAGAATTAATTTGGAATTAATTTAGTGATCAAAAGAGACTAGTTAAATCTATGGGGACTAATTATGATAATTAGTTATATTTATATGTGTTGGGCTTATGACCCATGTTGGACCAAGTTGATGTATGGATACATAAAGAGTTGGGCCATATGAACCATGGATCATAAAACCCATGGGTATGGATTATGGGTTATACCCATGACCCTTGGAATCCTACATATAAATAGGTTACTCCATAGCCAAAATCACCACTTCTTTTCTTAGAGAAATATGGAGGTGTTTTGGTGCATGGAATTCTCTCTCAAGAGCCACCTTTGTCCTAGGTGTGTTGTGATTCCATTTGAGGCATTTCATACTATTGGTCGTAAGCTCTTAAGGCTAAATACATCAAGACTTCAAGCCACATAAAAGGTATGTTTCCCTAACTAGTATATTATATGGTTTATGTCTAATGCATGCTAGTTATAGGTTTAATGCCTTGGAAACCATTTGCATGTCTAATTAGTGAAAACATAGATCCAAGGTATTTAGGGTTGTATGTGAACCATAGGATGTTGTATTATACCAAAACCCAACAGTGGTATTAGAGCCATGAGTTGTTTTCTACTATATTTGATGCAAATGTATTTTTTTTCAAGTTGATGGAAAAAAAAAGAAAAAAAACATGAAGTTTGTCAAATTTTATAATAATTACTTGATTTTATGAAAAAACTAATTATTTGTAAAATTTGAGTCACTTTACTACAAGAGTTGAATTAGGTCAATTTATTAAAAGATAGAATGATATGATTATTTTATTTTTTTTAAAGTTTGATCTAAGTGGTTTTAAGGAGTTACAAATTTTGTCTTAAAATTTTGAAACTCAATTTTTTTTTAAAGTTATGATGTTAAGAGTTTTGAGACTTCCATAAGTTATGGATGTGAAATGTCTCATTTATTAACTCTTTAGGTTATGAAGTCCAAGAGTCTTCAAAGGATAATTGTCAAAGTTTCAAGATTTGTATTAGTTTATATGATTATCTAATTTCTTGAAAATTGTTGATGTGAATTATCTTTACTTATGAGTTTAATCTAGATAATAGAAAACTTATTTGATTATTGTGTTAATTGGAATATTTTATCTTAATGGTTTTTATGAACTCCATAACCTGTCCTCAAGTTATGGAAAGTGAAGAGTTTTTCTTTTTAAAGTGTCATTAAGTCTCATAGGTTATGAAAATAGAAGAGTCTCTATTTTTAATGTCATCATTAAATGATTTAATGTCTTCCATAACTTGTCCTCAAGTTATGGAACTTGAATTTTTTTTCATTAAACCTTAATTAAACTCATAAGTTATGAAAAAGCCAAGAGTGTTGAAAGGTTTCAAAACTTGTCCTCAAGTTTTGGAATTTGTAAAGTTACCGCCCATGTATACTTTAATTCCAAACTAGACCTTAGAATTTTAAAAGTTAAAATTCAACCCTTATACTTTATAATATTATAAGTTAATAATATATATATATATATATATATATATATATATATATATATATATATATATATATATATGTATGTATAAGAGTAAAGTCAATCTTACCGTTAGTAGGCCTCATTCACGAAGCCGGTCTATAAGGGGAGTATAAGGTTACTGCCTATAAAATGGTAGTTTAATGGGTGTCCACTCTCACCCACCGCTTCCTTGACCGGTGGAGGGTCGTTAGCCGAACGGGTAGGACAAGGACTATAATTCTCCCTTCATTAAAAGTATTAATGATAAATACTAAGTAACTAAACCTTTTATAAATACCCAATCTTAGTTACTTAGGAAAATGTGAATAAGGTGCTAATCCATGAAATTACACTTTGCACTTTGTTTAAGTTGGTTAGTGGAGCGTGTGTGGTTAACCGACACACTAACTCGTATTTAACAAGGTAGGCAAAGGGTAACTTAATGTTTATCATAGTATCGATGGAGCGTGTGTGGTTAACCGGCACATCGATTGAGGGGTAAACACTTAAGGGTGCCAAGTAATTTGCATGGTTACTTCACACCTTGTTTTGTGATCCTCGGCATCCCAGTCACAAAACCTGAAGGGCACACTCGAGATTGAAACATACCATTGAAAAGTTCAATGAATCTCAAAAGATCTAGGAGTTTCGAATCCAATTAAAACCTAATAAATTATTTCGTTTTTCATGGTGGAAATTGGTGATTCGTCATTCACCTACCTTCAAATATTCTATAGCTTGGATTACGACGTTCGTCTTCCAAGTTATAAAATGGTTTGTTGGGTACTAGCCTTAATATTTCATATTGGGTGTTATATTAAGGACTTTAAATCAACTATCTTGAATATCTCCCAAAAGATGTCTAGTTCAGACATCTATGATCTTCCCAAATATCTTGGAACTTCACTTCCTCCACCTCCTCCAATTATTCTCCCTAACCCACAAGTTCAAGGTCACTCAAGCCCTATTGGCAAGGCAAGTTCTAGGTGTGATCACATCTTGGAGATGAAGTCACATACTGACAAGACGGGAGAGTTGAGTGTCAAAGTCTTAAGAAAGTTAGTGGTTCAATCACTTTCTAAGTCAGATAGTGAGTTCCTTGGGACTCCTATGAAACAGACTATGACAAGACCCTTAATGATCTTATCTATTTGCTTGGTGCTGCTAAATCAGAAATGATTTAGTGTACTAGTAAAGAAAATTTGATTAGGAGATCAACTTCCCAAAACTTTATGGACGTGGACAATAGTGACACAGGAAATCCAGAAAAGCATTCTCTTCCCAATGGAAAGGGATCGGCCATAGTCAACTCGTTTGACCAAATGGTAAAGAGAAAGGCTAAGTCAGAGATAGTCCCATGTACTATTACCTAAGGGTCCATATGGTCCTATTGCCAAAAGGAAAGGGAATTGGTTGTGAAGCTGTCAATTTTACCTGAAAGATCACAAGGCTAGTAAAGTCAATAAGTTTGACCCTATTTTAGGTAAGGTCCACTATCTAACTCGGTTAAGGTTCTATTTTGAGATTCTTATTACAAGATGTGACTGGGTCACATGTTGATGTTTAAGAATCAAAGGAAAAGTGAAGGAAACTTAAAGAAAGAATATGTTGAATCTGATCGCGAAGATGGATTTCTATCGCTTGATTGAAGATTGGATTCTTGAGCTACTCTTAGAAGTTATGATAGATTGCTAGGAAACAAGTAATAACATAGTTTTCATTTCAAGTTACATTGTAAGGAAAAAGTTTTTTCCGCATTTTAAAATAAATAAAAGTTTGTTTTACTTTATTTTTATTTCCTTACAATGGCATTCATGAAAACTTGATGTTTGTATGTTTATAGCAATATTGGAAATATGAATTTGATTTGTTCATTTATGGTAGTGTCTAAATTTACCAAATAAGGAAAGATTCTCATCACCAAAGTTTCAATTGGACCGAAACTTGGAATCATGCAAGTTATATAGTATGATGAATGAGAACTTTCGAGCATTGGAAAAATTAAGACTAACTACTTGTTCACATGGATGTGTGAGTCAAGAGAAGGACTAAGGGATCAAGTACACTTTCTTGTGCACTTGTCAAAGTCCACCATAAAAGATGGATAAGACTATTCGTCATGATTTACTAAGGTTTAGTAAATATGATTATACTTACAAGCTTAAGTATAATTTTGAAACATTGGAAATTTTCAATGTATGACAGAACGAATAAGAAGAATCAAATTAGGTAGAAGGATAAAAGTTTCTCAAATCTGAAAAGATGGGAGAGTACTTTAGTATCATGTTTTAAGGTCATCTGAATGATTTTGAGACCTTATCACAATTCATCCTCTAAGTACATTCTGATAGTTAAGAAGAGGAGTTATGAATTGTTGAAGTGGTTAAATCAAGAAGATGATTCATACTTCATTCAAAAACAATTCATAGAGTTATACTCTAAGATTGTAACTTGAGTGACATGTCCTAAAGAAGGTTTAAAACACTTGTCAAATGTAAGAGTAAAAGTTTTCTACTCTTGTACATTTGAAATTGGTAAGTTGTGATGTTTTGGATAAAACAAAGACCAACTAAGGCTAATTGTGTTAAGTGTCTGTCTTGATTAGAATCCACACTATCTCTTGAATATTTGGCAAGAAAGTCGTATAGGTCAAGGAGACAATGGGAGTCTAAAAGATCCTGAAAAAGGTTTCAAGAAGTAATCAAGAATAAAACCTGTATTTCATCGCTAGCACACAAGTAGAGGTTTATAACCTATCGTGCTGACATTTCTGTGCCCATTCCAGTTAAGCTGGCTATACATTTGAGTTCTACATGTTCTCAATTGTTTTCATAACTACTTGGAAGCAATGGCAAGCCCTTGAGCTGCCAGGTGGCAAGAAGTTAAGATTGCACAAGTTCAATCCATATGAGTTTGGATTTGTCATTATCCTTGTCTTGTGGCTATGGTTTTGACAATTCACATGGATAAGAACACATACACCATTAAATCTAAGTGTCATAAGTTTTCTCTTCGATTCATGAAAATGATGGTAAGGAAACTCTTTCACTAAGTAGATTTTGAGTAGATAGCAATTGTGGGAATGACAAAAGGTCTAAACATTATGATTACGACATCCCTCTTCATAATTGTTTAGACACACATGTGAGCTATCTAAGAGAGGTGTATGATATTGATAAAGTCTTATCAAGGCAATCTAGTATCAAAAATCTGATCTTTTGTAAGGAAGTCAATAAAGTATTGATTTCTAGAAGTTCAGTTGATTTCTGGGTACATGTTAAAGCTAGTGGGAGCATAAGTGTTATGCTAATAATCATCATGTTAGTGAGAGCATGGTAATTATGATAAGTATTGCAAGTTAGCAATGTTAATTATAGAAAACAAAAGTTTCAATTCGTGAGGTTGCAGGGGCTGAAAAAATTGTTTTGCTATAATTAAGGGAGAGGAAACTATACTTCATCTCAAATCTAAAAGCTTAGATTGAGGTCTTAATCGTATTTAGTCAAGAATATATATGAATTTCATGTTGGGATGGATCAACATAAGGAAATTCTATATATGGGTTCATTATTTTCGTTCTAAAATTCGATTATGATTACGGCATCCCTTTTCATAATCTGAATTATGAGAACTTGGCAAATAGTAATGGAAATATTATAGCAAAAGACTGGTTTAGTCTTTATGTGAGACATCATGAATCGTGTCCTATATGCTTTAGATATAGGATCGATTACATGTGCTATATTGACTCTTTCTATGTTTTTCTAAATGCCTGGGGCATGAAGAAGGGAAAATGGTCTACAAATTGATATGACTAAAATGATTAAGCAATTGTTGAGGACAATCTAAGGTTTACCAAAGATTGGTTGCTCAAGGACAGTTGGAAGTTTAGTATTAATTCTGGAAGGACCATATTGACATAATCTGTAAGGAGGCAACTCTTGTTTAGAAGTGATAGTCAAAATGGAATATGGAAATGCTTCAAAGTTAGAAAGTATTCAATCTGTATGATTAGGAAACTTAATGCATGAAGGATGTTTCCAAGGAGTTGATCTCCTTTGGAATACTCTGTAATGATTGTTGCCAAGTTTTTGTGAATTTGTGCATAATCATTACAAGAGGATCAATGCATATAAGTTTAGAATCTAACAGATTTCAGTAAATGGCATGAATTTGGAATTCTTGCATTTGCAGTAAGATTTGGGACTGTGAAATGAGAATCATTGGAGTTATGTTCAATTGATCTATTTCACAAAGTAAAGATCATAGAGAAACATAGTATGCATACTTGGTGTGTGGCATGACTAGTGTTTAGAAAAACATAGTGTACATGCTTGGAGCATGGGACAACTATTGTTTTTATTCAAGAATAAAGTTGATAGATGAAACAGTATACAATGAATAATGTGTAATCATATGGTGATAAATAAAAGGTGTTTTATTTATATTCATAAGTTCTGAGACCATATTGGATTCGATTATTATTGTGTTTCACTTTGCATGTTTTGACTTCCTGAATAACTAGGTCATTGTTCTGATTGACTAAGTTATTCAAACCATCCATAGTCGGTCATATGTTGGAAGTAGATATGAATCAAGACTGTCCTGGGTTGGCTGGTAGAGGTCTAAGATGTTGGACAAAGGGCTACAACACTCATGAGTGCTCATAAGTTCTGAGTATTGGATTTAACCTGCGCTCATTGGAATCACTTCATGGATTTTATCACAAGTGATCATGAGACGATAATATCTTATATTCTTCAAACCTAGAGACATGAGTTGTTACTATGATTTGGTTATACATTGATTGCACGAAAACGCATTGGTAACTCGATGTTATAAAACATGCCTTTGTGTATGATTCAACAAGTAGTAGAACAATCCATATGAGTCGAAGTTTATCCATTCCTTTTACCTTCGGGATAAAAGCAATATCTGTGGGCCCCTCGATGATTTGATGATGACAAATGGAAGTGCTCGGCCGGGCCAGGACTGATTTGATTTGTTCAGTTAGCCAGTCGTCATAAATCGGAAATCGGGAAACAACAAATGGACAGAGAGAATGATTATAATCCATGTCTCAGTCCATATGATATCTAGAATGGAGGAATATATGATCCCTTATCTAATGGACGCGTCATTGATTTGTTCAGAGTTCGACAACGGCTTTAAGAGCTACGATTGCTAGTCGGGCTATGAAGTCGCACTTGCAATAATAGTTTTAGACTTATCCAAGTAGGAGACTGTTGGATTAGATGTCTAAGACCATAACTATTATTGGTATGTACTTGACCCGAGAGTAGCATGGTCCATTTGGGTTGCATAACAGCAGGACAATTTGTTAGGATGGACTTTTGAGAGAAGGTTATTTATGGTTTATTAATATATTATAAGTTATAATATGAAATCATATGTTTTAATTAGTATCGATCAAGAATTAATTTGGAATTAATTTAGTGATCAAAAGAGACTAATTAAATCTATGGGGACTAATTATGATAATTAGTTATATTTATATGTGTTGGGCTTATGACCCATGTTGGACCAAGTTTATGTATGGATACATAAAGAGTTGGGCCACATGAACCATGGATCATAAAACCCATGGGTATGGATTATGGGTTATACCCATGGCCCTTGGAATCCTACATATAAATAGGTTACTCCATAGCCAAAATCACCACTTCTTTTCTTAGAGAAATATGGAGGTGTTTTGGTGCATGGAATTCTCTCTCAAGAGCCACCTTTGTCCTAGGTGTGTTGTGATTCCATTTGAGGCATTTCATACTATTGGTGCTAAGCTCTTAAGGCCAAATACATCAAGACTTAAAGCCACATAAAAGGTATGTTTCCCTAACTAGTATATTATATGGTTTATGTCTAATGCATGCTAATTATAGGTTTAATGCCTTGGAAACCATTTGCATGTATAATTAGTGAAAACATAGATCCAAGGTATTTAGGGTTGTATGTACGCCATAGGATGTTGTATTATACCAAAACCCAACAATAGAGAGCATTGGAGCAGACATACATGATCTGTTCGAGATGGATCCTTAAAACATGGTAGTTGTTGCATGTAAACTGTTTCCTACAAATGTCCATGAAGAAAAGCATTCTCCACATCAAGCTGTCTAATAGGCCACTTATGAGTGATAGCAAGAGAAAATACAGTGCGAATGGTGGCTGGCTTAACAACTGGACTAAATGTCTCATCACAGTCAATACTAGGTCGCTGGCTATAACCATTAGCAACAAGACACGCTTTTTAGCAAGATAAGGACCTATCTGCATTAAGCTTCTTATTAAACAGCCAAATAGAGTTAATAATATTAGCAGCCGGTGGTCGAGGTACAAGTATCCAAGTTTTGTTAGAGATAAGAGCAGTATATTCTTCTGTCAGTGCATTAAGCTAATAAGGATCCTTAAATGCCTATAAATAATTTTTAGAGATACGAGAGGAAGAGTCAACATGAAGGTTGAGTTTTCTGATTGGTTTAAAAATACCTTGTTTCGCATGGGTGACCATTGGGTGTTGAGATTGAGTGACATTAGGAAAAATAGGATTTTGAGGTGAAGAAGCTGAGGAATTCGAAGACACGGACGAGGAAGGACTGGAGGGCGATGAACTAGAGTGGATAGGGCTCAAAGAAGATAGACTAGGCTGGTGAGAGACAAGAGGAAGCTGAGTTAGGCCTCTCGGCATAGATAAAGATGTAGTCGAGATGGGGATGCCAAATGAAAAATTAGAACTGGAATTTATGGAGTGAGGATGCAAGTTGGGTTTGTCAGATGTACCTTCCATCAATGGGGATGTCAGGGCTGAAGTGGTGAAGATAGGATAGGATGAATCCAATTTGTCAAGGAATGAGTATGATGGAGCTTTATTTGTTGTCATGGATCCAAAGGGAAAGACCGTTTCGTCAAAGACCACATGGCGTGATATACATATTTGATTTGTATCATGATCAAGACAACGATAGCCTTTATGATTTGTTGGATAACCAAGAAAAATGCATAGTGTTGATCTTGGGGAGAGTTTGTGAGAGGCATTAATGTGAGGAAAGCAATGATAACCAAACACACGAAGATGATCATATGATGGATATTTATTATAAAGTTTATGGAATGGGGTGTCATTGTCAAGAGTGGTGGATGGAAAGATGTTAAGAAGATGAGCCGCCATGTAGAGAGCCTCAGTCTAATAGGTGGGAGGAAGCCTAGTATGAAACAATAGAGTTCGAATGACATTATTTAAAGTGCGTAACATGCGTTCAGATTTACCATTCTGTTGAGACGTGTATGGACATGAAAAACGGATTTGAATTTCGTTTTGAGCAACAAACTGATGAAATTTGTTATTGTTATATTCGCCTCCATTATCACATTGGAAAGATTTAATGCCAGTATCAAATGTGTTATTGACTAAAGATCAGAAATGCACACACTTGTTAAAAACATCAGATTTGGAACGAATTGGGTAGAACCACACAAAATGAGTGAAATCATCTAAAATTATGACATAATATTTAATTCCACTCAAACTTTCAATAGGAGATGTCCAAACATCAGAATGAATAAGTTCAAAGGGAAAACATGAAACAGAAGTAGACGAACTAAAAGGCAACCAAACATGTTTGCCCATTTGACACGCATGACATAAACTTGAGTCTTTAGTAGACGAACAAGAAATAACACGATTATCGACTAGATGCTTTAAAATATGATGATCGGGGTGACAAAGACATTGATGCCAGATTGATAGAGCAGTGGATATGAAAGCTTAAGTAGTTGTAGAAGTGGAACAATAGAGAGCACCAATGCTATGACATCGGATGATAATTTGTTTGGTACAAAAATCCAAACGAGTCAAATTCAACGGAACAATCATTTTCACGAACAAAACGACGAACATATATTAAATTTTTAATAATGGAAGGCGTAATTAAGACATTTTTTAGAGTCAAAGTACGATAAGGGTTAGAGAGTGGAAGAGTGGTGTGTCCCATTTTAGTTAAAGGTATTACAGATCCGTCACCAACTAATACAGATGGAGAAAAAAATACTATTTTTATCAGAAACACCCGTTGTGACAACCCGAACCTTTTTCCATTGACGTTAGCCCGATTCCATTAAATAAATCTTGAATTTTTATCTTGTTCTGTCAATTTCCTATGGTTTGGAAAATCATTTAAGTTATATAATTGAATATTATATAAGAGTCGGAGCCAAAATCACGCGAAAACCCGAGTTTCCTTCGAAAATCAACAGATTTTGGCCTGAGTGGTGCTCACGGCCGTGAACCCCGATCACGGCTGTAAACCCGATCAGGACCGTACACCCAGCCTGTATATACTTGACTCCTACCCTCATTTATATTTTTCTGGCCGCGAACACCTTTCTCTCTCTAAAATCATCACCCGGAAAACTCAAGTTTTCTCTTCATCTATCACTCAAATCCACCTTAGAACTCGTTTTGGAGCATCAAACGTCCATATTTTGCATCAAATCAATCATTGATGTTCTCGATTTCACGGCCGTAAACCCTTTAAATCTTCATATTTTACCAAGAACACCGATGTGACAACCGTCAAGTTCCGGTCAAGTCAAAGTCAACCAAAGTCAACAAGTCAAACCGGCCGACTCAATTAGCCCATGGGTACTAGGGTTTACGTTATGTAATTACTAAACAACTCGCTATTCTAATGAGAGATCATAAACCGAAAGTTCGTACATCTAGATTTCCTTAACCTAAAACTGTGGTAAATAACAAACCAAACCGATAAAACATTGTGCATACTCATTAGGAGTGTGTAAGATCCTTAAACATGACATAATAGGGCTTATGGACCTTGCATTGCGAAGCCGGACACTCACAATTGTCACACACGAAACCTCTCTCAATCGTTTTCACTCAATCTCTTTGTATGAGAAACCTCTCCAAGAATGTGAAATCTCTCCCAAATCTCTCTTTGTATTAGAAATCTCTCCAAAAATGTGGAATCTCTCCCAAATCTCTCTTCATATGTGAAATCTCTCCCAAATCTCTCTTTGTATGAGAAATCTCTCCAAGAATGTGAAATCTCTCCTAAACCTCTCTTTGTATAAGAAATCTCTCCACGAATGTGAAATCTCTCCCAAATCTCTCTTTGTATGATAAATCTCTCCAAGAATGTGAAATCTCTCTTTGTATGAGAAATCTCTCCAAGAATTTGAAATCTCTCCCAAATCTCTCTTTATACGAGAAATCTCTACAAGAATGTGAAATCTCTCCCAAATCTCTATTTGTATGAGAAATCTCTCCAAGAATGTGAAATCTCTCCCAAATCTCTCTTTGTATGAGAAATCTCTCCAAGAATGTGAAATCTCTCCCAAATCTCTCTTTGTATGAGAAATCTCTCCAAGAATGTGAAATCTCTCCCAAATCTCTCCAAGAAGGTGAAATCTCTCTCAAAACCTCTTTTGGATTTATTCTGATCATTTAGGGCATTCCGACACTTGACTTGGTGAAAAACCACTCGATACGGGGAGAATCCTTGGAAATTAGCCACTTAGGGCCGAAGCCTCTCTATAGGGGCCAAAACCCTCCTTGAACCGGAGTCTCCTTG
The DNA here is from genome assembly GCF_002870075.4 of Lactuca sativa. Taxonomy (NCBI): domain Eukaryota; kingdom Viridiplantae; phylum Streptophyta; class Magnoliopsida; order Asterales; family Asteraceae; genus Lactuca; species Lactuca sativa. Next base: position 238,876,958 of record NC_056627.2, read on the forward strand.
AGGATCCGCGGTCACCAAGCCGCAGCCGCAGCCAGCAAGCCGCAACCACCGACCGCAGCTGCATGGAGTAGCCCGCATCCGAGGTTCGCTTCCTGTTCTCCTGACTTCGGACCGCAACGCCTCCTTTCTTCATCCGTGGCTAAGCTTCCCTCCTCCTCGGACCGCACCCAAGTGACTAAGCCACTTCGGTTCTTGACTGCTGAGCCCGAGACCTCGTCCTGAACTTCGGATTTCACGTTTTTCACCCGGTTTTTGACTAATTCTCCATTTTAAGTCCGTTTTTAATCATTTTAACGCGGGATTTTCTCCAGAAATCATATTTTAACAATATAAGACCCTAAATATTCATAATTTGGGCATATTTTTATGGAAATATTTATTTAAAAATAAAATCTTTTAAGTGAGATCTTGAGGTGGAGTGTGAATCTTGTCATAATATTTGACACAAACCACCACCCCATGCCCATTTCTTTGACCAATCCTTGTACTCCTAGTCACTTCAAGACACTACACCTCTCTTTTCCCAACCACCCACGTCCAAAAGAGCTGAAGAACTCTCTTTCACTCTTCACTTCACACATTTTCCTCATTTTCACCAAGAAGATCAAACAACCTTTTCTCTCAAACATTCTCCCTCAAATTCAAGATTCAAGGCTGATTTTCAAGCTTTCTCACACTCTTGGTAAGTATAATTCATCCTCTCTATGATTATTACACTCCCCTTTACTCATATCATAGAATACTTACACAAATTCCATCACTTTTGTGCTTGATTCTCGAAAATCTTCTAGGCATCTTCAAGTGTTCTTGAGTTGAAAACTTCTCTCCTTCAACATCCACCCACTTACATCATATAAGGTGAGTTCATACCCCTACATTTTCATGTTTTCTTAAGTTTTTATGTCACACCCCAAAACCAAGAACGGCGGAAACGTTCTGGGGCGGAGGACGTCATGTAAGGTAATCACAACACAGTAAATGTAAATAGGCAAACAACATCATCCATTGCATTAAATATATAAATTTAATACATGTGTGTTCTGTAAAATTTTAGACACCCAAAAATATAACGTAAATCAAAATAACAAAATGATGAGTCTTGAGTACGCTCCATCATCTCAAAAGCTGGCATCGGTACCTGTCTACTGATGACCTGAGAATACAAGTTATTTTGAAAGAGTTTATCAGCATTAAGCTGGTGAGTTCATAAGTATTTTAGTGTCAATGTTCGTTGTCAAAAACGTTTGAACTTGTCCCAATGTATAAGTTTGTAAAAAATGTAAATAAATGTTTAAAAGTATTTGCAAAAGTTTGAATCTCTCAGAAAATCCTATATTTTCTATAATAGTAACCTTCCACCAAGGCTTAACCGTTTTGTAAACTCGTCTGTTGTAAAAGTGTGTGATTACCCAAGTATAACTATCATTTGATAAAATATAGTTTGTACATTAATGCTTTAAGTGAGATTATCACCAAAATATGTAATGGGTAATTCATTGTAGTACTGTAGTTTTGTATAATAAGAACTACCGTTGTACTGATTACTACTACCTTAAACCGGATTTATATTAAGGTATAATGTGATAATTGCACCATACTATCGACTGATAACAACGACATAAAGAACGGTCGTAATAACGGAATGACGTTTGGCACCCGCAGACCTGCAGGTCCGGCTGTAGCTAGCAGCAAGGTGTAGGATAGTCAATCCAGTATAGATCTATACGCAAACTCAACGCTCTCCCTCCAAGAGAATTCTGGCTACAACTCGGGCCATGACATTTAAGGCATGCTCCGATACAGTGGATCACATTTGTTATCGTATTCTTGCATGTGTGATGAAATGTTTCTTGTTCTAGTATAGTTGTATATGTTCTCGTAGTATAGTTGTATATATTCTCTTCCTAGTATAGACTCATGAATGAACTGACTCATTGATCTAGCAGTTGTAATAGTATGATTCTGTGTTACCCCGATGGTAACTTGTTAACAGTGCGTTTAGTACATATGATTATGGAAGTACTTTCATGTCTATATATGTATATTTGATATATAATTAATATGGAAACGACCTTCGGATGGTCACCCAAAATCCTATCAGACCACATCCAAATCGAGGAAAAGGAAACAAGGTGGATAGCCTTCCTAAGTCCTTTAAACATTATTTATACGTCTATACATATATGGGCATGCAATTTGTAATATAAAAGCATAAATAAGTATTTATAAGGCATTTGAAACATAAGTATTATTTTTAAAGAAAGATTGACTTGATGTCAATCTATAAAACCATTTGAAGGTGTAGATTTGATTAAAACAGTTTAAGTATAAGGAACATTTGCTTAAATCACAGTTGTAGTGTAAATTCGAAAAGTAAATGGGTTTGGAAAACATTTAGAAGTAAAACAGTTTGATAGATAGTTTGAATAGTGATAAAACCACTGATTTCCCTAGTTATTAATCACATGTGATTAGTACAATCACATGTGATTGAAACAATAACTATAAGTATTTAACTTGTATTCCCCCCTTTTGAAAGCATATAAAAGCATTTAGAATATTTAACAGGTTGATTAAGGGGTATGAAACTCACTTGATTGATTGAAGAAAGCGAGATGGAAAACCGGGCAGAGTTTCGTCTCGGAAAACGGATTTTTCTCGGGATTCTCGGGAATCTCGGGAGTAAAATCGACCCTCGGGACTTGAGCAAAAAGACCAGAGCTTCGGGTTATAACGGGCACGGAAAACGAGACAAAGTTGTGAGAGAGAGGAGAGAAATGAGCAACATTTTCGGAAAGCCTCGCATCCTATTTATAGGAAGGCTGAACCGCCTCCGAACGCGGGGCGTACGCTCGTACGCAGCGCGTACGCGTACGTCACGCATGACCGAGGCCTCGACTGCCTCGGTTCGGATGGGACGGGTTGCTGGGTACGCGGGTCGGATGGGACGGCGGGTCGGACGGGACAGCGGGTCGGACGGGTCGGAGCTTCGGACGGGTCGGACGGGTTAGAACTCTTCGGATAGTGCGACGTGGACGATCCGAGACCCTCGATCTCAGTACGCGGGGCGTACGAAGGTACGCGGGGCGTACTTCGGTCCAATCCGATGACTCCCCTTCGGATATTACCGGGAATTTATAATTAAATTTATATTTATTATAAATAAACTTCAAAAATTCATATCTCCCTCATACGAATTCCGTTTTTGACGTTCTTTATATCCTCGCGAAGGTGAGACCATGATCTACGACTTTCGTTTAGATTCCGTTGGCTAATTCCGAAATTATTTTTATTATTTATTTATTAAAATGACGTGATTAAGGAATTTCTTCAAAATTTCATAACTTCCTCATCCGGAGTCAGATTTGGACGTTCTTTTTATGTACGCAAACCTTGATATGATTCCTATTACTTTATTTAATCCGAATAAGATTTTAGGAAGGTTACATTTTGACCTAAATTTGATCGGTTTTACATTACATTGACCCGAAATATCGGGTTGTCACATCATCCCCCCGTTAGAAGGAATTTCGTCCCGAAATTAGAATTTTAAGCAAGTTAGAAATTACGAATAACTAAGCAAAAAGGTGAGGGTATTTCAGTTTCATCTGATCCTCACGTTCCCAAGTGAATTCCGGTCCTCGCTTGGCATTCCAGCGAACCTTCACGATAGGGATACGGCTTTGCTTTGTCTGCTTGACCTCACGGTCCATGATCTCTATAGGTTCTTCCACGAAGTTGAGGCTCTCGTTGATTTCGATCTCGTCGAGTGGGATTACAAGAGTCTCGTCGGATAGACACTTTTTCAAGTTAGATACGTGGAATGTAGAATGTACGTTACGAAGTGCGTCTGGTAGTTCGAGTTTGTAAGCTACGGGGCCGACTCTTGCAAGAATCTCGAAAGGCCCTATGTACCTCGGATTAAGCTTCCCACGCTTGCCGAAACGTATCAAGCCCTTCCAGGGTGAGACTTTGAGGAGGACTCGGTCTCCCACCTGAAATTCCAAAGGTTTCCTTCGCTTATCAGCGTAGCTCTTCTGTCGGTCTCTAGAGGCTTTCAATCGTTCACGGATCTGAACGATTTTCTCTGTTGTTTCCCGAATGATCTCCGGACCGGTGAGAGTACTATCGGAAGTTTGCCCCCTGGCTAATTGGGTATCACCCACCTCAGCCCAGCACAGAGGGGATCTGCACTTACGGCCGTAGAGAGCTTCAAATGGAGCAGCCTTGATGCTCGTGTGATAACTGTTATTATAGGAAAACTCGACAAGGGGTAAATGAGTATCCCATGCCTTCCCAAAGTCAATCACGCAGGCTCGCAACATATCTTCTAGAGTTTGGATGGTCCTCTCACTCTGTCCGTCGGTCTGAGGATGGTAGGCGGTGCTCATGTCCAGCCTCGTTCCTAGGGAATGTTGTAGTGATTGCCAAAATCTTGAGGTGAACCTACTATCTCTATCGGAGATAATGGACATAGGTACACCATGTAGCCGTACGATTTCCCTAATGTATGTTCTCGTAAGCTTCTCCATCTTGTCGGTTTCTTTGATAGGCAGGAAGTGTGCAGACTTGGTCAATCTATCAACGATGACCCATATGGTGTCAAGTCCACCCGTTGTCTTGGGCAACTTGGTTATGAAATCCATAGTGATCCGCTCCCACTTCCATTCCGGGATCTCTGGTTGCTGCAATAAACCAGAGGGCTTCTGGTACTCGACCTTAACCTTTGCGCAAGTAAGGCATTTACTTACGAAGGTAGCAATCTCTGCTTTCATATTAGGCCACCAGTATAGCTTCTTAAGATCCAGATACATCTTATCTGAGCCTGGGTGGACGGAATACCGAGTGTTGTGCGCCTCGGTCATGACCAAGTCTCGGAAGCCACCATGTTTCGGTGTCCAGATCCGGTTCATGAAAAATAAAGCTCCGTCACCCTTGGCTTCTAAATTCTTGTCCATTCCTCTAAGGGATTCTCTTGACACATTTTCAGATTTCATGGCCTCAAGTTGAGCCGCCTGAATTTGCTTAGTCAGGTGTGAATGGATGGTTATCGATAATGACTTGACTTTGCGACCAGAATATTCCTTCCGACTTAGGGCGTCTGCTACTACGTTGGCTTTACCCGGATGATAACGAATATCGCATTCGTAATCACTGAGTAGCTCGACCCATCGTCGTTGTCTCATGTTGAGCTCCTTCTGATCGAAAATGTGTTGTAAACTCTTGTGGTCCGTAAAGATAGTGCTCTTCGTTCCATACAAGTAATGTCTCCAGATCTTCAGAGCAAACACTACTGCTCCTAGCTCAAGATCGTGGGTCGTGTAGTTAACCTCGTGTGTCTTCAATTGTCTTGAGGCGTAGGCGATGACCTTTCCTCGCTGCATCAGAACACATCCGAGTCCTTGGTTTGATGCATCGCAATAAACTACGAAGTCTTCTATTCCTTCGGGAAGGGATAGTATTGGTGCGGTGCACAAGGCTCGTTTGAGCGTTTGGAACGCTCTTTCTTGTTTCTCTTCCCAGTCAAAGGCCACACCTTTCTGGGTTAGGGTTGTAAGAGGCTTCGCTATTCGTGAGAAGTTCTGAATGAACCTGCGGTAGTAGCCAGCGAGACCTAGAAATTGACGAATTTCTGTAGGAGTCTTCGGTGCTGACCAGTTCTCAATGGCCTTAATTTTGGATGGGTCCACGTGGATTCCCTCTTCGCTTACCACGTGTCCTAAGAATTCGACTCTTCGGATCCAAAATTCACATTTCGAGAACTTCGCATAAAGTTTCTCTTTTCGTAATGTCCCTAGAACTTGTCGCAGATGATCGCCATGTTCTTTCTTACTTCGGGAGTAGATTAGGATGTCGTCAATGAAAACGATGACGAACTGATCCAAGTAGGGTCGGCATACTCTATTCATCAAATCCATGAATACTGCGGGCGCATTGGTCAATCCGAATGGCATCACCACGAACTCGTAATGTCCGTAACGAGTTCGGAAGGCGGTCTTCGACACATCCTCCTCTAGCACTCGTAACTGGTGATACCCGGATCTCAGATCAATCTTAGAAAAATAGTTCGCCCCTTGCAGTTGGTCAAATAGATCATCTATGCGTGGTAGAGGATAACGATTCTTGACCGTCAGTTTGTTGAGTTCTCTGTAGTCAATACACATACGGAAGGATCCGTCCTTCTTCTTAACAAACAAGACCGGTGCTCCCCAAGGTGAGAAACTTGGCCTTATAAATCCCTTGCTGAGCAGTTCGTTAAGTTGACCAGAGAGTTCTTGCATCTCGGCTGGTGCTAAACGGTAGGGCGACTTGGCTACTGGGGTAGCTCCTGGGACTAAGTCGATTCTGAACTCGACTTGTCGTTGCGGAGGTAATCCGGGTAGTTCTTCTGGGAAAACGTCGGGGAAGTTGCTCACTACTGGGAGGTTCTTTAGTTCTTTCGTTTCTAGGTTCGTGTCGACGACGTGAGCAAGGAATGCGTGGTATTCCTTACGCAGGTATTTCTGTGCTTGAATACTTGATATGATGCGAAGACTTGCACCGGGTTTGTCGCCATAGACTATAAGAGTTTCGTTAGACGGAAGGTTTAGACGGACTGCTTTCTCGTAGCACATGATGTCGGCACGATGAAGGCCTAACCAGTCCATGCCAATGATGACGTCGAAACTTTTTATTGAGACTGGCATGAGGTCGATTGGAAATGAATGGTTGTCTAGGGTTAGGGTACAACCTAAGTATATGCTACTCGTATTTTCAGTTTTTCCATTAGCCATTTCTACTGTAAATAGTTCTTTGAGTGCGTGCGGTGGTTGATTAAGCATGCGAGCGAATTTATGGTTTACGAAGCTTCGCTCCGCTCCACTATCGAATAGAATGCATGCATAGGAGTTATCGAGGAGGAACGTACCGGTTACTACTGTCGGGTCAGCAACTGCTTCCCCGTGGCCAATAGCTAGTACCCTCCCTGCTCCTCCAGCATTCCTCGCTTTGGGGCAGTCCCTCTTAAAGTGGCCTGCTTCGCCACATCCATAGCAGGTCGGGCTCGCGCCAGAGCCAGGGACTTGGTTGATAGGTTGTGCCGGGAACTTACAGAATCGGACGGTGTGTCCTTTCTTGTTGCAGTTAGAGCACTGCAATTCACGGCAGGGGCCGTTGTGGTGGTAGCTGCATTTGTTGCACTTGGGCGAACTTCCAGCATACCGACTAACCGGGGCAGTAGTAGTAGTAGGGGTTACTGCGGCATGAATTGCCACCAGTTGCTGCTTTTTGGCAGCCTGCTGCTTCTTCCTTTCATCCCAGAATTTCCGCTTAGTATCGGCGGGTTTGGAGGGTTCCGGGATGGCTAGGGTGGTTGTGGTTGCAGGGGTTTTGACTCCATGGTCAATGAGTCGTTGTGCCAATCGTTTGGCACTGTCGAAGGTAGCGGGGTTTGACGCTAGCACATTCCCCTGATACGGAGGCACTAATCCCCATATGTACCTCTCGATCTTCTTCCCCTCGGTGGGAACCATATTGGGGCAGAGGGCCACCAGCTCGCTGAATCGGGCAGTATAAGCGACCACATTGGTGCCCTTCATTGACAGGTTCCAGAGTTCCTGCTCCAGTTTCTGGATCTCGCCCCTCGGGCAGTATTCCTCAGTCATGAGGTCTTTCATTGTTTCCCAGCCCATGTCGTTGGCTACGACGAGAGTTAGTGCTTTGACGTGGCCGTTCCACCACGTTAGGGCTTTACCCTCAAAAGTGCATGCGGCGTATTTTACCTTGCACGCAGCAGGGCATGAACAAATTTCGAAGACTGATTCAGTCTTCTCGAACCATTGTGAGAGAGCAATGACTCCGCCGGTGCCATAGAAAGGCTTCGGCTTGCAGTTTGTAAAATCCTTGTAAGAGCACTCCCTTGAGCGCACAGGGATTTCGACCGGAATAGATTCCACAGGGGTTCCACCTCTGCTGGCATCAGAAGAGTGATACTGAGCCATGGCAGTTGCCACTGCTGCAGCTACAACAGCATTCAGGGCTACAGTATCGATGACCGGAGGCGGAGGAGGTGGTGGAGGTGCAGGATTATTCCTATTCCTAGGAGACTTGCGAGGAGGCATCCTTTAGCTGAAAGTTTAAAAAGATAAGAAAGATGGTAAGAATCAATTTGTAAGCAACGCGAGAGTGACCCATGGACTAGCTAAACATAGTCCAACAGTTGAAAGGGTGCTTGAAACCACAACAAGCATTATTAGTAGGAAAGCACAAGTGTATAGATTTTTCCCAGATAGATAGATCTCAAAATCCTGGTATTACCGATGTAATAAGTTCAGTGAAAATTGACCTAACTGTAGGTCATACATCATACTATATAGAAAAGTTTGACAGTCCTTAGATTTCAAATTTGAGTACGGAAAGTTAGAAATATTTTACACATAAGTGTTACTTGGAGCACAGATATTAGAGGCTATCCTTTAATTAAAAGACGGAGATGTACTAGACATCAACCAACGGCGATGGGAAAAATCCCGGGCGAGTACCGCGGTCGGACACTTGACGAAACACCTCTTGAATGGGTCGATCCTGAGTCCTCTGACGAGCTCGAAGTTCCAATATTTCAGCTCGTGAGGCAGCCAACTGCTATTGCAGGGTTTTATTTGTCCTCCGGGTCCGTTCCATGTCTTCTTCAAGACGGCGGATGCTGACTGTGTTGACACCTGAGTCGGCATCAATCTCTATGACCCGGTCGACGGCTGCTCCACCTTGCTCGACAATACGAGCCATTCTGCAGATAATGACAGGCAGAGCTCGGTCAGTAGAGCCACCATCGCTGACGTTGTAAAAGGTTCGGTCCCCAAAGTATGGTAAGGGTTGACCCTGATCATCGCTCCAGCGGTTCAGGTTGTTTGCCCACATGGGTGTAGGGCCTGGAAATACTGGTCGAGGGTTGTTGTTCGGGGCTTGACCTACAATTGGTAGGTTGTTGACTTCAGGCTCGGAGTCGGACCCATCTGAAAAGCCTTCTGCGAGGTGATCATCCAAAGGGATTGGATGATCAACTTTGGGCTCTTCATCGATCCACCCGGCATTGCCTTCATTGGGAAAGTACGGGTCGCCATGATGGATATCTAGCCATCAAGATCTATGCGAGAATAGAGGTATAAGAATATAGTATACGTGTAACTAGTAGCGCAAAATACTCCTATAGTATTTTAAGTTTAAATTCTATTGATCTTCTTGTGGTATTGTTGGTAAGTTTTTAGACTTGTTAACCTATCACAACCATTCTAAGGCATGTGCTAATCACTCCTAGGATCAGCATAGTTGATCAGGCTATGCCATTCCCAGGACTGACCATACATCCCCGAGCTCACTTGTGATATTTAACAATCGTAATACTTTTGTTCTTGTCATTGTGACACTTATTTTAGTATGAATGCAGACTAGTATACTTAGTTAAATATTTTATTATTTTAAGTATAGACTCTTGGTCAGAGTTTAATCCCCAATGGGTTTATAGTTTAGTATATCTTTTATGGGTTGATATACTCAATTCACTATAAACAATGCTCTGATACCAATCTGTCGCACCCCAAAACCAAGAACGGCGGAAACGTTCTGGGGCGGAGGACGTCATGTAAGGTAATCACAACACAGTAAATGTAAATAGGCAAACAACATCATCCATTGCATTAAATATATAAATTTAATACATGTGTGTTCTGTAAAATTTTAGACACCCAAAAATATAACGTAAATCAAAATAACAAAATGATGAGTCTTGAGTACGCTCCATCATCTCAAAAGCTGGCATCGGTACCTGTCTACTGATGACCTGAGAATACAAGTTATTTTGAAAGAGTTTATCAGCATTAAGCTGGTGAGTTCATAAGTATTTTAGTGTCAATGTTCGTTGTCAAAAACGTTTGAACTTGTCCCAATGTATAAGTTTGTAAAAAATGTAAATAAATGTTTAAAAGTATTTGCAAAAGTTTGAATCTCTCAGAAAATCCTATATTTTCTATAATAGTAACCTTCCACCAAGGCTTAACCGTTTTGTAAACTCGTCTGTTGTAAAAGTGTGTGATTACCCAAGTATAACTATCATTTGATAAAATATAGTTTGTACATTAATGCTTTAAGTGAGATTATCACCAAAATATGTAATGGGTAATTCATTGTAGTACTGTAGTTTTGTATAATAAGAACTACCGTTGTACTGATTACTACTACCTTAAACCGGATTTATATTAAGGTATAATGTGATAATTGCACCATACTATCGACTGATAACAACGACATAAAGAACGGTCGTAATAACGGAATGACGTTTGGCACCCGCAGACCTGCAGGTCCGGCTGTAGCTAGCAGCAAGGTGTAGGATAGTCAATCCAGTATAGATCTATACGCAAACTCAACGCTCTCCCTCCAAGAGAATTCTGGCTACAACTCGGGCCATGACATTTAAGGCATGCTCCGATACAGTGGATCACATTTGTTATCGTATTCTTGCATGTGTGATGAAATGTTTCTTGTTCTAGTATAGTTGTATATGTTCTCGTAGTATAGTTGTATATATTCTCTTCCTAGTATAGACTCATGAATGAACTGACTCATTGATCTAGCAGTTGTAATAGTATGATTCTGTGTTACCCCGATGGTAACTTGTTAACAGTGCGTTTAGTACATATGATTATGGAAGTACTTTCATGTCTATATATGTATATTTGATATATAATTAATATGGAAACGACCTTCGGATGGTCACCCAAAATCCTATCAGACCACATCCAAATCGAGGAAAAGGAAACAAGGTGGATAGCCTTCCTAAGTCCTTTAAACATTATTTATACGTCTATACATATATGGGCATGCAATTTGTAATATAAAAGCATAAATAAGTATTTATAAGGCATTTGAAACATAAGTATTATTTTTAAAGAAAGATTGACTTGATGTCAATCTATAAAACCATTTGAAGGTGTAGATTTGATTAAAACAGTTTAAGTATAAGGAACATTTGCTTAAATCACAGTTGTAGTGTAAATTCGAAAAGTAAATGGGTTTGGAAAACATTTAGAAGTAAAACAGTTTGATAGATAGTTTGAATAGTGATAAAACCACTGATTTCCCTAGTTATTAATCACATGTGATTAGTACAATCACATGTGATTGAAACAATAACTATAAGTATTTAACTTGTATTCCCCCCTTTTGAAAGCATATAAAAGCATTTAGAATATTTAACAGGTTGATTAAGGGGTATGAAACTCACTTGATTGATTGAAGAAAGCGAGATGGAAAACCGGGCAGAGTTTCGTCTCGGAAAACGGATTTTTCTCGGGATTCTCGGGAATCTCGGGAGTAAAATCGACCCTCGGGACTTGAGCAAAAAGACCAGAGCTTCGGGTTATAACGGGCACGGAAAACGAGACAAAGTTGTGAGAGAGAGGAGAGAAATGAGCAACATTTTCGGAAAGCCTCGCATCCTATTTATAGGAAGGCTGAACCGCCTCCGAACGCGGGGCGTACGCTCGTACGCAGCGCGTACGCGTACGTCACGCATGACCGAGGCCTCGACTGCCTCGGTTCGGATGGGACGGGTTGCTGGGTACGCGGGTCGGATGGGACGGCGGGTCGGACGGGACAGCGGGTCGGACGGGTCGGAGCTTCGGACGGGTCGGACGGGTTAGAACTCTTCGGATAGTGCGACGTGGACGATCCGAGACCCTCGATCTCAGTACGCGGGGCGTACGAAGGTACGCGGGGCGTACTTCGGTCCAATCCGATGACTCCCCTTCGGATATTACCGGGAATTTATAATTAAATTTATATTTATTATAAATAAACTTCAAAAATTCATATCTCCCTCATACGAATTCCGTTTTTGACGTTCTTTATATCCTCGCGAAGGTGAGACCATGATCTACGACTTTCGTTTAGATTCCGTTGGCTAATTCCGAAATTATTTTTATTATTTATTTATTAAAATGACGTGATTAAGGAATTTCTTCAAAATTTCATAACTTCCTCATCCGGAGTCAGATTTGGACGTTCTTTTTATGTACGCAAACCTTGATATGATTCCTATTACTTTATTTAATCCGAATAAGATTTTAGGAAGGTTACATTTTGACCTAAATTTGATCGGTTTTACATTACATTGACCCGAAATATCGGGTTGTCACATTTTAGGGGGGGAATACAAGTTAAAACACCAAGAATATAACTAAACTTTTCTAACAACTTTCATCAGAAAAGTTGGACTCCATTCACGGACTGTTTTGGACAACTTAAACATTCTAGTTTTGAAAACTGTTTTAGGTGCAAGTAGTTCCAGTTCTTAGCTTTAAAATGAATACTTGCACATCTCCATACGATTTTTCTACAATTTATGGTGATTTTTACAAAACTGCCTATCATTTCAAACATCAATCCGGACCAGTCTGTGATTATGGACTTGTTCACACAAGTTAGAGGTCATTAAAATTCATAATAAAAATTATGAACAAACTAGACTCATTTCCCAACTCTCAGAACTTACGGATTTTGATTTGGACCTTTGATGATGTTTCTATAAATTTTCTAAGAACAGTAAATGAAAATATTAATCACAGAAAAATGCTATCAATTTCATTTCACCTTGTAACATGTTGAGCAAGGTGTATATCATTATGTGAATATATGATTTTGAAAATAAATGAAATTTTGACCTAGTATATAGTCATACATCAGTTAACAAATGGAGTTTTCTAGATAAAGCATAGAAATAACGATTTGATATGATCATAGCACATCTATTACATACAAACATTTTAACAAACTATGTTAAAGTATAGTTCATGTACATTACCACTTCTACCCTTGTTTTGATAAACTATAATAGGTATGTTTTATGTTTCCATTAACACAACAAACACATTTCGAAAGGTTTTATTCCCACAGAAAAAGGTTTTACACTCACGCACACCACACGTAAACTAGTTAACCTAAATTGCGAGACATTCTCTTTGCGTACGTTCGAGTGCGGGATTTAAATTCCTGGTAGCTATAATTAGAGTCTCTTGTTGGGAGAACGTGATAGTTGTGTATGGATCTATATTGGGTTAGACACCCCACACCTGAGCTGCATGCAACAGCTAGACCGGCAGGTCTGTGGTGACAAGTGTCATTTCAGTTTCGCGACGCCTGAGAAACGTCGTGGCAGGTTCATTCAGTCATAGTATGGTTATAGCGGCTCACTTAGGGAGTTAACAACACATAAAGTTTATGATGATTTTCATAAATCAAAAGGGGTTTTATGTCGATTTAAAATCACTTTTTATATCAATAATTACAGATATTATTGTATACTTTCCCTCTTGGTATTTAAGACTACACACCATTCATTATGGGATTTTTCTCAAATCAGAAAGGGTTTTACGCCAATTTAAAACCACTTTTATATCGTTAAGTATGACAAATACTTGTTCATTCTCGGTCCCGGTATTTAGGACCACATAACTTTTATAAGGAAAATAGTGGATTTTTCTTGGTAACACACCGCACATTACAAAGAACGGTTTCCAAACTCTTTATCTAAAAAGCTTATGAACTCACCAACCTTTGTGTTGACACTTTTTCAAACAACTTGTATTCTCAGGAATTCACTGAAACAGGAAATCAACAGCGTTTTGAGGATGGGTCGATAAATCGTTAAACAGTTTATTTTGTCATCATAATGTAATTGATTTGAATCATGTAAACATATACCTTGGTGTAACTTTTTCAATTACATTTATGATGGTTGTATTTACTTTGAGCACTATTATACTCGCTGTTGTGATACTATACATGAAGTCCTCCACCCCGGACGTTTCCGCCATCTTTGGTTTGGGGGTGTGATAGATTGGTATCAGAGCATTGTTTATAGTGAACCAAGTATATCGAACCACATAAGATATACAAACTATAAATGCATTGGGACTAAGGTCTCTGATTTAAAGTTTTCAAAACAATTATACTTTTAGAAATAAATAGTTTCTTATTAAAAGTATACATGCATGCATACATACTAAGGTCAACATCATTCTAGAACGAAACAAAAGTAATGATTGTTGAATGGCACAAGTAGGCTTGGGGATGTATAGTCAGGTCTGGGAAGGACATAGCCTGATCAAATATGTCTAACCCAGAATTGATTAGCATATGCCCGAGAATGGTTGTGGCATTGCAACAAGTCTAAAAACTTACCAATTCTATTTACAAACAAACATTGAAAAGCACAAATCAAACATTAAAATACTATAGGAGTATTTTGTAATACTATAACCTACTTATGTGAAAACTATAGACCCCTATAAGTAATTAATTATAGAGTTAGACGCCTAGTAGTTATCTCTTCCACTCCTATTCTCGCACGTAAGACATAGCAAGATCCTACTTACCGGATGACCCCTATTTTCCCAACACGAACCCGAGAAATGGTGAATGGTTATGAGAAGAATCGGAAGCGGAACCGGAGGTAATCAATCCTCCATGCATAGCAAGGGTTCCCGCAAACCGTTTCGACTACATCGAACCTATGCCCCGTTGGGCAACCGTGATCGAGGTTTGAAGTCGACAGTAAGGACAGCAACCACCATGTGGAGACCAACGAGGATGCTATGACCTCAACCACGGGGGACCGACTGACAGAGCCCTCCCGGCGAAGACCCGACAGATCGCGAACATCGGGGATTAACACAGGAAGACTGCAATCCGAGTTCGAAAATTTAGCTCTACTACAGACCCTACCGTCTCACGTACCCGAGACTCGGAATTAGACTACTATTTCCAAGACCAAATCTCTTTTTAGGACCTTGTTGCCACTCGTGAAGAGGAAAGAGAGTAACAGGGTAGACACACGACATTCAAAGAGAGGACGATTGCAACCAAACATCGATTGGCAAGGCTGCAAGGTGCATCGACTTTGTCTCAGACATCGCAAGGGATGGATCGTCGTGAGTAGAATTCATACCGCTCGCAAGACCTCGTAAAATAGGTTCATGAGTATGCGTTGGTGCTACTCTATTCTGAGCGTAAACATGACATTGCGATTTAAGCGGTCATACTGATCAAGGGATCTAGTTGCTATCAAAACTTTTCTCTACAATAGTCTGGAGTAAACCTAAATCTAGGTCAAAATTTTTCGCTGAAGCCAGAATTACTAGAATCATATTAACAAGAGGGGCTTAGGACATACCTAAGCATACATCAATTGGTCATAATAAGGACCTAGCTTGGGTCAACTTACAAGGTTTTACTGGGATACAGAATTTCTAAAACACTTGAGTTTATCATATAAAGACCCTCGTTATGAACCGTTTACAGAATACCCTTAACAACCGAATTACGTCACAAATCGATATAAGATAAACTTAGTGATAAAACTCGCGACATAGCCATTCTAAAAACTCATTATCGTCTCACCTTTAAACATTTTGTTGAGAGGTTCCTTCTTCGTAGATCTATGGGGTGCGATCGTATAGGCACTAATACACCGGGTCCCATCAAAACTCCTCAGCCAAGTGTGTTTGGACAAACATGATTCTAAGATGAGTAAAGCTTAACGCTCGTATGAAACGTACTCCTACCCACTGCCATAACTCCATCTCAGGAACGTTAGCAGAAACACTAGGAATAGTACAGTAATGTGCAAAACTTTATATGCGTGAATATAAATCGTAAGGATGCACTTGAGATAATTATTTCCACAAACAAAGTCGTTTTTCATCGTGAAACAGAGCTATGTCTTCACCAAGAGGCAACCACCAGTAGTAGATGCCTTACTTTCTTTCCCTGCTAAAAAGAAATCGTTTTCCTATCTATGTCCTATGTGGTATTTTTTTTTTCTATGAAACTATCTTGTACTATGGGTACTTTTAGTTAGGCCTTTAGGCGGCCAAAACTCTCCTACTCTGGATGTGATGTAAGACCCCCCCCCCCCCCCCTACAAGGTCAATTTTCCCTAGCCTGTTACATCTTAAACATCAATGACATTGTCAGTCGGCTAAATTATGTGTCACTCCTTGTTTAAATACTTCCATCCTACTATCATAGGAGTCTATCTGAAACCCACTCTAGTCAAGTTATTAGACTAGGGTAATTTAGCTCCGAGATCGTTCCCAATACTATTTCAAAGGTTGGATCATGTTACTCACAAACCAATGGAACCCATTTTGAACGACAAAACGTCATGAGACCATTCTACGAACTCATTTCTACCCTGTAATAGGACTGCATCATAGGGATGTAGGTCAAACCTTCGAGAACATACTACTACTCTATAGGTGAACGGTTGAAAGACATCTTAGTTCAATGATGGACTTTGCTAGGAATTCTAGTTCATTAAGAGGGATCGATAAGAATGTTATTAATATGACTTCATCCCTTATACATTCCACAGTTATATATAACAAAGACCTGGTAGACAATAGAATGTGAGATTTCTAACTTAGTTTCTTTTCCTCGTTGGGATGTGAAACTAAAGTAGAATCACACATTTCACTATCCGCCCAGTCTTGGTTATATCATAATGGGTATAAGTTAAGTCTTCATGTATAATGACTCATCTCTTAGTCAGACTCAAAATAATATAGAGTCAACCTTGGTCACTCACAAACTCCTTGTCAGCCGATCAACAAAGCCCCTATCCTTCATATCAACGCCGCCGCATTCCAAGCCACAGTAACAACTGTCCTTGCAAACCTTAATGCTGAAAACGCAATCACGACTACCAAAGGAATTAAAAAAATTCCGATCGATGTATCAATCTAGGAAACCACGAAAGGGCAACAGTCACGGGTGTATAAAGTTGTAAACCGAGAGGAGGAGACAAAATCGCCGAGCTCGAAAAGAGCGCCAACGATCCCGAAGACTTGCCATACAACAACAGTGAGTGGCAACTCCTGCCCCCTTCAGCACTAGCACGACCCATTCCTCAAGTCCCTGGCATCGGGACCAACCCTGCACACCAAGGTGGTGGTAAAACCGGACCCCATAAAAGGAAATTTTCGAAGTAGATGAACGAGGAAGGAACCCGTGTCCACGTAACTCTGACTAAACACCTCCCTTCCACCACAAATGCTAGTACAAGCCATATATGTCACCAATGCGGCGAGATAGGACACCTCAAAAAGGACTGTCCAATAATAAAGAACTCCGGCATGGACAGGAAGATACTAAGGATCACTGCCGCAGGAGAAACTACTCCGGACCCCGTTAAAAATATCTAAGACATTCGTGGTAACAGACTCGTAAACTGTTTAAAACTAGTGCAACAAGAGTCTTATCTTTTGCAAGACCCAGTCAGTATACCTAGTTCGCAACAATAGCCTTGTAGTAAATATATAGCACTGTAACTCTGTTAAAAGTTGCATAGTTGTGTTGTCTGTAACGCCTTTGCAATCAAATTTAGTGCCTTTATTTCAAGTGACTCCGATTTTTATCATACGAATGGAGTCCATTCGATCCTCACAATACCAGTTTCATGCGTAAATCTCTTCCTCCGAAATCATCTTTCTGGCGAAGCCGTCATTCCAGAACTCCGAAGTACTCATGCGTAGAGTACCTCAGGTTTCTTATCCTTTTCCGAAGAAACCTGAACAAGCCTCCCTGAAGTACCGCTCGGGCAGTACGTCAAGTTCAACCTAAAGACCCGTATGGTTAATCTATCGCTAAAGAATATATACACAAGGGCGGTATATAACCAAGGTTCTACAGGTTTAGAATTAATGGTTCCCCTTTTATTCTTTTCCTCGTTGGGGTGTGAGCTTAAAGAAGAATCATTTATTCAATTACTTTTTCAATCTTAATTTTATACAACTCCAGTAACCAGATCACCCTACAGTCTAACCTCCCTACCGAGCTTAAAGAACTGTCAGGTCAAACCTATCGAACTACTCGACAATGGAATTGAAGAACCAAGCTTCTCACCATGGAGAGCTCCGGTCTTGTTCTTCAAATAGAAAGGCAAATTACTCGTAGGTCCATCGACTTCAGAGGTCCCGATAATATTTCTAGTAGAAACCATTACTATCTGCCTCGTATAGACGAATAGGCCGATAAATCGCAAGGAATGAGGTACCTTTCAGGAATTGAACCTGAGATCTGAATATCACCGGTCGCGAGTATTGGAGAAGGATGCCCGAGGACAATCCTCCAAATTCGATGCGGACGCTGCAAGTCTATAGTGATACCTCTCGGATAGGACCAACCCGCTCGTGGTCTTCATGAACTTAATGAATAGGGTATGCCATTCTTACTAGGATCAGTTGGTCATTGTCCTTGAAAATGACTTGCTTATCTACCCTAGTAGTAAGAAGAAAACCAAAAAGAGCAGCTACAACAAACCATGGGAACAATTCGATCAGATAAGCCTTACCTGAAGTTCTTTAGATACGAGTTTTGGAATTGAAGAGTCAAATTCCTAAGACACACTATTAGTGATGTGGGAATTCCTGAGGACCCTTTCAATTAATCAAAACCACGGAAAAATTGTCAGCACCAAAGGCGTCGATGGGAATTCGCCGAAATTCTAGGTCTCGCTGACCTACCGTCTTAGTTCCTTTAGAATTTCTCGCAAATTACGGAACCCTCTTACGAATTTGACCCTGAAGGGAGCAACCCTTTTCTGGGAAGAGAAGCAAGAGGGAGAAACCTTTAGAACTTCAGAGTAAGAGACCAAATTCCTCTGGAAGCCTCGCTCTGGGAAGGCTTAGTACACTTCGGAAAGCATGGAAAGCTAAAACCCAAGATAATTAGGCCCTCCTAGATTCTTGTTAGAATCAGCCCTATAACTCGCAACTTCAATCTACCCCGCGAGCTTGGTAAAGTACATTCTACCCGCCACATCTCAAACTTACAGAAGTATCTATCCGACGAGACTCTTGTAATCCCCCTCGACGAGATCGAGTTCCACAAGAGCCTCACCTTCGTGGAAGAACCGTAGTGACCATGGACCGAGAGGCCAAGCGGACGAAGCAACGCCGCTTCCCATTAGTGCAGGTTCGCTGGAATACTAACCAAGGACTTAGATTCACTTGGGAGCGTGAGAATCAGTCGATTAGGAAGTATCCCACTTCTTGGCTCGATTATTCATGCCTACTCCTTACCTAAATTCAAATTTCGGGACGAAATTCCCTCTAACGGGGGGATGACGTGACAACCGTCAAGTTTCGGTCAAGTCAAAGTCAACAAGTCAAACCGGCCGACTCAATTAGCCCATAGGTACTAGGGTTTATGTTATGTAATTACTAAACAACTAGCTATTCTAATGAGAGATCATAAATCGAAAGTTCGTACATCTAGATTTCCTTAACCTAAAATTATGGTAAGTAACAAACCAAACCGATAAAACATTGTGCATACTCATTGGGAGTGTGTAAGATCCTTAAACATGACATCATGGGGATTATGGACCTTGCGTTGCGAAGCCGGACACTCACAATTGTCACAAACGAAACCTCCCTCAATCGTTTTCACTCTATCTCTTTGTATGAGAAACCTCTCCAAGAATGTGAAATCTCTCCCAAATCTCTCTTTGTATGAGAAATCTCTCCAAAAATGCGGAATCTTTCCCAGATCTCTCTCCATATGTGAAATCTCTCCCAAATCTCTCTTTGTATGAGAAATCTCTCCAAGAATGTGAAATCTCTCCCAAATCTCTCTTTGTATGAGAAATCTCTCCAATAATGTGAAATCTCTCCCAAATCTCTCTTTGTATGAGAAATCTCTCCAAGAATGTGAAATCTCTCCCTAATCTCTCCAAGAATGTGAAATCTCTCCCAAATCTCTCTTTGTATGAGAAATCTCTACAAGAATGTGAAATCTCTCCCAAATCTCTATTTGTATGAGAAATCTCTCCAAGAATGTGAAATCTCTCCCAAATCTCTCTTTGTATGAGAAATCTCTCCAAGAATGTGAAATCTCTCCCAAATCTCTCTTTGTATGAGAAATCTCTCCAAGAATGTGAAATCTCTCCCAAATCTCTCCAAGAAGGTGAAATCTCTCTCAAAACCTCTTTTGGATTTATTCTGATCATTTAGGGCATTCCGACACTTGACTTGGTGAAAAACCACTCGATACGGGGAGAATCCTTGGAAATTAGCCACTTAGGGCCGAAGCCTCTCTATAGGGTCCAAAACCCTCCTTGAACCGGAGTCTCCTTGAGGATCCGCGGTCACCTAGCCGCAGCCGCAGCCAGCAAGCCGCAGCCACCGACCGCAGCCGCATGGAGCAGCCCGCATCCGAGGTTCGCTTCCGGTTCTCCTGACTTCGGACCGCAGCGCCTCCTTTCTTCATCCGCGGCTAAGCTTCCCTCCTCCTCGGACCGCACCCAGGCGACTAAGCCACTTCGGTTCTTGACTGTTGAGCCCGAGACCTCGTCTTGAACTTCGGATTTCACGTTTTTCACCCGGTTTTTGACTAATTCTCCATTTTAAGTCCGTTTTTAATTATTTTAACGCGAGATTTTCTCCAGAAATCATATTTTAACAATATAAGGCTCTAAATATTCATAATTTGGGCATATTTTTATGGAAATATATTTAAGAATAAAATCTTTTAAGTGAGATCTTGAGGTGGAGTGTGAATCTTGCCATAATATTTGATACAAACCACCACCCCATGCCCATTCCTTTGACCAATCCTTGTACTCCTAGTCACTTCAAGACACTACACCTCTCTTTTCCCAGCAACCCACGTCCAAAAGAGCTGGAGAACTCTCTTTCACTCTTCACTTCACACATTTTCCTCATTTTCACCAAGAAGATCAAACAACCTTTTCTCTCAAACATTCTCCCTCAAATTCAAGATTCAAGGCTGATTTTCAAGCTTTCTCACACTCTTGGTAAGTATAATTCATCCTCTCTATGATTATTACACTCCCCTTTACTCATATCATAGAATGCTTACACAAAGTCCATCACTTTGGTGGTTGATTCTCGAAAATCTTCAAGGATCTTCAAGTGTTCTTGAGTTGAACACTTCTCTCTTTCAACATCCAGCCACTTAAATCATATAAGGTGACTTCATACCCCTATATTTTCATGTTCTCTTAAGTTTTTAGGGGGAGAATACAAGTTAAAACACCAAGAATATAACTGAACTTTACTAACAGCTTTCATCAGAAAAGTTGGACTCCATTCATGAACTGTTTTGGACAACTCAAACATTTTAGTTTTCAAAACTGTTTTAGGTGCAAGTAGTTCCAGTTCGTAGCTTTAAAATGACTACTTACACATCTCTATATGATTTTTCTACAATTTATGGTGATTTTTACAAAACTGCCTATCATTTCAAACATCAATCCAGACCAGTCTGTGATTATGGACTTGTTCACACAAGTTAGAGGTCATTAAAATTCATAATAAAAATTATGAACAAATTAGACTCATTTCCCAACTCTCAGAACTTACGGATTCTGATTTGGACCTTTGATGATGTTTCTATAAATTTTCTAAGAACAGTAAATGAAAATATTAATCACAGAAAAATGCTATCAATTTCATTTCACCTTGTAACATGTTGAGCAAGGTGTATATCATTATGTGAATATATGCTTTTGAAAATAAATGAAATTTTGACTTAGTATATAGTCATACATTAGTTAACAAATGGAGTTTGCTAGATAAAGCATAGACATATGATCATAGCACATCTATTACATACAAACATTTGAATAAACTATGTTAAAGTATAGTTCATGTACATTACCACTTCTACCCTTGTTTTGATAAACTATAATAGGTATGTTTTATGTTTCCATTAACACAACAAACACATTTCGAAAGGTTTTATTCCCACAGAAAAAGGTTTTACACTCACGTACACCACACGTAAACTAGTTAACCTAAATTGCGAGACATTCTCTTTGCGTACGTCCGAGTGCGGGATTTAAATTCCTGGTAGCTATAATCAGAGTCTCTTGTTGGGAGAACGTGATAGTTGTGTATGGATCTATATTGGGTTAGACACCCCACACCTGAGCTGCATGCAACAGCTAGACCGGCAGGTCTGTGGTGACAAGTGTCATTTCAGTTTCGCGACGCCCGAGAAACATCGTGGCAGGTTCATTCAGTCATAGTATGGTTATAGCGGCTGACTTAGGGAGTTAACAACACATAAAGTTTACGATGATTTTCATAAATCAAAAGGGGTTTTATGTCGATTTAAAATCACTTTTTATATTAATAATTACAAATATTATTGTATACTTTCCCTCTTGGTATTTAAGACTACACACCATTCATTATGGGATTTTTCTCAAATCAGAAAGGGTTTTACGCCAATTTAAAACCACTTTTATATCGTTAAGTATGAAAAATACTTGTTCATTCTCGGTCCCGGTATTTAGGACCACATAACTTTTATAAGGAAAATATTGGATTTTTCTTGGTAACACACCGCACATTACAAAGAACGGTTTCCAAACTCTTTATCTAGGCTGAAAACCCACTTGTTCCACTTCGATCGAGTCTCGGTAACATTCCTAAACCAAAAGCAAGTGTTTTCTAACACTATAATTAATGACCTCGCTAATTTAAATGCAAATATGTGATTAGTCATTATTAGGATTCCCTGTTCCTTGTTTGGTTGTGGGTTTAGGACAGATCCACACAATTAACTGTCTGTTCAATATTGGTTTATACATAGCTAGTGTGAGCTAAGTGGTTATAGAAGGAATTGGTATTATCATACTTTTACTAAGAAAATATTGGATTTTCTTGAGGAACACTTTCAACAGATTTCAAAGGACCAATACAGTCAATTTTGTAAGTATATAGTGAATACTTTAGGGTTATGTACATGAGGATCCGACAACTAGTGGAATGTGTAGCCTCCACCTTATTTCTTCTTCCTTGTTTGGTTGTGGGCTTGAGGCAGAACCACACAATCGATTGTTTGTTCGATCTGGATTATATATGATTTATATACACTAAGTACTCGCAGAAGGATATTGGTACAAATCTTTTTACTTAACATTCACTACATCATAAATTATAAGGTTTTCTAGAGAAACACAACGTATTTTTCAAGAACATAGAACTTGTTTTCTAAAACAAAACGCTTATGAACTCACCTGCTTAAATACTGATACTCTTTCAAAACCTACTTGTATTCTCAAGACACTAGTAGACAGGTACACACACAGGGTTCAAGAAGATGGAGGATAGTAGCTTCGAGTCTTTACTTGTTATTTACTTTTGGAGTTAGTTAGATATGATTCGAAAACAATGTAAACTTTATTCTATTAATACAATGGTTGTTGTTTCTTTCATTACTATTATTCAATTGTTATGATACTATACATGACGTCCTTTGCCCTCGAATGTTTTCGCCGTTCCGGTTTGGGGGTGTGACAGATTGGTATCAAAGCATTGTTTATAGTGAACTCAGTATATCAACCAGTAAAAGATATACAACTATAAATACAATGGGGCCGTAGTGCTCTGAATAAAAGTATACTTTTAAAAATATAAGTATTTTATGAGAAGTATACGAACAAACATACATACTAAGAACAAGTATCACAAGAAGAACAAAACAAAAGTTTTTAGATGTTGGGCACTATAGTCAAACGTACGCAGTTATGTAATCATATTTGGAATAAATATAACCTGATCAAGTATATTTATTTGAGATACGACCGACATGTATTTGGGAGTGATAGGGGTGTTGCAACGAGTCTAAAACTTACCTAACTCTATATACAAAGGATCTCTAGAACAAAACATAAAGATAAGATACTATAGGACTATTTTAGGCACTATAACAAACTTATACGAAAACTAATAGACCCTTACTGGCAGGTCTATCATTGCGAAGTGCATGCTTCAAGGGTTATATATAATTGGGATCTTATTGACTTAGAATTGGTGATCTTCGCTCTACTACCTGTTCCTTGTTTGGTTGTGGTTTTAGAGTAGGATCACCTATTCGAAGGTCTATTTGATCTTGGTTATATACAACTTGCATGCACTGCTTGATTATAGGAGGACCCAGTTTGGATCATTAATAACTTCAGAAGAAAGGTTTTACTTAATCTCATAATATTCTCTAGACATCCCTATTCTCGCACGAACAACCTAGATAGATATAGCCACTCCACTACAACCACCAACAGGGAAGTCAATGAGGATTAAAAGAGGATTCATAAAGTGGATTCTGAGAAGGAATCATACAAGGAGACAATTTTCCATCAGGAAGTGGTGAGATCGGTGATAGAACCCGAAGCATAAACTATTAAGAATAGGAAAACCATAAGAAAGTCCAGAGACAACAAATGCCCACAACTGAATTCAGGGCCATCATAACTATGACAAAAAACACAGGAAACCACTCTCGAGGCACATAAGGTGGTAGAGCACCCTATACGTCACACTAATAATTAACTAACTAATGTAATCTAGTGAGTTAGTGATTACACTGCTCACACTATGTGTTAGGCTTATCGCCTTTATCATAACAACGAGTAAGAGTAAACCAGGTCACATAACTTCACAAAGAGGGTGGTCATTATAAAAAATTTGTAAGCCTAATTTTGGATAGACCTCTGTTATGAATTGCTTCAAGAGTCAGAACATGATACACTCCAAACTAAGATAACTTCGATTCATATAACACTTGACTTGTAACCACTAGGGACTTACCTTCTTTTCATCTTTTAAACCTTATGGAAGAAAGATGCCACCGAAGAAGTCGAACAAAAACAAAAACAACGCACCACCGCTGCCACCTCCTCAGTATTACCCGGTTGTCTTTCAGGCGGCAGTAACACCCGTAGTGACATTTGTCACGACTTAAATTCGTGCAAGTGGTACCGGTGAATCAGGTAGTGGTACCAACAGCTCTAACCACGACCACACAAGGGTGTGTTCATACAAAGACTTCATAACTTGTGGACCCAAATCCTTCGATGGAAGTGGGGGAGTCATCGCCCTAATGCGATGGTTCGAGAAGACAAAGTCAATTTTTGAATTATGTGCGTGCCCAGAAGGGAGCAAAGTGAAGTTTTCTGCCTGCACATTCTTTGACAGTGCCCTTACATGGTGGAATAGCCATGTCAATTCACTAACTCTACCAGTGGCAAACGCAGTGGGCTGGGAAAATCTAAAAGAGATGATGCTGGAAGAATATTGTCCGATGGGAGAAATATAGAAACTAGAGCAAGAGTTGTAGAATCTTACCATGGCAGGCTCATACATAGTAGCCTACACGGATAGATTCAGCGATTTAGGTACACTATGCCCTGGGATGGTTACCCCAGAGAGCAAGAAGGTAGAGAGATACATTTGGGGACTACCTTCTCTAATCCAAGGAAATGTGTTAGTAGCGAAACCCCTTACGTTTAACAGTGCCAAATGTCTGGCTCGAACATTGGTGGACTATGGAATCCACCAAGGCATAATGGACCCCGTTCCTGAGTCAACCAAAGGAGGTGATTATAAACCAAAGTCCAAGAGCGGGAAGAAAAGACAATCAACACAAGAGCCCTCTGATGGACAACAGAGGGGTTCGACCTATGCTTCCACGACCCTAGCCATACCAGCACCCGACAATCGTTATGCTGGAACCCTCCCTAAATGTAATAAGTGCAACTTTCATCATCCTGGAAGGTGTCGGAAGATGTGTTGCAAGAATTGTCTTAGAAGGGGACACACCATCCATTTCTATAGGGCACCAATACGACCAATCTATCAGGTTCCATTTGAGGAAGTGAGTCAGACCTGCTACGAATGTGGCGAAATGGGGCACTACAGGAGAGATTGTCCATTGGCTAGAAACCCCGGTGAAGAGGGAAGAGTGCTGATGATCACTGCAGGAGAGTCTACCCCGGAACCACCTGAGAAAAGCGGTATGTTTCCCCGCTAGATCCTAACTATAGAAATTTCTTCCTCATCCAAACAAAGCACATAGTCTATATAAAAACTAAATACCCTTTCTGGTAATCTATAATGACTTGGTGTAAACATTAGGGTCATATATAATTAAGAACCTATAGACTTAGAGTACGTGATTCCCCCCTAATTCTTGTTCCGTGTTTGGTTGTTGATTTAGGGCAGAGTCACTCAGTCGACTGTCTTCTCAATCTTAATTATATATGACTTGTAGACACGACGTGATTATAGAGGGACCGGATAGGGATCATAATATCAAGTATCATTCATCAGAACAATTCTCTAGTTAGTAATATCAAGATCAAAACAGAAAACACTAGAAACATACACACGCAAATGAACTAATGTTCTAACAAACACTCCTTTCGAACCAACCTTACGCGCATTTCGACTACGTCATCCCGCCTAGATTGGTTGGGCCCACGCTATACTAAACCCATGTGTCACCGAGATGACCCTTCACCTTAAACCGAACGAATAACAAAACTCTCATCACTCATAACGGCAAACTAGATATAAACCTAGAAATTGTCTCTCGCTTCAAACCTCCGAAGTACTTATGCGAGGAGTATGGTATCCTCCCATAATCTTCCTTAAGTATTCCCAACAGACCTTTTGTAAATACCACTCACACAACAAGTCAAGTTCAAGCACAGAGGCTAGGGACATATACGGTTAGCCTATTAATGCTAAGTGTACACGCGAGGGTGGTATATAATTAAGATTCTATGGACTTAGGATATGTGTTTCCTCCCTATCTCCTGTTCCTTGTCTGGCTGTGGACCTGTGGCAGAGCCATCCATCCGACAGTCTTATCAATCTTAATTATATACGACTTGTGTACACAAGGCGATGATAGATGAACCAGGTATGAGTCCTACCATGAACTTCATGGAAAAAGCTACTTAGGACTATGAATGGACATCCTACCAGTTGGATGAACATAACCAAGCAAGTCAAATCCACATACTCTCCATAGATCAGAACAACAAATCTAATAGTGATGATCCGTTGAAGCACCTAACAAGGATCTGAATTCACTGAAGAACGCAAGGATTAATTAGAACCAAAGTACCCTCCTCTTTTCCTTATCCTTAACCAACCACTCGGAATCTGAATTTCGGGACGAAATTCCCTCTATCGGGGGGATGATGTGACAACTTGAACCTATTTCCGTTAACGTTAGCCCGATTATGTTAAATAAATATTGAATTTTTATCTACTTCCGTTAATTTCCTATGGTTTAGAAAATCATTTAAGTTATATAATTGAATTTTATATAACAATCAGAACCAAAATCGCGCGAAAACCCGAGTTTCCTTCAAAAATCAGCAGATTCCGGCCTGAGTGGTGTTCACGGCCTTGAACCCGATCACAGTCGTAAACCCGTTCACGGTTGGGGACCCCACCACCGACCATACACCCAGCCTATATATACATGACTCCTACCCTCATTTATATTTTTCTGGCCACGAACACCCTTTCTCTCTCTCTCTAAAATCATCACCCGAAAAACTCAAGTTTTCTCTTTATCTATCACTCAAATCCACTTTAGAACTCGTTTTGGAGCATCGAACATCCATCTTTTCATCAAATCAAGCATTGATGTTCTCAAGTTCATGGCCGTAAACCCTTCAAATCTTCATATTTTACCAAGAACACCAAGAACAGACCATGAACCCTTCAAAGACCGTAAACCCTTCAAATAATGTTCGCGGCTGAGAACAGTTCACGGCCGCAATCAGCCTCAATTGGAATCTAGGCTGAAAACCCACTTGTTCCATTTCGATCGATTCTCGGTAACATTCCCATACTAAAAGCAAGTGTTTTCTAACACTTTAATTTATGGTCTCGCTAATTTAAATGCAAATATGTGTTTAATCATTATTAGGATTCCGTTAACTTTGCATACAACAACTCGAGAGTCATCCTTCCAGTTTTGCTATCAAGCTTGTGCACATAAAGAAATGGTGAGTTCATACCCCCATATTTTTCCAAGCTTTTAATGTTTTAAGGGGGGGGGGGGGAGGATACAAGTAAAACACAGGATATTGGTGTTTAAAAATATAATTTGGTTTATTATATTTTCTTATCGTTAACACACATTTAAGCGTAAAACTACTAAACATGACAAACGTTGTTACTACTAGATTTACGAACAATTTTACAGTCACGAAGGATACAAACTTTAAAAACATAGTTTCTAACAAGGATACATGTTAATAACAAAAAGGGGCTTTCATAGTATTATTTGTGAATTCGTTGAGTGAACTACATTGTGAGACACGACTTATGGGAAATCCACTCCTTAGGAACCAGAGTCTTCTGGAGGGAGAGCGTGAGTTTGTGTATAGATCTATACAGGACTGACAATCCGACACCCTGACTATTAGCTATAGTTAACCGAGGGTGACAAATGTCATTTCAGTTTACGACGTCCGAAGTATGTCGTAGTGTTTATCATCCATTAGCATGGTTATAAGAAGTCATAGGGGAAACAACGACTCGTTCACGTAATAATATACTTAACAAACAATCATCAGGGTTA
Source organism: Lactuca sativa (assembly GCF_002870075.4). Classification (NCBI taxonomy): domain Eukaryota; kingdom Viridiplantae; phylum Streptophyta; class Magnoliopsida; order Asterales; family Asteraceae; genus Lactuca; species Lactuca sativa. The sequence continues at coordinate 238,905,404 of NC_056627.2, forward strand.
ATAACTAAGGGATTACTTAGTATATACATCAGGGTGACATGAAATTAACATCCGACATGCAGTGAGATGTGTGACTTCCGCCTCATTCCCTGTTCCTTGTTTGGTTGTGCGCTTCGGGCAGAATCACCCAATCGACTGTCCGTTCGATCTAGATTTCTATAACTCGTATGTACTAAGTGATCACAGGAGGGTATTAACAACACTTTCAGTATACAGAGCAATACGTTTTCAACTAATTTTATTTTATGTAATAAAACTACTATACTTTACTGGTAGTAGCCAAGGTTTTCATTCAAAACAATGCTTTAATAACATATGTATGGAAGATATTTCTACTTTTCAATTTTTGGAACAGCTAAGACAACAACTTGCACTTAGGGAAAATATAGGATTTTCCAGGTCAAATATCAGTACTTTACAAACAATCGGTTTATCATTCAACTAACAAATATTCATTAATAATTCTATAATTCCTTAGTTTATGCATCCGGGTTACGTATGAAGAATATCCGATAGGCCGTGGAATGTGTGGTTTCCGCCTCATTCCCTGTCCCTTGTTTGGTTGTGGGTTTAGGACAGATCCACACAATTAACTGTCTGTTCGATATTGGTTTATACATTGCTAGTGTGAGCTAAGTGGTTATAGAAGGAATTGGTATTATCATACTTTTACTAAGAAAATATTGGATTTTCTTGAGGAACACTTTCAACAGATTTCAAAGGACCAATACAATCAATTTTGTAAGTATCTAGTGAATACTTCAGGGTTATGTACATGAGGATCCGAAAACTAGTGGAAAGTATGGCCTCCGCCTTATTTCCTATTCCTTGTTTGGTTGTGGGCTTGAGGCAGAACCACACAATCGATTGTTTGTTCGATCTGGATTGTATATGATTTGTATACACTAAGTACTCACAGAAGTATACTACTACAAATCTTTTTACTTAATATTCATTACATCAGAAATTATAAGGTTTTCTGGAGAAACACAACGTATTTTTCAAGAACATAGAAGTTGTTTTCTAAAACAAAACACTTATGAACTCACCAGCTTAAATGTTGATACTCTTTCAAAACCTACTTGTATTCTCAGGACACTAGTAGACAGGTACACGCACAGGGTTCAAGAAGATGGAGCACAGTAGCTTTGAGTCTTTACTTGTTATTTACTTTTGGAGTCAGTTAGATATGATTCGAAAACAATGTAAACTTTATTCTATTAATACAATGGTTGTTGTTGCTTTGATTACTATTATTCAATTGTTGTGATACTATACATGACGTCCTCCGCCCCCGAACGTTTTCGTCGTTCCAGTTTGGGGGTGTGACGCCTGCATTCAACTGTAGATGGGAGGTGGCACCTGTGTCCATATACCAATTGGCTTGGATCATTTAATGAAATGGTATTGAACATATGAGGAAGCGTTGTGGTCTCGAAACCTTGTTGAGAAATCTGGTAAGCTTGCTGCTGCGGATATAGGCTATTTGACTTAGGTGATGCAAAAACTAATCTGCTTGTTGGGCTGGCTGTGGTCTGGGCCCAATGCCATTTGGACTTGGAAGTGTAGGAACTCCATTTAGGCTTGATAAGAGGCCTTGTTGAGGCAATACATTTATGGGCTATTGAGTTGGAAAGTAACCATAGGCCAACATTGTAATTTCCAGAAAAACTTCCACTGTCGTTATTATTAAACCTGCCACCATAGAGTCCACCTCCTCGGCCACCGTGATTGTTACGACCGACACAACCCCCACGATAACCTCCTATGCCGCCACCATTGTTATTATTGGAGGATTGAACAGTTAGGGCATTCGGTGATGATGAATGGTCGACATGGGTGAGAGCGACATCTCGTTGTTCATCAAGAAGCATTTGTTGTTCCTCATAAATCAGGTTGGATCGAGCATCCCAGAAAGAAGGGGGCGGTTCTCTGTGTCGAAGGTTTATTGCAATGTATCGGGATTTTTGAGACAATCCATTTATCATGTAAGCAACGAGATTCAATTCAGGTACTTTTGCTTCCATATGCTCTAATCGATCAGCAATTGACTTAATTTTATTGCAATACTTCGAGATGGAGGAATTTCCAAGCGTAATGGTTCTTAGTTCTCTGTCGAGTTGGATGATTTTAGATGCCTTATTGTCACAAAAAACCTTTTCAAGGTTTTCCCATACTTAAAACGCAGTGCCTGTCTTTTGAATATCATGTTTAGAAGAGAAAGTAGAGAGTGTAATATATAACCATGATTTTACGATTGAATCCATGCGTAACCAAGTGTCTTTTTCTTTTTCTTTTTATTTGTCAGACACGGTAGTTGCTTTGTCTTTCTCTTTTTCTTTGTCAGACGGAGGTGAGGGATGTTTATGATGATGAACGACACCATAGCCAATGCAATGAATTTCAAACAGTTCTCTACAGATGTCATAATTCATCTGATCCAAATCCAACACAAAAGGAACATCATGTTTTATATTTATGGTAGAGGAAGGCTTATCAAATAAGTTGCTTGCCGTTAAGGGATTGAAGAGACAGAGAAGAAAGATAGAAGATCAAGAGAAAGACATAGGATCAAGAGGAAGAAAGTTGGCCTACTAGGGTTTAAGACGATCTGAACATGAAGGTAGCTCTGATACCATGTAATCGTCAATAATTTTCCGTTCCCTGTATTACATTCAATACCCTCAATATATATATATATATATATATATATATATATATATATATATATATATATATATATATATATATATATATGTATACATATTACATCAAACGGGCCAGACAGGATGGGTCGGACAATATGCTAAAATACACAAATACATAATAATAATAATAATAATAATAATAATAATAATAATAATAATATGCTAACAATCTTGCACCCTCGTGGCTGAACACATCCATGTATATGCTCATCGAGCCTCCGAATCTAAGAATAAGTGATAGTGTATCTCACATTGGTGCGACATGGTCCCTTATGTCTGTATATATGTTGTAGTCTCCCCTCTCTTCATTATAATTCTTTTAAAAAAACAATCTTAGACTTCACACACACACACACACACACACACATATATATATATATATATATATATATATATATACATATATACATACATACATTGAACTTGAATCTTAGAAAAGCAACACAAATTTTAATCACATAGAAAAAGGTGGAGCTAGATGAAAGAGCAACTTTTTTCTGAACCGGCAAATAGAATTTTTTATTAATAACCTTAACCTAACTACCAAGAAACTAGTTAGGTGGTGTTGTATATTGTTTTAGTTACATAGAAGAAGGTTTGTAATCCATACCCTCCATTCTATTTTATCACTACTTGATATTTTATCCAACAAAAAGTTTGAGCTTTTATAGTAGAAATTATTCTCTCCGGTTCACTTTCAATTTTGTTAAAAATTCTTTCATTTCTGGCTATCCACAAACAATCTCGCATGTTGGCAAAAGACCAATCTGTTTCTCATCATTTTACGAAGGAGCTTGTTGAGCCATATCAAGTACAACAACTATGAAATAGAACGGTTGAGTGATGGGAGGTACCTAAGGGAACAAAACCCCGAGTGTCTTAGTATCCTCTCCCTTTTCTTCTTCTTGGTCTTGTACTTTGTGTTTTTTTTTATTAGTACAAAAATATGAGATATGAGAGGGATATGAAAGATAATTATTTCCATGAATTCAAGGATTGGAGAGATGAAATAGGAAGAAATAGAAAAAATGATTGACAATAGAATTTAATAAAAACTTTAGTTTTTAGTTAAAAGTAATTAAAGAAATTCATCAGTTTAAAAAAAATTTAAATAGAGAGTGGCATATTAGAGATGAATGTATAAATATATAGAGATACTAATATTTTAATGTTCTTTGTTTTTGTAATTATTATTATTAGAGATTGTTATTATCATTGTTTATAATAATTATTATAGTGTGTTTAACTATTCGTACCTCCTTAATAAATAATTTTTTTTGCCACATGTCACATTCTCATTTATTTTGTCACATGTAATTTTGTGGTTATTTTAAATTAATGTTTATTTCGTATGTCATTTTATGGTTTTTTTTTTCATTTTATTAAATTATAGATAGTATTTAAATACAATAATAGATGCATATCAATTTCATTAATGAATTTTCTTTTTAATTTCAAAATTACTAAATTAAAGTTTCAATAAATTTTTTTCTTTATTTATCTAAATTATTTGTTTAAATTCAAAAAAGAAAAAAAGAAAACACTTTAATTTTATAATTCAATATTTTCTCACTTTTCTTATATATTCTTATTTCTCAAATATTTAGAATTTTGTATTTAGTTTTTTTTTTTTAAATAAGCTCATTAATACATGAGTCTCACACCTAATATATATATATATATATATATATATATATATATATATATATACATATATATATATATATATACATATATATATATATATATATATATATATATATATATATATATAGATATTGAGAGAGAGAGAGAGAGAGCAATGATCATTTGAGAACTCAAAGTTTCCCGAGAACCCGAGAACTAAAAGTGGAGCGTTAGATTAAAAAATTAAATGGCTGAGATGCTTGGTGGCATATTTGTATATAGATAGAAAAGTAGAGATGGAGGGGTATCTTAATAAAATTAGCAAGGGATATTTTAGGACTCAAATTTATAATTATAATTTCTTTAATAAAATTACTGACAAATTAGATTTTTTAAAAACTCTCTTTATTCCCTCTTTCTCTCTCACAGTCGATACTAGAATTCAGAAATCTATGGACGCTCTCTCTCACTTCCTCTCTCGCCACCGCTTCCTAGATCCAGGTGGTGGTGCCACTGATCGAGAAAAAAGCAACGCTGGAGAGAAGGAAATCATCATCTTCTTCACTTTATTAGTACTCTCAAGTCTATCATTTTCTTCCATCATCATTCCAACCGGAGAAGAAATCAACGTCTACTTCACTGTCGTCCGATCTCTCGATTTCGTGTCCGACCGATTTGGAATCCACAACGTCCGCTACTCCACAATTCCGTCAAGATTTAGACTTAAATCATCCTCTCACACGTCTCTTTTCACCGACTCTCTCTCTTTCTCTCCACATTCTCTCGCATCGCCACTGTATAAAAGCCCTAGAACATTGTTTTTTTTTTTTCATCGTCATCTACCGGAGAATTGGTCGATCATAGTGTTTATTTGTTGAGTATGGCGGCTGAACAAAAAGAGGTTCATTCAATGATAAATCGGTAAGTGACCTTTCAAATCTAATTATCTTGCTATCATAAGGAATTCCGTTCAGTTGCTTTACAATAGAATCGCATTCTTTATGAATAAAATTTAATGTCCTCGTTTAATTTGTATCAAGTTGATTTAAGATTTTTCCCTATCTTTTTATCATTCTAGATTTGTGACATTTTTTACTTGTAAACTATAAGTTGGTCTTGATGTTTGAGGGAAATCGACATGAAGGTTCACAATTTGTTAAACTTATCTTCTTTTTGTACTTTTTTGATGTATCTGGATCTGAAACTATACATATGTGTTTTGATAACATTTTTAAAGCTTATATGGTTTGCTTTTAGTTTGATATCATGTAAATTGATTCATTTTTTCTGATTTTTATGAACTCAATGCCTAATTGAAGGACTAGAATCCAAGGATTCGTTGAAGATTTATGATTCGTTAAATGATGTGAGGCGGATGGCGTTGTTTCACTCCACTTTATTGCTTCCGATCTTATATGTAGAAACCAATACTTCTTTTTCTGTATTAAACACCAGAAAACGATTTTGTTGAGTTTACTAATATGTGGTGTTTTTATATGAATACAGGGAAAAGGTTTTGTTGGTTTTAGTGAAGGCGATGAAGAATCCAAGAAATGCTTTGTGCAAATCTTCTATCATGGCTACTTCTAATATTTTCAAATCATATGGTGATAAGTTGCTTGAGTCCACAACCTGTGATGCTATTGACCACATGGTATTACTTAGATGATGAAAATTATAGAAAATTCAATTTTAGTGATGCTGTTGACCACATGGTATTACTTAGATGATGAAAATTATATAAAATTCAATTTTAATATTTTTATTTTACATCTAAATCTCATCAGGTGAAGCATGTGAATGCTTTAGCATCTGAACTAGCAAACACAACAACAAACGAAGGTTTCAAGATTAATCAGTGCAAAGATCTGTTGTCAATATTCACACACATGGAGGTAAATAAACATCAAACTCCAAATTATCTTTTAATTTCTATTTTATTAAACTATTTATCATCATTTCTTATATACTCATGTTTTGAATGAAACTATTGTGATATCCCCCATTTCACGGCCATAAAAGTCTGATTTGTTTATGCTTTGTTTTAAAAATTCAGAGTAATCTTTCAAAGAAAACGGTTGCGGAATTTGTTCCCAAAATAAAATATGATAAGAATTTATCAAAGCATTTCTTAAAGAAATGTATTTTCATTATATAACAAAATCTCGGGATGTCATGTTCCGATACAGACACATAAGCATAAACAGAACATACATTCATTTACACTAATGATTTACATCTCCTTTAATCTCTCAGTGAAATATGTCTTCGTATTGATACCTGTGATACAAAGAAAACTGAGTGGGTCAGGCTTGGGAGTCTGGAGAGCATATAAGGTTTTCAACCGACAATAATATAATTATTATATTCAATTATCAAACAATCAACCCAATTACCCATCCCCATTATCTTCTTTACTCTTAAGGTTTTACCCTAAGAATCAACTATCCTTCATTCATTCATTCCTAAGGATTGACCTAAGGAATCAGCACGAAGTCCATTGCTGCCAAAGTTTATCTATCAGGTACTAAATCCATAGTTACCAACATTTATCTCTCAGGTACTAAATCCATGGCTATCAGGGGCTAACTCCATAGTCACCAAGGTTTATACAATAGGCACTAAGTTGCATAGTCCACTACTAGAAAATAGACCTTTAATGACACACTTTTTACGACACGCATTGATTAATGATACGCAAAAGGACGTGCCCTAAAAATAATGTCAGATCTTTAGAAATTTAAAGAATTCTGGACGCGCATTTTTGCGTGCCTAGAATTAGTGTCTCACAAAAAAAAAACACGGAGGGCGCTTATCTTAAAGGCGTGCCGTCTAGAAATGTCGCTTTATAATTTTATAAACGCGCTCTTCAGCAACTAGCAGCGGGAAAAAGGAAATAAAAAAAAATTAGAAAACCCGCCTTCCTTCCTTGTTTCCCCTCTTTAGCTATGGGTGTGTTCTTTGACCACAAAAAATCTTCTCCGGTCTTCCTCCGCCTCCCTACATCTAGTGTTGCTTACTTCTTTCTCTTGCACTCCGACCGTCGCCATCGATTCTTCCCCATTCATTGACATCGATAAAGGCTCATTTACTTCTACCCACTGGAACCACTATATCTCTCACTCGATGTTGAAATTGTCAGAAAAAGCCCTAATTCAGTATTATACTCTCAAGTCTCAATATTTGAATGCAAATATCGATTCTCGTTTGTTTCTTATTCCCCACAGATAAATCGAAAAAGGGGAATTAGAATGACGAAGGTAGCGGGAGTTTTGGTCTGGTGGTCGTGGTTCATCTATCGAGAAAGGAAGATGGGAACACAAGCAGCCATGGTGGCTCGATGATGGAAATCAATCAAGAAAGGGGAAGCACCTCTGGTGCGGGATCGATTTGACAAAAGGAGAAGGGAGAAGCAGCGACGCTTCTCTTGTCTGTCGCAGCTTGGGGGGGGGGGGGTGCTCCGGCGGTTTCCTTGGCTGTTCTTCCTTGTCGCCAACAGATTACATGTAGGGAGGGGACTCAACTAGTCCGATGGAGCAAGGCAAGTAGCGACTGGTAGATCGGGACGATCGATCTATTCATGAGGAGGAGGAGGAAATTATCGGTTCCCGGTGAGCCTTCCTTGGCTTCTTAGACTCCGTCATCAGTAGAAATCGGGGTAAACGAGTCGGGTTCTTGTCTGATTTCGATGAAATAAATGGATTGAGGAAAGGTTTGGGTGGAGGTCTGATCAATGAAAACAGTGGGAGCCTCTTGGTCTCACCGGATGCTACTCCATCTCCAGTGGTCGTTGAGAACGAAGGGGAGGACCTCTGGGGTTTGGATAGATCGAAGGAAGAAGAATGAAGCTGTGGTGGTCTTTGGTGATTGAAGGTAAACGGATGGGGTTTTCTTGAACCTCATAGGTCGTATTCTTTCGTAGATTTAATGCGTTCTATGAATCCTTTTTGCTTGCCCTGTTTGCACTTTAAATTAGGCTTTATGTAAAATTGCATTATTCGTTTATTTGTTGATGAGATTTAGGGTTTTAATCGTGTTGTTATTAGGGGTTGTTTTTACTTGTCTTATATGATCCCCTTTAACTAAGTCTAGAAAGTTTATTTTCAATCTTCGGATTCATGTTGTTTTAAAGAAAATTGAACTCTTCACCTTGTCTGCGTAGGCTAAGCACACACGGAGACGTCCTGTATATATCTTAATTGTGTTGACTTCAGGGGTTATATGGTTTTTTTACTTGTATTATATGATTCCCATTAACTAAGTGTAGAGAGTTGATTATTTTTTCTTCAGATTCGTGTTCCCTTAACGAAAACAATGATCTGTTCAAATTGTCTGCTACTCTGCTTAGGCTGAATAGACATGTAGATGACCATGTATGGTCCAAATTCACTTCAATTCATGTTGAATTGCAAAGTTGATTTATAGATGAGATTTAGGGTTTTAAGCTTGTTATTTTCAGGGGTTATCTGGATATTTTTACTTGTTATATGATCCCCTTTAAAAAGTGTAGAAAATTGATTGTGCATTCTATAGATTCATATTCATTTAAAGAAAAATTATTTATTCACCTTGTCTCCTTAGGCTAAGCAGTAGTCAAGTCTGTACATTTTCTTTAAATATACATTTATATTACATCTTGTCATTTGCAGGCCTTTGAAAAGTTTACCAGACCTATGCTTGGTAGGAAAGAGCTGCTCAAGAACACGCTTAAAAAAGCTGCAAATGCATGGAAGTTGATTGTTAATCTTCGACTATCTGGTAATCTTTACTTTAATGAAGCAAAGTTGACTATTTTCTCATATAACACTTTCACCATTTTCACTTGGCTATGCACTTTTCGTTAATCTCAGAAGAAGAATCCAAATGGTTGCGATTTTATATTAATGAGCCAACTTATACTGATCTTCACTGGGTAATTTCTTGTGCTTCTCAACTCCCAAGTCTTAGATATGAACATGCTTATGGATGTTGGTTTGGAGATTTTCATTTTCTTATCAACCACAAGTGATAACTTTGCACATACAATGGAATGGATCTATGTCCCTTCTGAAACTATACAAATGATTACTTTTATCTTCAATGATTAACAAAAAGATTGTGCTCTATGATTTCCTAGGGATTGTTCATCCCGGCCATAGAAGGACAAGGCATTGAGGAACAAAAACATAAATGGTTGCCATTGGCCCAAAATATGCAAATTATTGGTTGTTATGCACAAACATAACTTGGTCAAGGATCCAATGTTCAAGGTCTTGAAACAACTGCAACATTTGATCCCCAAACGGATGAGTTTGTCCTTCACAGTCCTACTTTAACTTCAAGCAAAGTAAGTAACATGAAATGGATTGTTCTTATATAAAGATCCCCCCTTTTCTCTTTGTTTTTCCACTTTTTGATATTTTTTCTTATTTTCTAATTCAACTTTGTTTCCACTCTCTTAATCTTTTCTTTCGTGGTGGCCTGGTGGATTGGGGAAAGTGTCAAGATATCATCTACAACACCACTAATAATATTCAAAGGCTGACTATCCAATAATATTTTGGCCCTGGTGGTAAGTTGCTTGTTCATCATTAGCTGCTGCAACAAGGGCAGGGAAATCAAAGCTAATCTGAAATCCGGCTATAAGTTTAATGAATCTTTATTTAATTGGAATTGATTTTAATTTTTACATTTTGTGGTTGATTTTTGGATCACCAGTTTATTATAGGGGATGGAACAAACATGTATGATTTCACTTATGTTGAGAATGTTGCACATGCTTATGTATATGCTGAAAGAGCTCTACTTTAGATGGATCTGCATCAAAGGGAGCTGAAGGAGAGGTAATTTAAATAAACCTTTTCAATTTTACTTGAGATAATATATGAAGTTTTTATTATTTTTTTAATTTTTCAGGCTTACTTTATAACGAATATGGAACCAATACAATTTTGGGAGTTCATGTCACTTATTCTTGTAGGGCTTGGGTATGAAATGTATATTCTTCTTATTGGTTTGTTTTCATGGAAAGATTAAGCTCCACTTTGTCTTTATTTCTATTTGATGTGTTATAAAAACTCTTTGATCGATTAGATCTTTGTAACAGGTAAATAAAGAACGTAAAAACAAGGAGATAAAACACAAGTATGGATCTGAATGAGTCGAATGATTCGATTAACTCAATCCTCAGTAGAGCTCGATGAAGAACTTCCGCTGTAGAGGATTCTAGGGTTACAAAAGAAAAAAACTTGAACGCTATAAAATCTCTATCAAATCTTTCTAATCGTTACGTTCTAGGATGCATGCAAGCATCTACTTATAATAAACTCTACATAAAACTCACGGATGGACAGGCCCATACCGGAGACAAAACTTGGACTAGCTAACGAGCCCAAAAGACGCAACACTAAACTGGACCTAACAATCTCCCCCTTTGCGTCAATTTGGAGCGAGACTATCATTTCTTCTTGCTTGGACCAACTGCTGGAACCTTCTTGGTTGTATCAAACAGACGCGGGATAAGGGCGAGGATTATCTGTCTGAAACGAATGTACCATTGAATCATATCATCAAAGTACTTCTTGTCATCCGCTGTGTTTTGCTTGCACCGGTGAATGATCCCTAAGACATGTTCCAGACATGCAGTGGTATAGAGATGTTTGTCTACCAAAGCGAACAGACATTTTTGGCCTTCGTTTCTGGTAAACAAAACAGAGTTTCTCTTCGGGTCTATCTTTCCCATCTGCATCATGTTGAGATCACTGGTAGAGCCAACAGGAGATATAGTAGGCTTTTTCTTGAATACACTCGCTATCTCCTGATCCATCTGGGCAACTTCCATGACATAGCATACAAGCATCCTCTTAAAGTGGTCAATGATCGGACCATATTCTGCTTCCTTTGTAAGAAGGATGTTGTGCAAGATGATCCAGTCATGTGGATTTAAGTTGGGAAGATCCGCAAGCGAAATGGCATGTTCGGTCTTGGCAGATCCTCTTAGTATCTTGAACCGAACGTTGGTGAAGTTTCCTTCCCTGTACGGCTTTAGAACCCGAACATTGATAATCTTCTGAGCGCTCCATGTTTGGTACTGTGGTTGAGCGGCCCTCAGATAGAAATCGACTAAGTCCCTGTCAACCTTTAGATGAGGATGAGGGAACTCAGCAATGTTGGCAAAGGCATGAAAGATGAACGCCTTTCGGGTCAGTGACATATCGAGCTGAGAATCGATAATATTAGAACGATCTAAAGAGATCACCGGTTCTAGCCACAAGATGCTGGGTGTTTTGATGGCTTCATTCAACAACTTCTCAAGAGTCCAAGGAGGAAAAAGAGTTTTCCTGCTCTCGAGAAGGTCGTGAGCTTCTTTTTGTCTTCTTTCGGCTTCTTCAGCCTCTCTAGCTACACGAGCGCTGATGTCAGCATCTTTATCTCGACCTTGCTTCTTCAAAAGGTCGGCAATGGTCTCCTTATCTTCATCGCTCTCCTCAGCAATTTTCTTGCCCTTGTCTTTTACACCCGAACCTGAGGCTTGGCCTGTAGGAGGAGGTTCGGTTGTGTGTGTTGCTGTTGAAGTAGGAGGAGGTTGAAACACATTATCTTTTTCTCCCCCTTGTTTCGGAATGGACATGAAATCAAGGAGCCCTTCAATCTTGCTCAGGAGAGAGAGGGCAGGAGCAAGTTTTTCTGCAAGATCACGCCTCACAGAATAGTTGATTATCGGTTCATGTACTTCCAGGATGTTGGAAATGGATGCGTGGACATCCGAAATACACAATGAAATCACCTCTCTTTCAGATCGAAGAGACTCAATCTCCTTTTGAGAATTGGAGAGTTGAATACTCTTGACCTTCAGAGCGGTGGTCTTCCTAGCAAGAGCATTCATGAGTGAGTTTTCAGCAGCAAGGTCCTCATGGAGCTTAGTCAATCGTTCCTCAATTGTCGCCTTAAACGCTGAGTTGTCGTCTGAGAGAGTCTGACGAAGAGAAGCAAAAGACTTCAGTTCTGATGCAACTGAGGTAGCCAGCTGGTTGACAATGGGTTCCAGCTTTATTTTGGTGGCTTCAGCATTTTCCTGTAATGACTGTAACAAAGAAGAAGCATCAGTGAATAGTTTATCGACTTTTTCGGTCGCTGCCTCACAGGCTTTGGTTGAGGCATCAATGGCTGTAGTGGCGGAGTCTAGAGAGACTTGATGAGGTTTGGAAAAAGCATCAACAATCTTCTGAATGGCAACTTCAGAGATGGTAGACTGGGATGATGAAGAGGAGGCGATGAGCGAATCTATTTTATCATGAAGCTCCTTGAGATGTCGCTTTGTGACAGGAGCATCATCATCGTCATCACTCTAAACTTGATATGGACTATAATAGACCGAATCAAAGGTCATGTCCTCTCCTCCAATGAATGGTTCTTCACTCTCTGCTGGGTGAGCAGGAGATGAGGGTGGAGGCTCGGTAGTGAATGTAGGTTCGGGTTGGGTAGTATGTTCGGTAGTTGGTGGGGGTTTGGGTGCGTCATTAGGAACCCCTGTATAAGATACATTGGTTCTTACTTCTGCGGTGGTGGTTGCATCTGTAAAGATGGGAGGAGGTATTGGGATGGAAGTAGTGTTGGGTTTTGAGCAATCTAACACTTCCTAAGTGTGCATGCAACCCTAATAAACCTTGGATCTATGTTTGTCTAAATACATGCTAAATAATAATTTTCCAAGGTTTATAACCTATCTAACATGGCATGGGGAACTTTTAAACATAAAAGAGTTAGATGAGATTACATACCTTTTGATGAGATTGATTCTTTGGAGTTTGAGAGCCAAGCACCAATAGTGTGAATGACTCAAATGGAAATTACAAATCACCAAAAACACTTGGAAAACTTTAGAGAGTGTACACACACTTGTAATTTTCGGCCACACACAAGCACACACACTAGTGGCTATTTCATGCAACATAAGCATGCTTATATAGTGTACATGGTTAGGGTGAAACCCTAATAACCCATGACCTTTCCTTTTCCAAGGATCCATGGGTTAAAAGCTCCATGGATCATCCATGGATTTCCATCCAAGCCTAGCCCATTAACAAATGAGTGTTAGCCCACACCATATAAAACCAATAGCCCATAATCTAATTAGTCTTCCTTTTAATCTCTAAATTAATTAATAATTAATTTAAGACTAAGACTAATTAAATAACATAACTTCATATTAATATATTATAACTTATAATATATTAATAAACATATGTGTATAACTCTCATAAAATTATCCATAAATAGTTCGGGTGAAGTGCAACCCAAATGGACCATGCCGGGTCGGGTCAAGTATATACCAAATAAGTTATGGACTTAGACACCTTATCCAATAGACTCCCACTTGGATAAGTCTAATAACTGTATTTGCCTATATAACTTCAGGAACCAACCAACAATCGTAGCTCTCAAAAAATCTGTTGAACTATGAAGCGCCATTTTAAGACAAGTGATCATATAATCCTCGGTTCTCATGATATCATCCGGAAAAACACATGGAACTATGTCTTGCTTATTGTCTGGCAGTTGTTTTTCGATTTTTGATTTGTTTGACAAAGAACTTTACTGAACACATCAGTCTAGTTCTGACCGGGCCCAGTACATGGGTCAACACAAAATCATCGAGGGGCCCCGATATCGCTTCTATTTCTAGAAGGAACAGATAAACTTCGACTCATATGCTTGTTCTACTACTTGTTGAATTGTACACAAAGGCATGTTTTATAACATCAAGTTACTGATGCGTTTATGTGCAATCAATGCACAACCAATTCATAGGTAACAACTCATATCTCTAGGTTTGAAGACTTATATGATATTATCGTCTCACGATCACTCGAGATAAATTCCATGAAGTGATACAAGTGAGTGTGGGTTTATACCAATACTCATAACTTATGAGTACTCATGAACGTTGCAGCAACCATTGCCATGTCTAAACACCTTTAGCCATCTACAAACCCAATTCATGACAATCTTGATTCATACCTACTTCCGACATATGACCGATTGTGGAGGTTTGAATAAATTAATTATTCTGGAAGTCAAAACATGCAAAACTGAAACAATAGTAAATAATTGACAATAACAGTAACACTTTAATCATAAATAAATCACAAATTTTATTCATCATCAAACGTCGATTACATTTTACAAGTTTCATAAAAAGCTATCTAAATGTAAAACTAATATCGTCCCTCAGCCCGATGCGCCTCGCATGCTGAAAATGCTTAACCCTCGTCAGTCCCTTCGTAAGGGGATCTGCAGGATTCTCATCTGACGATACCCTCTTTGCCACGAGGAGTCCTTCTTCAATCTTGTGTCTTATGAAGTGATATTTTCTGTTAATGTGTCGGGATCTGCCATGATCTGTTGGTTCCTTGGCTAAGGCAACCGCACTATTGCTGTCACAGAAAATCTCTATAGGTTCCTTAATAGATAGTACAACTCCAAGGTCTCCGATGAAGTTCTTCAGCCATATCGCCTCCTTTGCTGCTTCACTCGCTGCTATATACTCTGATTCACAAGTCGAATCAGCCACCGTCTCCTGCTTGGAACTCTTCCAAGACATTGCCCCTCCATTTAAGGTAAAGACCCAGCCCGACTGAGAGCGGAAGTTATCCCTATCAGTCTGAAAACTAGCATGACTATACCCTAATACTCTCAAGTCATCACTCTCACCAAGGGTAAGGATCCAATCCTTAGTCCTCCGCAAATACTTGAGAATGTTCTTTACCGCGGTCCAATGAGCCCTGCCAGGGTTCCCCTGATACCTGCTGACCATGCTCAAAGCGAAGGCCACATCAGGGCGGGTACAAATCATAATATACATGATCGAGCCAACAACGGAAGCATACGGTAATTGGCTTATCTCAGCTATCTCTGCCTCTGTACTTGGACTCTGAGTCTTACTCAGTTTGGCATTGCTTTGGATCAGTAAATCTCCTTTCTTGGAATTCTACATGTTGAACCTTTTCAACACCTTATCCAAGTAGGTACTCTGACTAAGTCCAATTAGTCTTTTACTCCTTTCTCTTAATATCCTTATCCCTAGGATATAGGCAGCTTCCCCCAGGTCCTTCATAGCAAAGCACTTCCCAAGCCAGGACTTAACCTGCTGCAAGGTTGGGATGTCATTTCCTATAAGTAGTATGTCATCTACATACAGTACCAACAAACTAACTATACTCCCACTAGCTCTGACATACACGCAAGACTCATCTTCACTTCTCGAGAAGCCAAACTCTTTGACCTTCTCGTCGAAACAAAGATTCCAGCTACGAGATGCTTGTTTTAATCCATAAATGGATTTCTCAAGCTTGCATACTCTATTAGGGTACTCTGCACTGACAAAACCCTCTGGCTGATTCATGTACACATCCTCAACCAACTTTCCATTAAGAGAGGCGGTTTTGACATCCATTTGCCATATTTCATAATCATGAAATGCAGCAATGGCTAGCATATCCCTAATAGACTTAATCTTTGCTACCGACGAGAAGGTTTCATCATAATCAATACCTTGAGTCATAGTAAAACCCTTCGCAACTAGTCGAGCCTTATAAGTATGCACTTTTCCTTCCATGTCGGTCTTCTTCTTGAAGATCCATTTGCACCCGACTGTTTTACGGCCTGGTACATTGTCAACCAAGTTCCAAACTTGATTGTCATACATGGACTGTATCTTGCTGTCCATAGCCTCCTTCCACTTAGCAGATTCCGAGCCTGCCATGGCTTCCTTAACACTGCTAGGTTCATCTAAATTTACTAGTGTACTATCACTGATAAACATATCACCTTCCGTAGTAATATGAAAGACATAATAAAACGAAGGTGTGTTCCTAACCCGTGTGGAACGCCTCAGAGGTACAGACTTGTCAGCTTGCTCAACAGGAGTTTCCTCCTCAGGTTGATTGCTAGTGTCTGAGGTTCCTTCACAAATTGCTTCTTGAATTTCATCAAGATCAGTTTTCCTTCCACTGTCTCCTTGGCTTATAAATTCTCTCTCACGAAAGACCCCTCTTCTTGCTACAAAGACCACATTCTCACTGGGTCTGTAGAAGAGGTAACCGAAGGATTTCTGTGGGTAGCCGATGAAAATACACCTTTCACTTCGGGGTTCGAGCTTATCATGAGTCTCACGCCTCACGAAAGCTTCGCAACCCCAAATCTTGATGTGGTCTAAATTGGGAACCTTCCCAGTCCACATCTCATGAGGTGTTTTGGTAACCTTCTTTGTAGGGACTAGATTAAGGATATGGGCGGCAGTCTCTAAGGCATACCCCCAAAAAGAGATTGGTAGCGAAGCTCGACTCATCATAGAGCGAACCATGTCTAACAAGGTTCGATTACGCCTCTCAGCTACACAATTTAGCTTTGGTGTCCTGGGAGGAGTCAATTGTGAGACAATCCCACACTCCTTAAGATAGTCAAGGAACTCGGTACTAAGATACTCACCACCTCGGTCGGATCGAAGCATCTTAATGTTCCTGCCCAATTGATTTTCTACTTCCTGTTTGAATTCCTTAAACCTTTCAAAGGTTTCTGACTTATGTTTGATTAAGTAGACATACCCATATCTACTAAAATCATCAATAAAAGTCACATAATACTGATTAGTATCCCTTGTGGCGGTTTTGAACGGCCCACATACATCAGTATGTATTAGGTCCAACAAACCCTCACCCCTTTCACAAGTTCCAGTAAAGGGTGATTTTGTCATCGTCCCAAGTAGACAAGATTCACAACTATCTTCCGATTTAAGGTCGAATGACTCCAAGACTCCACTCTTTTGGAGTTGGCCTATGCGTTTCTTGTTTACATGTCCAAGACGACAATGCCACAATGATGCTTTATCTAGGCTAGTAGAAGAATCAATATACAACACATTATTTCCTAAGTTGTCTACAATCGACACAGTTTCATACACACCATCACAAGGTAATGCTTTAAAATAAAACACATTTTTAAAGAAAGCATTAATACCACCACATTCATTATCAAACGAAAAGGTAAAACCTTGTTTGTACAAAGCATGAAAAGAAATAATATTCCTCGCCATTTCAGACGAGTACACACATTTATTCAAATCTAATTTTAACCCATTATTAAGCAACAAAGTATAAACTCCAATCTTGGAAACAGGTGAAGCCTTCCTATTCCCCATGATCAAGTTTACCTTCCCGTGCTCCACATCCTCACTTCTTCTTAGGCCCTGCAAATCAGAACATATGTGAATACCACATCCTGTATCAAGCACCCAAGAGTTAGAATATGATGAGTAATTAGACAATATTGTGTAAATACCTGCATGGGTGCGTTTCACTTTCCCATCCTTTAGATCCTACAAGTACTTAGGGCAGTTTCGCTTCCAGTGCCCCTTGTCCAGGCAATAGTAGCAACCAGCATCCTTGGGAATGGCAGAAGGAGTGGCAGAACCGCTCTTGGTCTTCGATGAGGAGTCTTCAAGAGACTTTCCCTTGGTAGCCTTCGAAGGGTGCTTCCTCTTTTTCCCTTTTCCTTGCCCGATAGCCAAAACAGGGGTAGATGTTGGAGTAGGAGTAGTAGAGGTAACAACCGCCTTGCCCTTAAGACTGGATTCAGCGGTCTTCAAGAGTCCTTGAAGCTTGCTGAGGGTAAGTTCCTCCTTGTTCATATGATATGTCATACGAAAATGGTCATAACAAGAAGGTAAGGAGTGCAAAATGATGTCAATTTCCAACTCCTCAGGGAAGTTTACATTCAGCTTCAGCAAACGGTCCACATACCTTTGCATCTTTTGCATGTGGGCCATGACGGATTCACCGTCCTTCATGCGGGTTGCTATTATGGAGGAGATTATTTCATACCGCTCCTGACGAGCACTCTGATGGTACCTTTCCATCAGGTCTTGGTGCATCTCAAAAGGGTAGAAGTCCTCATAGGACTTTTGGAGCTCGGCTGTCATCGTGGCCATCATGATGCATGCCACCTTAGTAGCATCTCTCTCATGTGTCCTAAATTCAGCGATCTCCTCAGGAGTAGCAGTAGACTCATCAAGCTCTTTTAACTCCTTATCGAGGACATATTCCTTGTCCTCATAACGAGTAACCATCCTAATTTTCCTAATCCAATCCATGAAGTTGGAACCATCAAAGATGACTCTCCCACAAAGATTCATGAGAGAGAAAGAACCAGTTGGGTTAGAGCCCAAAGCATTAGTGTTGGAAGACATCTGAAAGAAGAAAGCAAGTTTAGATTAGATATATAGAATCCTTAATAAGACACCAAAATGTAATATTAAGGTTAGGATCCAATCACAATATATTATACTTAGAAGAGGGATGCCGTAATCTAAGTAATAATATATTTGAAAGGTAGGTGAATGACGATTCACCAATTTCCACCTTGAAAAACAAAATGAGTTATTAGGTCTTAATTGGATTTGAAATTCCTAGATTCCTTTGAGATTTATTGAACTTTTCAATGGCATGTTTCAATCTCGATTGTGCCCTTCAAGTTTTGTGACTGGGATGCCGGGGATCACAAAACAAGGTGTGAATAACCATGCTAATTCACTTGGTACCCTTAATATTATCACCTAATCAAGGTGCCGGTGAACCACACACGCTCCATTGATCTATGAAAAACATTAAGTCACCCTTCGTGATCCTTAGTGGTCCAAGTTAGTGTGCCGGTTAACCACACACGCTCCACCAACAACTTGGTAAGGTACAAAGTGTGAATTCCATGGACTAGCACCATGTTCACATTTTTCCTAAAGTAACTAAGATTGGGAATTAAAAAGGTTAAGTTACTTTATAATAATCATTATACTTTTAATGAGGATTTAAAGTCATTGTCCTACCCGTTCGGCTAACGACCCTCCACCGATCAAGGAAGCGGTGGGTGAGAGTGGACACCCATTAAGCTGCCATTTTATAGGCAACAACCTTATACCCCCTTATAGACAGGCTTCGTGAATGAGGCCTACTAACGGTAGAACGACTTATTCTTATACATATATATATATAATAATTAACCATTAATGTTATAAATAGTATAAGGGTTGAATTTTAACTATTAAAACTCTAAGGGTTGGAATTAAAGTTTATTAAAGTGTGTGAAACTTTACAAATTCCAAAACTTGAGGGCAAGTTTTGTAACTATCCAAGACTTTTCATTTCATAACTTATGAATTAAAGGTTCATAAAAATGAAGACTCTTCATTTTCATGTAACTTATGTGTTTAAATGTATGTTAAAGAAAAGTGACCTTTGGATATCCATAACTTGAGGACAAATTATGGACTCCATTAAAAACACATAATTGATCAAGAATTAATTCTAAACAATTCAACAAACAATTCCTATCATCTTCTAAATTCATAAGAACATGAACATGATCATCAAAATTTCAAGAATTATATGAACACATAAAATCATGGAATTTTGATATATGCTATTGTAAATGGATTGGAACAACCATTACACCAACTAAAACAAGTTTTAAAACACCAAAACAGTTTAGGGTATTGTTTCTAGTCCATTTCTAGCAGCAAAAGTCGAAATTCTGCATTCTGATCATTTTACTCGCCGAGTGCACGAACCTACTCGGCGAGTAGGATGAATTTTGCCTTGTACTCGGCGATTCCCCCCATGGACTCGGTGAGTACATCAGCCAGACAGCAACAATTTCAACTTTTTTCACTATTTTGCATCAAGTATCAAACAAGCAAGCCTAGGCTCTGATACCACTGTTGGGTTTTGAGCAATCTAACACTTCCTAAGTGTGAATGCAACCCTAATAAACCTTGGATCTATGTTTGTCTAAATACATGCTAAATAATAATTTTCCAAGGTTTATAACCTATCTAACATGGCATGGGGAACTTTTAAACATAAAAGAGTTAGATGAGATTACATACCTTTTGATGAGATTGATTCTTTGGAGTTTGAGAGCCAAGCACCAATAGTGTGAATGCCTCAAATGGAAATCACAAATCACCACAAACACTTGGAAAACTTTAGAGAGTGTACACATACTTGTAATTTTCGGCCACACACAAGCACACACACTAGTGGCTATTTCATGCAACATAAGCATGTTTATATAGTGTACATGGTTAGGGTGAAACCCTAATAACCCATGACCTTTCCTTTTCCAAGGATCCATGGGTTAAAAGCTCCATGGATCATCCATGGATTTCCATCCAAGCCTAGTCCATTAACAAATAAGTGTTAGCCCACACCATATAAAACCAATAGCCCATAATCTAATTAGTCTTCCATTTAATCTCTAAATTAATTCATAATTAATTTAAGATTAAGACTAATTAAATTACATAACTTCATATTAATATATTATAACTTATAATATATTAATAAACATATGTGTATAACTCTCATAAAATTATCCATAAATAGTTCGGGTGAAGTGCAACCCAAATGGACCATGCCGGGTCGGGCCAAGTATATACCAAATAAGTTATGGACTTAGACACCTTATCCAACAAGTAGGTGGTATTTGAGTGGTGGAAGTTATGGGGGGAATAGAAATAGGAATGGTAACTAGTGGAGAAGAGATTGGAGAAGTAGAAAAGTGAATTTCTGGGGTAGGAGATCGTGGAGGTGTGTTACCATGAGGGGACTCATCAGAATCAGAACCCTCTTCCTCAGATTCGCTTGAGGACAAAGCGATGATCAGCTTTCGCCGTGGTTGGGTTTTTCTCTTCTTCATCGGAGGGGATTGGACAGCCCTGGTAGGTTTACGTTTCTTGGGAGAAGGGCCTTTCGCTCCCTTTGCAACCTGCTTGTCTTTGCCCTTGTCAGTCTTCTTTCCTCTTGGGGCAGGGTTGTCAGCCTCATGAATAGACTTGAGCATCTCAGGAGTAAGCTCTCTAGGACCAGAGCGACGAAACTCCTTGTAGGTTTTAAGGATCCGGCTATCGGTAGGAACGTCGCCGTACATCGATTCAGGGATTGAACCGTTGAATGTAAATTTTGAGGCATCTGAGACAATGATCTTCGTGGTATGGAAAGTACTAATCGAAGACATTGGAGAACCAGCAACCATGGGGATGTGGTACTTGTCCATCACCCATTTAGTAACGAGAGTCCAGAAACAAGCATAGGAAATCTCGGAATGCCGAGATGTAGAAGACAGACTCTGAATGAGCTGTTGCCATAGGACCGACCCGTAGTCCAAGTTGATACCGTTGTAGATCCCGTACAGAATCGAGATGAACAGATGACTTGCTCCGTCTGAGCCAGCACTATGTTCAGACAACCCCTTGAACAGCACTGTAAATAACCCATTCCACTAAGGAGACAGGCACGATTTCTTGAACTTCGTGACAATTGTCAGCACCTCAGTATACCCCATGTTGTAGAACATAGAAAACAGATGACCCATTGGAATGGTTTCAGGGTTAACCCTAGATGAATCAGGTTCAAACCCTAATAGTGAGCAGAACCTCTGCTTGGAAATTGACGCCTTGTGATCAAACACGTCGAAAAAAATCCGATCGACGGCCTTGTCGTAGTGAGCAGTGGCGAAAATCTGAGATAAGAACTCCATAGGAACTGCTTCAGCTTTGGTGAGAGCAGGAGCAATTGGCGAGTACTTGAGGCATTTGATGATCGCGAACATGAAAGCATCGTATGCATGTGGAGTAAGATCGATGATCAAACTCTGTTGGGGACGAATCGGCAAGATGTGTGAAGTAGCATGAACTGATGATGAATCCGTCATTGTTGTGAAGAGGTTGGGAGAGATGATGAACAGTAGAATACTTGAAGGTTTTCTTGCTCTCTGAAATTTGGGTGCAGTAAAAAGGTAAACAATGGTTGAAGATACCTTTTATACTGTGGGTTGAGGAGAGAGAAGAATCGTTCCCAAATCTTCGAGGGAAATACAAAGGGATTTCCGGAAGTGATTGATGCGTGATAGTTGGTTCACCGATGATTACGCATGAGAGAGAATGTCAGTCCCGATTCACACGCCTTCCCATCAGGCGCCGTTTTTAAATGAAACAGTTCCAATTCGCACGCCTTGCCTTCAAGCGCCGTTTGAAATCAAATCGATTGGACTCCTGCTTGAGTCAGCACCTTATCCATTTAGAGTAATCGTCATCTTAAAGCAAAATTAACCACGTGGATTAATTTGAACCACAACACTTTTTATAACTTCACATCCCATTAAAAAATATGCCTTGTAACTGATGAAACCAAAATGTTGGAAAATCAAAAAGATCTTCGTGCTTAGTGTGTTAAAAGAAAAAGAAATAAAGCAACACATATGAGGGATTTTGTGATGTCAATAAAGACACGAAACAATGGATCCCGGGCACGAATCTCTTCTTTCAAAGTCAAGAGAGACTTTAAAGTGTTTGTGTGGTTTCCCGTTGAATAACGATCAGACACTTATTGAGAAGTGTTGAAAGGCTTCTTTTAATTAGGCTTATTTGGGTGGCTTTCGCTTCAATTCAGAATTCCTGATCTTGATATAAGACATAAATCGAACGAAGTACTTGTGAGACCAATGTAGTTTATTGAACAAGTAGGTTTGAAATAATTTAAGTGGCAAGGTAAGATAGTGTATGCAAAATCTCAAGAAAAATTAAAACTGGATTCTAAGGGAAGAAATGTTATGGGATTTAACAATTTCATAGGAATCACACAAAAGGAAATTAGAGATTTCATATTGCATATCCATGGATAAGTCCGTCAATTCATTCGTGAAAGCTAGAGCAAATTTATTGTTCACCGTCAATGCATAGTCGGTATTGAATTATGGGTTTCACTTAGCACGTAGTGGCACGAAGCTAAGATCATAAACACAGAAATTGTGTAACCATAAACCTCAGTGGTAATTTCTGAGAGTCTCAAGGGTTATGTTTGTGAAGCGAATGAGATGGAGAAAAGTAGTATAGATGGTGTAAAGAAACCAAAATACCTCTGTTGTGAAAATAGGGACCAAGCAGAAAACTCTTATCTCATGTGAGAAGAGAGTTAGGTAGCTCATGATTAGAACAAATATGAAAGCCTAATTGGGAAGACAAGGTTTGTTTGTACCAAGTCAGTAAGGCTATTATTCAGAATCAGGTGAGGCTTTGGACACATACAATAGCATGCTTCTAGGGACACTTAACTGGTGAAATGATTTCCCCACAAATAGACACACAAAAAGAGAAGGCACAAAACAAAACAAAACAATAATAAAAAAATATTTTTGGAGTTTTTGAATTCACGAAAAGAAAATAAGAAAAAGAGTAAAAAAATACTTTTGGAATTTTTGATTTAAAAAAAATTTGGAACTGAACCCGAGCGTTCGGTCTATTTCGGTTAAAAAATTTTGGAACCGAACCCGAGCGTTCGGTCTATTTCGGAAAAAAAAAGTTGGACCCGAACCCGAGCGTTCGGTCTATTTCGGTTGCTAAAAAAAATAAGATGAAATTTGAGAAAGATACAAAAGGTTTACAACAAAAGAAACTACATTTGAGTGATAAGCAAAGATCAGATGATACGACCGAACCCGAGCGTTCGGTTCATGTCGGTATACCAGAACAAGACCCGAACCCGAACGTTCGGTTCATTTTGGCACACATGAGACGCGAACCCGAACGTTCGGTCTATTTTGCTTCCAACTTTTAATTTTGAGAAGTAGTCTTTGGTACTGACTCCGATTCCATCATTCCTAGCCCTTGTAGAATTTTGTTGAAAGATGCTTCAGGAAGAGCTTTGGTGAAGATGTCAGCCAGTTGATCAGTGGTTCGAACAAAGTGAATTTCGACATTCCCATCTTCCACATGATCCTTAATAAAGTGATACCTCAGTGCTATATGTTTGGTCTTGGAATGTTGCACTGGGTTATGACAGATCCTAATTGCACTTTCTGAATCGCAATATAGTGGGATCTTTTTCATATTGAGTCCATAGTCCTGGAGCTGGCTTTGGATCCAAATCACTTGAGATGTACAGGAGGCAGCTGCGATGTACTCTGCTTCGGCTGTAGATAGAGACACACATGTCTGTTTCTTTGATTGCCAGCTAACCAACTTCTCGTCAAGGAATTGACAGCCTCCAGTGGTGCTTTTCCTGTCTAAACCACAACCTCCAAGGTTTGCATCTGAGTAGGCTTGAACGAAGAAACCTGAGTTTGATGGATACCATAAACCGAGAGAGGTGGTTTGTTTCAGATACTGGAGTATGTTTTTCACTGCAAGCATATGTGGTTCACGAGGATTCACCTGAAATCTAGCACAATAACACACAGAAAACATTATATCAGGCCTGCTAGCAGTGAGGTACATTAAAGAACCTATCATCTCGCGATATAATGTAATGTCGACTGCCGGTTTTTCCAAGGATGGTGTGAGCTTGGTGTCGAATGCCATTGGAACTTTAACCTTTGAGTCTCCCATCATGCCAAATTTAGCAAGAAGAGTCTTGGTGTAAGCTTCCTGGTTGATAAAGATGCCTTCGGGTCCCTGTCTAATATTTAAACCAAGGAAAAAGTTAATCGGACCCATTGAGCTCATTTCAAATTTAGTCTCCATCAGCTTTCTGAATTCAGCTGTTAAGCTAGGATTCATTGAGCCAAAGATGATAGCATCGACATAGATTTGAACAATCATAAGTTGGTTACCTTCCTTCTTACGAAAGAAGGTTGGGTCAACCGAACCTTGTTTGAATTTTGACATCTTTAAAAACTTGGTCAGCGTTTCATACCATGCCCTAGGTGCTTGTTGCAGACCATAAACCGCCTTGTCCAGAATATAACAGTGATTGGGGTACTTTTCATTAACAAATCCAGGAGGTTGCTCCACGTAAACTGTTTCTTCAAGTTCTCCATTCAGAAAGGCGCATTTCACGTCCATTTGGTAGACCTCAAAGTTCTTGTGTGCAGCATAGGCCAGAAATATTCGAACAGATTCCAACCTCGCTACCGGAGTAAAAATTTCCTCATAATCAATTCCTTCCTCCTGGCAGTATCCTTTCACCACGAGACGAGATTTGTTTCGAATCACATTGCCTTCCTTGTCCATTTTATTTCTGAATACCCATTTGAGACCAACAACTGAGACATCTTTAGGAGTTGGAATGAGGCGCCACACCTTATTTCTTTCGAACTCGTTAAGTTCATCTTGCATAGCTTGAACCCAGTCATAATGGTCAAGAGCAGTATTAACTGTATTCGGTTCAACTTTTGATACGAAAGAGTTATACATGCAGAACTCTACTTTGGCGAGTAAAGATGTTTGCTTTGCGTTCAGTTGAGATCGGGTCAGGACCTTTTCAGAGATGTTACCCACTACCTGGGATACAGGATGATCTCTGGTCCATTTAACAAGAGGAGGGTAATTTGGATCATAGGATGGATCCAATTCAGCATTCACCATTTCTTCTAATTCAGATTGGCTATCGTCATCATAAAACATATCAGAATTCTCCCCCTCGACTGATGAGCTTTCAGGTGTAGCTGGACTTTTTGGTGCTACAGGACTTTCGGGTGCTGTTGAGATTTCGGGTGGTGTTGAGCTTTCGGGTGCTACAGTACCTTCGGGTGCAGTAGAGCTTTCGGGTGCTACAGTACCTTCGGGTGTAGTAGAGCTTTCGGGTGGTACAGTACCTTCGGGTGTAGTAGAGCTTTCGGGTGCAACTGGAATAGAGTTCTCCCCCTCAACTTGTGAGCTCGACTGGTTTGAAGAAGATGGATTCTCCCCCTCAACTGAAGCGCCTTGCTGAAGAGGTTCGTTTGGAACTTGTTCTCCTTCACCCATTCGTTTGGCGGCATCTTCGATGATTTGCTTCAGATGGTCAATTTTGTTGTCTGTTGCCTTGGCTTCTGAGAGGGTAGCTTTCTCAGGTTCATCGAATAATTCTACAAATTGTTCAAACAAATTAGCAATTGAGGCCGTGACTTGACCTGTGTGAGAAAAAATCTCCCCAACTGTTTCTTCCGTGGCCTTTATCTTCCTGACGTAGCTGTCATCGAAAGTCACATAATACGTTTCTTCAATCTTTCTGGAACACTTATTTAAAACTCGGTATACTTTTGAAGTAATTGAGTATCCCAGAAAAATTCCTTCATCAGATTTAACGTCGAACTTGTTACAATGTTCTTTGGAGTTGAAGATGAAGCATCATGAGCCAAATACATGGAAGAATTTTACGTTTGGCTTCCTGTTGTTGATGATCTGATAAGGAGTAAGAGAGAAACGCTTGTTGAGATAAGACCTGTTCTGCGTAAAACATGTTGCAGCAATAGCATCAGCCCAGAAATATAAAGGTAGAGAAGCGAAACTGAGCATGGTTCGAGCCGCCTCACACAAGGATCGATTTCGTCTTTCGACAATTCCGTTCTGTTGAGGCGTGTAGGGGGCTGAGAAGTTGTGACTGCTTCCTTTTTCTGCCAAAAAGTCTTCAAATTCTTTGTTCTTGAACTCCAGTCCATTGTCGCTCCTGATGTTGCGAACGACTTTTCTCAGTTGCACTTCAACCTGCTTAATAAACATCTTTAGCTTATGAGTAGCCTCAGATTTGTGCTTCAGAAAGAACACCCATGTAAACCGTGAAAAGTCATCAACAATAACAAGAATATACTTGCTACCGCCAATACTTTCAATTGATGATGGACCACACAAATTAATGTGAAGTAACTCAAGTGGTTCAACAACTTTAGTGTTTATAATGGATGGGTGACTTTGACGACTCTGCTTCCCCATTTCACACGCAGCACACAAATGTTGTCGATCAAACTTGAGCAATGGGAGACCCCTGACATGACCTCCTGTGACAAGCTTGTTGATGTCCTTGAAGTTAAGATGTGAGAGCCTTCGGTGCCACAACCAGCTTTCGTCAGAATGAGCTTTGGATAACAGACAGATAGCTGGATTTCCTTTGATTGGTTTGAGATTGAGAGGAAACATTTCGCTTTTACGTTCTGAGTTGAGAATCACCCTATTTGATTTCTTCTCGATGATTTCTGAGCCTTCATCATCAAATGAAACCTTGAGACCGGTACCTCCTACCAGTTGAGATACACTGATGAGGTTATGCTGTAGCCCTTCAACGTACGCTACCTTTCTAATTGTGAAGTCTCCATTGGTTATCATCCCATAACCCTTTATCGTTCCATAAGAGTTGTTACCGAACTTGACATTTCCACATTCGGAAGAGATCGAAATTCCCTTAGCTCTTCCTTCCTTCCTGTCATGTGACGTGAGCAGCCACTGTCAATGTACCATTCTTCGTCGAACTGCTCGTCACTGATAACCTGCAAAAATTAAGCAGATTTAGGAACCCAAAGTTTCTTGGGTCCACGTGAGCCTTTTACAGGAACAGGAATAGTAAGAGAAACATCAAAAAGATATGTTCTTTTCATTAATGTTGTTTCATCTTTCTTCTTAATAGTGAATACTTTGATTTTGTTAGGATTTGTTACAGTCGTTTTCGTTTCAGGTTTCGGTGTTTGGACCTTGGACTGCTTTCGATCATCCTTGACTGAGGAAACCTTCAATTTTCCTTTCAAGTTCGTTGATGATTTTGGATTTTGAGTTGGAACAGAATTAGGTTTAGAAAAGGATTGAGAATGAGAGGAATGAGAACGAGAGAATTTAGACTGGGAGTCTTTATGGTCATTAGAGGGACCGAACCTGGATGTTCGGTAGCAGTTGCTCTCGGGACCGAACTTGTCCTTTCGGTTGTTATTGTTCTCTGAACCAACCTGTCCTTACGGTTGTCGTTGTTCTCAGAACCGAACCTGCCCTTTCGGTTGTTATTGCTCTCTTGCGGCCTAAAAGCACTTTTCTCTGGTTTTGAATTTTTAACATGATACGAGAAATGAGCATTTTGAGATCCCCAAAACTGCTTTTGTTCTGAGAGTCTCTTTTTGTATCTTAGATTCCTTTGCTGCTTTTGATCCTTCACTTGGTTCGGCTGTCGGTGGATGTTAGCCTTCTGTTTCAGCTTCTTGTTAGCCGGTTCACTTTTCACAGATGATGTTTCGTTTGTGCAATTGACTTCCTCTACAGGAACTTCTTTTGTACCACTAGTGCTTGGCACGTCGAAGTTGTCAGGCTTGTTCAGTGGCTCTGGTACATATCTTCCTTTGGTTTTCCAGGAGGTCCGCTCAGATAGACCAACAGTTTCGTCGGCATTATCTATAGGAGCAGACCAGAAAAACTCATCACAGCCATCTGCGTTATCTTCGTTCACAATGGCAGTGAGTTCGGCAGTTTGATGCTCGGTTACTCCTGTGACCTTATATACCTGATTTGGTGTTGTTCTCACCTTTTGGTACACAACAACCTTTTCTTCAAGAATCAGGGACTGATTTTGGGACAAACGATCAAACTCCACAGAATTTTCAGAAATTAGATTTTTGTGGTTTTCAGGTTCGCTTTTGACAAACTCAGAACAGTCGACTTCATCCTCTACAAAAATTTCACTCATATCATCGTCCTCATTAAGTTCAGATGCGTTTTCAACATCAATTTTATTTTCTGAGCTTAAATTGGCTTTCAATGAGTCAAATTTTTGTATGGTTTCGGTCCTTAGTTTCAGCTTATCGTTTTCATCCAAAAGATTTTTCAGCATGTCCTTATGGTCCTTGGACTTTATAAAAGATTCAATTTTGTCCAGACCATACATATAAGTGGGATTCACATCATCCGACGATACAACACTTTCGCAGTTATATGCTTCAGCATCGATTTCATCCTCCTTAAACTTAAGGAAGGGTAAAATCATGCGATGAATTTTCTGCCCTATTTCACAATTCAGATGCAGTTGAGTGATGTTAGCATAAAGTCGTTTAGCAATCAAACAAAAAACATTTCTCTGTTTTAAAAGTTTTAAATTTTCTCTTTGTAAATAAATGTTTTCATCCTTAGACTTTATCAGCTCCGACTCTTTTTGCTCTATCCATATCATTCGCTCCTCACTCTTGGATGACACCCTGCTTATTTGGTCAGTTAGGTTAGAATTGGTGACTCGTGTTTAAGTTAAACAACTATCCAGATTTGAGATTCTTGAATTTAAGCTATATAATTCTTTTTCATATGATTTCTGTGGGACTTTGAATGAAATAAAAAGAGATTGTACCTTCTTGATCAATTCATCAAGCTCATTGATCTGGACACTGAGAGGTTTTGCTGTGAAGCATAAGTCCTCTCGCTCCTTGGTGTCCTCGTTTCCACCATCAGTATTGTACACCTCATGTGAGATACATCAATCACCACCAAACACTTTCCATTGCTTTCGTCACCTCTTGCAACATATGCCTTTCCATGTGAAGGCTTTCTCATTTCATCATCCTCTAAGTCGGTAGACCGCACCTCCACGCCACCGAACTCATCATCCTTTGCCGAACCCTGTACAATAAGAGCATTCATAGAAGGGTTAGTAGCATCTTTCTTCCTCTTGATCTCTTCAAGCTTTTTCATTAAGACAGCCTCTTCATCTTTTTCTTCATCTTTCTCTTCCATTTTCTTTAGAACACAATCTTTAGCATAATGGTTCTTTCCTCCACAATAATAGCAGCTAACGCCAGAATCTCCTTCAACTTTTACCTCTTTCTTTGGTTCCTCTGTCTTCGGCTCCTCCCTTACCTTTTCAGAACTATAGCTCCCCTGCCAATTTCTGTTTTTATTGGTAGGAAACCTCTTCTTGATGAACCTCTTGGGATTGGATACCATCATAGCATAATCTTCTGACGTAAAATCATAGTCCTCTAGGTTTAGATCTTCGTCTTCCACTGCATTCTTGCCTTTTGATAGGAGGGCCAAGGACCCCAAACTTAAGACTACATTCTTCTCTTGCATGACAATCTTTTCTTGGGATTTCAAAATTCCCACCAGCTTTGCCAGCGAATAAGACTTGAACTGCTCATGAGCTTTGACTGTAGACACAACAGGTCTCCATTCAGATCTTAGGCCATTCAAAAAGGTGACCTTCTGTTCGATCAACTTCCTTTCTGTATCATGTTTGATCATCTTGCTAAGAAGATGATTGAAGCGATCAAACGTCTGAGTGACAGTTTCATCAGAATTCTGCTTAAATTCACCAAACTCAGACAAAAGCAAGGTCTGAATAGAATGCTCCAAATCTTCCTCTGTGGAATATAGCTCTCACAACCTATCCCGGATTTCTTTAGCGGTACTGCAGGAACTCTCCAACCTAAATGTATCAGATTGAAGAGTGAATCAGATCAGTCTCAATGCTTTAATGTTGCACTGAAACTTTTCCTTTTCGTCTTGAGCAACGTCTTTTACATCTTTTAACAGATCATTATACTCTTTCTGAGTTTTAATGATTTTAGATGTTCCTGAGTGAGCAAATGGTCCAGACACAATTGCTTCCCAAATAAGATACCCATTATCTTCAGATCCGATGACATAGTCTTCAAAATGATGCGCCTAAACTTCGTAATCCTGGGTGTAAAGAATAGGAATCTTTGTCGTTGATCCAATGTTGTTTGAGATGTTGATAGGATTAGATTGAGACTCGTCCATGTTTGATCGTTTAACCTATTTGAAAGATCAGAATTGTAATATGTAATATTAGGCCAAAACAAATAAATGCTGAGTTACGTCAATTATGGAATGACGGCTCAATAAATATCAGTTAATGCAGAATAACCCTAATCGTTTCTTTCACATAAGAGATGTGTATGAATTACACAACCTCCTGCTCTGATACCAATTGATATGTTATAAAAACTCTTTGATCGATTAGATCTTTGTAACAGGTAAATAAAGAACGTAAAAACAAGGAGATAAAACACAAGTATGGATCTGAATGAGTCGAATGATTCGATTAACTCAATCCTCAGCAGAGCTCGATGAAGAACTTCCGCTGTAGAGGATTCTAGGGTTACAAAAGAAAAGAACTTGAACGCTATAAAATCTCTATCAAATCTTTCTAATCGTTACGTTCTAGGATGCATGCAAGCATTTATTTATAATAAACCCTACATAAAACTCACGGATGGACAGGCCCATACCGGAGACAAAACTTGGACTAGCTAACGAGCCCAAAAGACGCAACACTAAACTGGACCTAACACTATTTTATGTAGTTTTCAGGCCAAGAATCAAGATTCATGTATCTGTGATGATGCCTATTGCAAAAATGGTGGAACGTACTTACTTTGTCTGTTAAATCCAACATTTGCCTCAGCACCACCGTGTACATGTGTATAAAGGTAACTTAATTAGTTTTATAAATTGTAATTCAGCTTTATCTATCCTTCCTATAGATATAGACTTTTTATGATCATTTAGCTACATGGTCATTGTTTCTAGCATTTGACATGGTTTGATGTGTGATTTTGCCATTATGCAGCTTGTGAAGGGGCAGAATTGGTTTTCCATATGGTTGCACCTGATTCCTCCATTAATAACTACTAGCTGCATCATTCAATCAATGTTGAAGGTAAAAAGAAAGATAATAAACAAAGTTAGTTAATTTCTAAGAGAGTATTAACTTTTGTTTTTGGATTTACAGGTACTAAGAACATAATTGATGCTTGTACTAAACTTAATGTGAAGAGGCTTATCCATACAAGTTCTCCTAGTGTGGTTTTTGATGGGATACACGAAATACATAATGGAGAAGAATCATTGCCATAACCTTCTAAGCATAATGATTCGTATTCTGAAACTAAAGTTGAGGGGAGGCACTAGTTATCAAGGCCAATGGGGTTTATGGTCTTTTAACATGTTGCATTCGTCCTAGTAGTATTTATTTGCCCTGGTGATAAGTTACTTGTTCCCTCTTTAGTTGTTGCAGCAAGGGCTTGGAAATCAAAGGTAATCTGAAATTCGATTATATAAGTTTTTAATGAATCTCTATTTAATTGAAATTGATTTTAATTTTTACATTCTTTGGTTGATTTTTGGATTACCAGTTTATTATAGGGGATGGAACAAACATGTATGATTTCACATATGTTGAGAATGTTGCACATGTTCATGTATGTGCTGAAAGAGCTCTAACTTCAGATGGATCTGCCTCAAAGAGAGCCGCAGGAGAGGTAATTTAAATAAACCTTTTCAATTTTACTTAAGATAATATAATATATGGAGTTTTTATTATTTTTTAAATTTTCAGGCTTACTTTATAACAAATATGGAACCAATAAAATTTTGGGAGTTCATGTCACTTATTCTTGTTGAGCTTGGGTTTGAATGGTATATTCTTGATTTTTGGTTTATTTTCATGGTAAAATTAAAGCTCCACTTTGTCTTTATTTCTGATTTTATGTAGTTTGCAGGCCAAGAATCAAGATTCTTGCATCTATTGCAAAAATGGTGGAACGTACTTACTCTGTCTGATAAATCCAACATATGCCTCAGCACCACCATGTACATGTGCCATCCTCTTTTAGTTAACAACCCTACAATCACTAAAATTAGATTGAACTAGTGAATTTGAATCATATCTTAACAGGGAAGGAAATTGAATCAGATATTAGTTAATAGTATTTTCATGATAATCACTATTCAAATTTCAACCATTAAATGTTCGTATATTCCAATTGTTGCTTGGGCTTTCTGGAGTAATGCTTGTCGTGCTATTTTTTATCCCTTTTCTTGTTTTTGCTGTAAGTTTCTTCAACTGTGGAAGGAAATAAAATATGTTATGCAAAGAATAGGTAGCTCTAAAGGTGGTGTGGGTAGACCCGTCTTTTGGTACAACATGAGAGAAGAACCTGTTATTTACATTAATGGAAAGCCCTTTGTGCTTCGTGAGATTGAAAGACCGTACAAAAACATGCTTGAGTATACGGTATATAATAATATTCCTCTCTCATTTTTAATGTTTATTATTGTTTCAATGAAATTCCAAAGAGGAAACCTTAATCCATAAAGCCTTCGCCTCTAAATCAGTTCACTGACCTTATCAGAATGGAGGTACATATGTATACTGTGTATGGTTGTAAGAAAATTGATGATATATTTAATAATTAAAATGTTTTTTGGTATTTAGATTGCACTGAGTGGTTATTCGGAGGTGCTAACATGGATTCTATGTTCATACAAAGAAAATTTTGCTATGTTAAACCGTAAAGTTGACAAATCAACCGCAGTTATTTTTTGTAATCCTCACTCTGCAGATTTTGAGGTTTCTTTGCCTTGTATCATTATGTCTCAAACTTGTATTGTTTTTCTATTAAATAATAATAATAAACTTGTCAATTGTGGATTCAAGCGCAGGTAAAGATCCTAAATCACCATGGATGCCATTTTCTATGTTGTTTGAAGAAGTTTCTGCTAAAGTTGAACCTGATCATGTGAGATTGGTGCATATTTTTTATGAATCTTTTAGGGTATGTTTTGTATTTTTGTGTTTTTTAAACTTTGTATACAAACGGAAGTGTTTAAAATCTTTTTTGGTGATATATTTAAGAGAAAAAAATGAGTCGAGAAGAGTTTATTAAGAAGTTGAGATCGGTTGTTGGGGATCAAATATTGAGGTTAACAATATCCAACCTCCAATGCAAGGTTTGATTGAGTATAGTCCTTTTGGTTTCTAATATTATCTTTATGTCATTCTTGGTGACTTTGCCTATATAGAACTGATCAGTGATTCCTATATTCCCTTCTCCCCACTTTTGTTTTCTTCAAATTCTAAATGTGTTCTTAATCCTAATTTTAAGAGGTTATTTGCAGTTGTGAACCATTCATAACGATTTCCAACATTACATCAAGTTGTCAGTGACACTAAAGACCTTAAAGAAGACCTTAATTATCAAGAAACGTAGGATGATAAGACAATCAATGTATGTGTTATAATTCATATGGATAGCGATTTTACTTTTCATGTCATTATTATTTATTTCTTTTTTTGTTTGCAGTTTCTTGTAGAAACTTTGGATGTTGTTCAAGACATTGATTGGGTCATTTCTCTTGGAAATGCTTTTGCAATGCAGTATGAGCTTTATACATATGATGATGAGCATTCTGCACTACTTCATAGGTATGAACTCATTATCATTATCATTACATTTTTTTTAATTAAATTATCTTATTGAGAGTATTCTTCTCCTACAAATGTCTTGGTATACTTCTTCAGAAAGTTGATAACATGACTTATGTTCATGATAAAATCGTCTGGATGTACAAACAAGCAAATAATCTAGATTTCAAGTATTCCAGCACCTTGATAATTATTACATTGCTATGTTTCACATTTAACCCTGTTTTCTAATATTGTTTTGGTTGAACATGTTATTCCTCAAATTTTAACAGATTCTTGAATTTTGACTCACCCCTGCAGCTTTCTGAATGCAGACTTATTTTGGTGCTGGATTAAGTGGAGTTCTGGCTTGGTGTGTGCGAGTGGGAAGGAACCAACCCAATGCCCTCGGAGTTCTGGAACCTTCCATCTTTACTTCCTATGTATCCAGGTTAATCTACTCGTATTAATTCATGTCTCAAAGTGTGTATTCCAATATCAGGTATCATGATTTGTGTATTTATAAAATTTTGAAATAGGGTCTTGTTCGATGCTTTAGCTGTGTTTGCTCTAAGGGAGATCAAATTATCAAAAGTAAGTTACTTTTTCACCCTTTTATTTAATACTTTTGTGATTGAATGAAAGTATTAATGAAAGTAATTGACAACCCTTTCTCTGTAAATGATGTTGTGATTGTGGGAGAGGTGTTGTGTTTTTCTCTGTTGCTAGGTAACCTTCTCAACAACAGCATTCTACTTAAGCAGGTGAGTAATTAAGATTAAGGGAGACTTGTAATCATGTTTGGCATTCCTTTCCAGTAAGAAATAGAGTTTTATGATTATTTGTTAGTTTTATAGGAATGTATAACCCATGTTAGCAATGTATTATTTTTGTTTAACATTTGAATGATTCTTTGTATAACATTATAATTTGTGCAATTTATTTTATTTTTTGAGTATGAAATTTTATTTTATATTATGCAATGGATTGTATTTTTTGTATATGGTATTTTATTTCTATTATGAGAAATTAAATGCAAATTTAATTTAAAAATTAATAAATATATAAACTTATTTTTTTTAAATATTTAAATTTATGATACGCAAAAATGTGTGTCATCTTCATTTATGACATGGCCTTTCTTGACAGGGGCTTTCTTGATACGCATTGCGTGTCATTAACACACGCGTCGTAAGGTTACGACACGCGAATGTGTGTCGTCTTCCTTTATGACAGGGCCTTCCTTGATACGCATTGCGTGTCGTAAACGCGCGTCGTAATTGCGCGTCGTAAATGAGCGTCATAAATGTGCGCCGTCTATAGACGACGCGCAAAAGCACGTCATCTCTCTTTATGACAGGGCCTTTCTTGACACGCATTTGTGCGTCGTCTAAGCCTTTTACGACGCGCAATGAGCGTTGTAAAAGGCTGTTTTTCTAGTACTGGTCGCCAGGGTTTACTCGATAGGCACTAAGTCGCATAGTCGCCAGGGTTTACTCAATAGGCACTAAGTCGCATAGTCGTCAGGGTTTACTCAATAGGCACGAAGTCACATCGTCACCAAGGTTTACTTGATAGGCACGAAGTCACATCGTCTCCAAGGTTTACTCGATAGGTGTGACATCCCCAATTTCACGGCCAGAAAAGACCGATTTGTTTATGCTTTGTTTTTAAAATCAGAGTGATCTTTTAAAGAAAACAGTTGCAGAATTTGTTCCCAAAATATGATAAAGATTTATCAAAGCATTTCTTTAAAGAAATGTATTTTCATTTTATAACAAAATCTCGGGATGTCATGTTCAATACATACCAAAATCATAAAGAGAACAAAATAGACGTTACAACATTTATTCATAACTACTGGCCTATAATCCAAAATCTCTCGTTATGTCAGCCAACCTATGCTCTCGTGCCATAACCTGTAATACAAAGAAAACTGAGAGGGTCAGGATTGGGAGCCTGGTGAGCATATAGGGTTTTCAATCCACAATAATATAACTAATTTATTTAATTATCAAATAATCAATCCAATTACACACCCCATTTATCTCCATTTATTTCTTAAATATTTATCCTAAGAACCGATTACCCTTCTCCCATTCATTCCTAAGGATTGCCCTAAGGAACTGGCACAAAGTCTACTGCTGCCAAGGTTCTTAGATTACCTCTGGTGAACACGCAGTTCACAATAATTAATGAATACCTAGTTTAAGAACACCTAATAGACACTTAGTTCCAATATTACCCAGTGAACACGTAGTTCAAAAACACTTAATGAACGCTTAGTTCAAATACTACCCAATGAACACCTAGTTCAAAAACACTTAATGAACGCTTAGTTCAAATATCTCTGATGAACACTAAGTTCAAATATCTAATGAAAACTTAGTTCGAATATCCCTGGTGAACCCAATCACCTAAGGATTACAGAGTACAAAAGCTCTTAGTTCAAACAATGTAATAATAATCTACATCTCGATCCTGCAAAACCACTAATATTATAAACACATATAAATCATATTTCTAAAACAATATATCCCATCTTGTCGATCCCCTCACACTGACCTTATACAATGATCTTATGAGATCTAGCCTAAGAATCGATATGAACCACAAACTGACGAAGCTGCTTCGGAAATTCCCTTGCAGCAAACGAGGATCTATAATGACATCAAATGAGGGGAATGGAATAAGTTTCAGCACGAAACTTCGTTCATAAAAGAAAGAACCACAAGACATTTTAAGTCAGGGGTAGTTATCTAGATAACAATGCCTAGGCGTGATCTGACTATCTTGAGGTATTATACCCCCAGACTCTACCTATCCCATCATCGAACTTTGCCTAGAAGTGGCCTGAATACATGAGGTATTTCACCCCCAGACGCACCCTATCCAACAATATAACACCAGACATACCTAGCAGTGGCCTGTTACCGACACACTTTATTAGCCAGTCTATGAAGTTCCCTTAATTACTTCGTGAAAGAAAACGCTGACATATGAAGCTCGGTCGATCACTTCATAAAAGAAACGCTAACTCCAAAGCTCTCTCAAAATAAAAGTATGGGGAAATACTACTAGAGTACTCCCGTATGCTTCCGTAATCGACACACAAAATTGTCAAAAAGTCATTGTACATGAAAGTACTTCTGGCACATTATAGTACTCTAGTATACGAAAGACTCGTACCCGAGAACATAATAGTACCCTGGCACAAGCAGCACCCAAGACATAGAGCTTTGAAAAGGACTTCGTACATAAAATGTAATTCTATACGTAGGACGTACTCCACCGATCATCATTCTCACAACACACGTACTCTTAATATGAGGCTACCCAATGTCCAAACTTAATGGAACTAAACATCCCTATTTAAGTCTTAACCCATCACTAGGCAAGCCTACAACGCTTATAATCAATTTTCGATACTAACTCCGTTTAGGCAATGCTAACTAGTGTACACTTAACACAGAGTTTTAAGTAATAATATCATATATTCACATCTTAACACATATTGAGCCATAACTGATTCGCACGTTGTATATCATCAAATATATCTAACAAGTATTTCGGACAACAACAAATACTTCACATACATATGTATATTTCATACTTTAATCAATACTCGTATTAAAATCATGTTCCTAAAAGGGACTATACTCATGATACCTTATCGAAAGAACACGTAGTTTAAAAATACATAATCCTTAATCCCGGATCTTATATTTTCCTCATTACCTAATCCATATTCCCGGATCTAAAACTAACCTCTTGATCTGATCCATACTCTTGGATCTAAAACTAACCTCCTGATCTGATCCATACATCCAGATCTAAAACAAGTTTATCTCTTTATCCTTTTATCTTATGATCCAAGTCATCTTTTATCACATACCAACAATCTTATCTACCCATGTTATACCCAACATATTTGCAGATACAAAATACATATACAGTTTAACTCATTAAAACCTATATAATTTATCCATCCCACAAACATCTCAAATAAACAACAATATATATATACACACATAGCACGTATTTCATAGCAGATACTTAATATTAATGTGTTAGAAGAAAGTAACTACACACTCACTTGATCAGAAGATGATCGGACAACACTACGACTTGCAATGGTAGTATTCTTCGGTGAAACCGGGATCACGTCACACACCGCGTTTCTCGCGGGTAGAGCTTTGGCTCGGAAACTCTTTTCTTCTCGGAATCTTCGGACATCGGGACTTGCTTCAGGTCTTGGGATGATATCGAGGCTTCAGGGGGTTAAAATAGGGCTTAGAGGGTGTATCAGAAGTGGGAGAGAAGGGATGGAGCAACCATAATTGGCTGGCCCTTCAAATCTATTTATAGGGCAAAATTTTCCCTTGCCACGTCGTGGCACGTTTTCCACATCGTGGGCTTGGTCGTCACTGCATGTTTCATCGCAAGTTGCGTCTGGGGGACTCCAGGAGGTGTCATAAGACTTGCCACGTCGTGGCACTGCTTGCCACGTCGTGGTATCTGACAGTTTTGGGGTTTCACGCCCCGAACTTCAGAAATTCATAACTTTCGCATACGAACTCCGTTTTCGACGTTCTTTATATCGACACG
This sequence comes from Lactuca sativa, assembly GCF_002870075.4. Taxonomy (NCBI): domain Eukaryota; kingdom Viridiplantae; phylum Streptophyta; class Magnoliopsida; order Asterales; family Asteraceae; genus Lactuca; species Lactuca sativa. The sequence continues at coordinate 238,944,300 of NC_056627.2, forward strand.
TAGGTGAGATTATGCTCTACAACTCTCGTTTAGACTCTGTTGGCTAATTTTGGCGTTATTTTTAGTATATTAAAAATATATTACTTATATATTATTTTTAGTAGGCCGGGACAGGAAAACTCCGTTCAAAATTCATAACTCCTTCATTTGAACTCCATTTTTGTCTGTCTTTTTGGTAGTTGGACTACTATCGACGAGATCTTCGAATCTCGTTTAGATTTTTTCGGCTAAAAAACCGCTCGATCTCAAATCGAGTATTCGGGCTGCATACCGCTAAGTCGAAACTTCGGAAAATCATAACTTCCTCATACGAAGTCAGATTTGGGCGTTCTTTCTATGCACGCTCTCAGTTTAACAAACTCTACGACTTTTGTGTAGATCACTAAGGATAAATATCACTCTAACGTAAATTCACTTTTTATGTCATTCAGCGTCGTGCCGGTTCTGTCGCGAAACTTCGGCAGGTCATAACTTCTTCGTTATAACTCGGATTTCGGCGTTCTTTATATCTCCTGAATCTTTGTCACGACCACTACAAATTAGTTAAGATTATCCACCCTAAATAATTTTCTACCAAAAAGTCATTTTTGACGCTTATTATCTCTAAATTGACTAGCCTGGATCTATGGGCGTTACAATAGGCACCTCATCATTTTATTTCATCATACATCCACTATCTACCCATGTTCTACCCAAAATCTTTGTAGATTATACATATATATATATATATATATATACACACACACACACACACACACAACATAAAACATGTATAAAACATTCAATCAATACTCATTTCAAATAACCCATTACGCATAAACACATAGCAAGTTTTTTATAAAGAATACTTCGTATTAAAATCGTGTTTATGAAAGGCACTATACACTCACACATATAAACAACAATATATAAACACATAACACGTATTTCATAGTAAATACTTAATATTTATGTGTTAGAAAAAAGTAACCACACACTCACTTAATCAGAAGATGATCGGACAGCACTACGGCTTGTAGAAGTAGTATTCTTCGGTGAAACTAGAATATCTTCAAATACATGGCTTCTCGCACGCAGAGCTTCAGCTAGGAAACTCCTTTCTCCTCGGGATCTTCGGGGCTTTGGGACTCGATTCGGGTCTCGGGATGATATTGGGGCTTCGGGGGGTTAAAATAGGGCTTAGAGAGAGTATTGGGAGTGAGAGAGAAGAGTCGAAGCAACCAAAATCGACTGACCCTTGATATACTATTTATAGGGTGAAATTTCTGCACTCACGTCGTGATTTTTAAGTGTTCACGTCGTGAGCACAGTAGGTCACTGCGTTCGTCACTCGTCCACTTGCTCTGGAGGCTCCAGAAGGCGTCAGAAGTCAATAAACGTCGTGAACATTGTTTTCACGTCGTGAACCCTGACAGTTTTGGGGTTTCGCGCCCGAACTTCAGAAATTCATAACTTTCGCATACCAACTCCGTTGTCGACGTTCTTTATATCCACGCGAAGGTGAGATTATGATATAGAACTCTCGTTTAGACTCCGTTGGAAAATTTTGACTTTAATTTCAATATATTATTAATATATTATTTTTAGTAGGCCGGGACAGGAAACTCCATTCGAAATTCATAACTCCTTCATCTGAACTCCATTTTCGTCTGTCTTTTTATCGTTGGAATACTATTGATGAGATCTTCAATTCTCATTTAGAAAGTTTTGGCTAAATATCACTCGACCTCAATCTCGAGTTTCGGGCTGCATACTGCTAATGCTGAAACTTTGAAAAATCATAACTTCCTCATACGAAGTCAGATTTAGACATTCTTTTTATGCATGCTCTTAGTTTAACGTATTATACGACTTACATTTATATCGCTAAGGCCAAATATTTCTCTAACGTAAATTCACTATTTATGTCGCGCTGTGTCGTGTTGGTTCTGTCGCGAAACTTCGGCATGTCATAACTTCTTCGTTATAACTCGAATTTCATCGTTCTTTATATGTACGGAATCCTTGTGACATATACTACAACTAAGTTAAGATTATTCCTTATAAATAATCTTCCATCAAAAAGTCATTGATGCTTATCGTCTCTAAATTGACTAGCCTGGATCTACGGACGTTACAACTATTAATCACATTTGATTCACATGTGATTCATATGTAAATCATGTGAGATTCACATGTAAATCATATGATTCACATGTGATTTACATGTGAATCACATGTGATTAACATATGATGTCATATGTAAATGTGATTTATATGGGAATCGCATGTGATTTTTATATGAATCATATGTGATTCATATGTTAATCACATGAAAATAACATATGTATTTTTGTGAGTGTTGTTTCATTAATCAATTTTTTTTCAATATTCTTGTAGATTTGGAAGAAGTTGTGGTGAATATTGAAGAGGTGAAAAATGATAAATTGAAGAAAATAAGGAAATATTAACACAAAGACGTGAAAACGCTTTAAAATTTGTAGCATTTTTTATTTTTATATTTTATTTTGTATTGAATGAAATACTTATACTATTATGTTTATAGATTAATTAATAAAAATGAGATTTTTTTATGATTTATTTACGAATATTATAGTATTTTTATAGATTTTTAAAAATTTACTTTTTAAAAAATGTAGTTTTTTTAGAAAATTATAGTTTTTTTAAATGCAGTTTTTTTTTTTAAAAAATTGCAGCTTTTTTTAATGCAGTTTTCTTTAAAAAAATTGCATTTTTATTTAAAAATACAGTTTTTAAAAAAATTACGGTTTTTTTTAAATTCAGTTTTATTAAAAAAAACGCAGTTTTTTTGAAAAAATTTTAGATTTTTGAAAAAAAAAATGTAGTTTTTTGAATAAAAATGCAACTTTTTTTTAAAAAAAAAAGTTGTAGGTTTTTTTAAAAAACTATTTTTTCAAAATTTTTTTTTAAATTCATGTTTTCTGAAAAAAATTAAAAAATCTCCATTTTTTTAGAAAAATCTAAAATTATGTTTTTTTAAAAAAAATCCAAAATTTGATTTATTATGTTAATTTTTAGAACATTTTAATAATATTTCCAATAGCAAAATAATTAAACATTAAATGAGTTCGGTAAGATGACGATCATGCTCTTTATGAGTTAGTTTTGATCTAACGCTCCACTTTTAGTTATCGGAAAACTATGAGTTCTTCACCGATCTCAACCATATATATATATATATATATATATATATATATATATATATATATATATATATATATATATATATATATATATATATATATATATATATACACACACACACACACTACTAGAAACCTGACTTCCAGTGACGGAATCAGCGACAGATTTCACAAATACTTCAACAAAATTAAATTCAGAATTTTAGTGAGGGGTTACCAAGGGCTTAGAGAAAGATTGATCTATTTTTTTTTCAACAAAAGGAATCCCTTGCTAATCTGTCGCAAAATTAAAGATCTTCAGCTAGAAAACAGCGACCGGTTTCTTAAAAGCGGAGGATTTTTTTTCCTGGGCCTCGCCAACCAGTCGCTGAAAGGCCCACTCCCTTTTTTTTTCGTTCCGCACTATTTTTCTCTTGGTTCCCTCGTTTTATTTTCATTCTCTCTGGTATTTCCTCCCAAAAGCCCTAAACACGATTTCCTCCGAAAACCCTAAACCATAATACGTCGACTCAATTCCCTCCTCCCCTTAGAAATAACCTCCACCACCATCCTCCTGCATCGCCTCTCTTACCTGTGTCTCCCCTCTTTGAAGTTTACTTAAAGGAACGCTAAAGAACATTCTCGTTGGCTTTCCTCTTGGTCTGTTTCCTTTCCTGTCGACTCGATGTTTCCTGCCAACATAGTTTGATCTATTGGTTGCTTGAAAACTGTGGTGGTTATCCCATCCGAGATCTTCTTATTACAAAATTGATTAAATTAAGAGGTAATTTTGAACCTTGTTGATGATATGCATAATTTTAGGCCAATGTTATGTGTTTGATGATAGTACTAGCTGCAAATTGATGTTACAATTGATGAAGTAAATAGTACGTAAAAGAAAACAAGTAGCAATTTACTGTTTGTTGAACATAGTTGCTGAAAAAAAAAAGTTGAATGTGGCTCTTTAGCAACCAACTGTTTCTTTTTTTTTTTAGCAGAGCATACTCTGCATACTTCAAACTAGGCCTGGCAATGGAGAGGATTTTGACCCTGATCCGATCCAAACCCTTAACAATTATACGGGTTTGGAGCATAGTTTTTGATCCGTTTACCCGTTAACGACCCTTACCCGCTAACCCTTTTATTAAAAGGGTCGGTATGGATCATCACCAATCCGCTTCGTTTATAACCTGCCCCATATGGATTTTAGAATTATATATTTATATTTTATATTTCATAAAATTTACATTAAATTCTAATCGAAAGTCCAAAGAAATGGCCACGATTTCATTTCATTTATATATCATCATGTAATCACTAATTTCATTTATAAATTGTAAAGCCCGTGTTTCTAGGCTAGGCATTAATATTGACATAATGGTCTAGATTAAACTTTGTAACTCATTTTGAAGAAATGAAAAGGAATTATGTAAATATTATGTGAATTATGTGATTTATGCTTAATTATTAGGGCTTAATTAATTAAGAATAAAAATAAGCATCAAAATTAAAGTTTAAGATAAGCCCGATATCTTTACATAAATTTGTAGTGGTCGAAACAAGGATTTCAGGGATATAAAGAATACCAAAATCCGAGTTATAACGAACAAGTTATGACCTGTCGAAGTTTCACGACAAAACCGGCACGGTGCTGAATGTCGTAAAAAGTGAGTTTTTGATAAACTACTTTTTAGCCTTAGTAATCTAAGCAAAAGTCATAGAATTCGTTAAACCGAGAAGTTCGATAAAAAGAACGCCCAAATCTGACTTCGTATGAGGAAGTTATGATTTTTCGAAGTTTCAGCTTAGCAGTAGACAGCTAAAAACTCGAATTTTAGATCAAGTGATCTTTAGCCGACACAACCTAAATGAGAATTGAAGGTCTCATCATTAGGAGCACAACGGTAAAAAGTCTGACGAAAACGGACTTCAGATGAAGAAGTTATGAATTTTTAACGGATTTCCTGTCCCGGTCTGTTAAAAATAATAATATAAAATGTAAATTCAGAATTAGCCGACGAAGTCTAAACGGAAGTTGTAGAGCGTAATTTTAGCTACGCATGCATATAAAGAACGTAAAAAACGGAGCTCGTATGCGAAAGTTATGAATTTTAGAAGATTTTGGCACAAAATTCGAGAAATTTCGCATAGATAGGCTTCACCCAGAAGTGCCACATCACCCTCACCTCGCATGTGCCACGTATCTGAATTCTGCTGAGTCACCGAAGCCACCTAGAAAGACGTGTTGCCTTCCCTCGCATGCGAGACTGCCCCGTGTCGCCCCGTGTCCTCTTCTGATTCGACCGAAGGGAGGCCCAATCCGAAGCTCGTAGCTGGACTGAGCCTCGCACTAACTAGCCTCCGAACCTCGCATGTGCACCAGTAGACCGCGGTCCAATCAGAAGCTACCACCGAGCCCTTTGCACGCGCAACCCTCGTGTGAGCCTTCCCTACGAACCCTCGGATCTGCGAGGTGTGGCTCCTTCTCAGCCATCCGATCAGAAGCTCTACCCTATAAATAGAAGGTTGCGAGCCTTCCCGGCTAACTTTGGAAATTTGGCACTTTTCACCCTAAATCTCATATTTCTTTCATATTAACATCCCGCAAAGCCCCGGTATCGATTGTAAAGCCCAGAATACGCCACGAAGTTCCCGAGAAGCCCGTAAAATTTATTTTTTCAGTTTCGAAGCCCGACTTTTGCAAAGCCCGGTTTCTCAATAAAACTCTCGGTTTTATTAGAAACGATCGTTTTAGGAAACGAATTGCTGCCCGATTATCATCAAATCAAGTGAGTGTATAGTCACTTTCATTTTACACATAGATATAAAGTATTTACCTTATAATACGTGCTATGTGTAGATATATTAATTGTTTATTTGAGGTGACTGTTGAGTTAACATTTTATACAAGTTTTAAACTATATAAGTATTTTTATCTACAAATATGTTGGGTAAAATATGGATAGATAGTGATGTGTGATCAAATAAAATTGAGGAGAGGCCTCGACGTGTTTTGAGATCAAGTCATATAGCGGAGTTTGGATGACGACCACGGATGTTCTAGATGGTCCAGTGGGAAACATTAGCAGGTCCGCAACCTGTAGGTGTTAATGAACTTGGGTGTTCATTCGCTGTACTTCATCCTCCTCATGGTTGCCTTTAGGACATGTATGGCTGGGGAAACCCCTTAGCAGTAGTGTCCATCCCGATGATATTCTTTAAGCTAGGTCCCTTGTGACAAGTGTTTAGGGACATAAAGTGAGGATAACAGGAATGGGTAATCAGGGTTATTGTTGATTGATGAACTTAGTAAGTTTATTATTATTGTGGGTTGAAAACCCTATATGCTCACCAGGCTCCCAAGCCTGACCCACTCAGCTTTTTATGTTACTGGTAGTGGACCCCGAGCATAGTCGGAGGACAACGAGAGATTTTTGGATTATAGGCCAGTAGTTGTAAATAACTGTTGAAAGGCTTATAATGTCTTGTTTATACTTTTGATCAGTATCGGAACATGACATCCCGAGGTTTTGATATATATATGGAAAACATATACCTTCTTAATGAAGGGTTTTGATAAACTTTTATCATATTTTGTTTGGGGACCAATTCCGCAACATCTTTTAAAAAGATTTCTCTGATTTTATTTTAAAAGGCATAAATTAAATCGGTCTTTTCTGGCCGAGAAATTAGGGGATGTCACATAAATCAATAAGGGCATTTATCAACCGGAAGAAAGTTTGTAATTTGTATTCCCTATCAATGCAATCGACAGTTAAAAACTAATCAGAGGTAACTAAAATAATAATTTTAATTGCAATAGAAAGTCCTCGAGTACATAATACGTTTTCTAAATCAACACTTAGTTTTACTTAATAAATGTGATTTTATGATTTAAGTAAAATGTGTTTGATTATTCAAAAATCCTACGGGTTACGGGGCGGGTTTTGATATCTACTGATTCGGTGGATAAGGGTATGGGTTTGATTATTCAAAACCGTGCGGGTTACGGAGCGGGTTTGGATCGGATTTTAAAATTTGTTAAAAGGGTTTGGATCAAGGTCGATTCGCTCCAAACCTGCCCCATTGCCAAGTCTACTTCAAACCAATAAATAAAATATATACAAAGACTTTGTTGCATGGTTGCAAATGCAAGATAGAAAGATGTAACTGGTATGTATTGTCACATGTTTCTATCCACTTATATAGTAGTCTTTTCAGGATATGGTCGTCTGAAATCCATCATCAAGAGGTCATTTTTGTAGTTATACTAAACATTAAACTGGAAATAATGCTCATAGTAAAATCAAACAGTATTTAGGCAATAACAGAATGAATACCTTGTTGATGATCTCTCCTGTTACTCAAGGTTTCATCAACCCTAACCCTTCTTCTATTGTTAATGTTGTTGGTGAATTCTTTATGGAAAGGAACACCAATTTTTATTTCTACAAAAAAATGAATATTTTGCTGCTTTGGAACAACATATTGAAGATCTGACACAATAAAAGTTTTCTTTGCAACGAGCTCTTGAGGCCTTAGGGTTCTTGCAGAGTCTTTAACCATTGAGAACTTACTGACATTTATAACCAACATGTTGTTGATTTTATAAGATAATCATTTAGATAAAGAAAATTTTAATTATTTTAAATCTTTTTTGTTTCTTTTGCAGGGAGGCATTGTGAACTAGTTAAAGTTGGATATGGTGAGATTGTAGGAAGAAATTAAGGCTCAACTGGTTAGTATCGTATATAATAAGATGCAATAAACATTAACTTGGTGATTGAATTTTGAAATATTTATTTATTTATTTATGTGATTAGTTGGGACTTGGGACTTGAGGCTATGAGTGCAGGGTATGGAAATCATCAGTTAGAATGTAGTGCAATTGATGAACGTTCCAAGCTATTGGCTTTTGAAGTTATTGGATTAGAAGAGAAGGTATAAATTTAATTAACTAAGTTAAAAATACAATGTCATATCTTTTTTAGATTGTATATTCATAAACATGAGAGGCAACTAGAAAACATTATCTTATCTTATTCTCTTTTCTCTTAGGTTGATCAACCTTGTCAGGTGACACTGGTTTGTTCTAGGGCTCTTAACTTTATTGGCGGTCGATATTTGAAGGTAATTTAATTTTTAACTTACCTAAATGATTCATATGAGAGTTCATTTTGTTCCTATAAATTCAACTTGAACACTAAACTGTACAGTATTGAGAAAGGGATCTCATCCACGGGGATAATAATTATGTTTTAGGTCAAGTAAGTTTCATGTTTTGGATCCAAAATTAATTGAATATGGTGTTAAATAATAATTAACCATAAAACTAAAGGAAGTCGTTTAAACAAAAAGATGGATAATCACTTGTAGAGATTGGAGTCAATTCTAGATGCAATTAATTCTAATCTATATCTTGTTGCAATAAATAGATATGGTGCTAGTGATGGTTATCCTTCTCAACAAGGGATCATTAGGGATGCTCAGGTTTCATTCTAGCCATAATCCATTAAAATGATTTTCTTTTTCTGTTTTCTTTTTATTATTTAATTTATTAAAACTCAATCACATTCATTTCAACTAGGCTGCTCTAGATCATCTCATCAAGAGGACAGACATTGACACTTCTCAAATAGTTGTCTTTAGTGGAGCAGTTGGTGTTGTAGTTACCAAAAAATAACCCTGACAAGGTATCTTATCTCCATTACAAATTTGTCATTTTCATCTTTTATTTTTCATATTGAGAAATATCCAAATGCTTTTTTACATGAACTTTCACTATATCACAGGTTGATGCATAAAGAACACTCTTACATTATTCTGGAAACTACTAAGACCTTTAATTTACACTAAGTGTTGGATTACATGTGAATGTTGTTTGTTGACTTAATTCAATGATATACATACTTAATATTACTAACAAGTCTGCTCCTTTTTCTTATTAGTTCTCATGAAACATGAGTCAAACCTGTTGGATAATTGATGAAGAAAGGAAGGGAGAGGCATCTGTTGAGGTAGTATTCGCTTAATTTTCATTTTGCAAAACAAGTCATTTTTAATTTTTTTTTAATTGTTAAAAAGATTGGCTAACTTTTTAGGACCTTATTGGTGGGAACATTCTTCATGTGTAATGGTGATAGCTACAAGTTTCATGCTACTGGGAGAGAGGATATAGATTTTTTACTCAGTGTATATTTTTTAGACTTTTTTTTTCCACTAAAAGGTTATCTGATCATGAAAGTTATGTACTTTTCAGGTGAGATAAAAAATACCCGTTTTGTCCCTTCTGAAGTATCCATCAAGGAAATGGAAAACAAGATAAATAGTTGGGAAAGTAACCTGGTGAGTTCACCTTAATTTGGATTTAATAGGTTGTGTCTGTTACAATGGACAAACTTTTTAGGGTTGTTTTGTATGAAATGATTGAGGAGGGCATTTATGTCTTTTTCATAGACTAACATTAAACAATTGGATCTATACTGAGTACATTGTGTACCTAGGTTAGAGTAAGACATCTCAAGGTTGTAAGGAGTCAAGGATGAAGCTTAATGCGTGAAGGAGAAGCAGAAAATCAGGTAATTGATACTTAAGTTTAAATGAATAAATACTTTCATATTCAAATAAATGAAAATTTGAAAGTATGATGCTATAATATAATAAACAAATAAATGAAAGTAGATTGGTATTTCTTGTATTTAGCCCTAAACATGTGTATTTCCTCTTGTGAAATGCTTTTGGAAACATAAACAATATGTTGTTTTGGTGTGGATATCTGGCCTATTAGTGATGATGATGTGGAAGCTGTGACATTGCTCAAGGACTTGGTAAGTTATATGTGGGCCCTTGAAAATATCTATTATTACTTATGAACATTATATATGTTTTTATTATTATCACATTATACTTTTAATAATTGAGCTAATTATATAATTGGAACATGTTTTGTATTTTAGTAACGTACCTGTAGTTATATGTATTTTTCAAAATACAACATTGTAAAATTAAAATAAAATACTAAGGTACTATAACAATTAAAAAAAATAAATGTAAGTATGTTGCTATTGCTTGTATTTTTAAACCGTAAATTCCTTGGGTGTTGCAGAAAGTTTTGCAGAGGACACCTGTAATGGTTCTTCACCGACGAAGCTCTTTAGATTGTGAAAATTGATGTAAAAGTTGTAGCAATGCAAAATATAAACTTTCAAATCAAATATCGGTTAACGATAAACTTTGATATTTGATGTTTTTAGGATGTTTTGGTAAACTTTGATAGTTGATGCTTTTGATATTTTAAAGAAAATGATCACCGTAAGAGTATAGTTATTAATGCTTTGGATAGTTAAATGTTAATCTTTGTTTTGGCAATATATAATATATTTGATGGTTTTTGGTATTTTTATTTTAGATTGGTAATAAATAAACAAAAAATTGTTATTATGTTATTAAATTTGCGGGGGATTATTAAGGGACTAAAAAAAATTTGGTATCACACATTTGCGAGGGATCAGCGACAAACTACAAAAATCTGGTATCATAAATTTTGCGACAGATTAGTGACAGACGACAAAAATCTGGCATCATTCATTTGCAACAGATCAGCAACGAACTACAAAAAAACAAATATGGAACTTTGAGACAGATCAGCGACGGAATATTGTTATTACATTTTGTCGCTGATGTCCTAAATAAGTGTAGTGTGTGATTATTTGCGATAGATAATCTGTCGCTAAATCATCGTTAGGAAAAACTAGTCTGTCGCAAAATCCCTCACTGACACATTAGCCACCATTAAACTAGCTATGGAGTCTATATGTCGCTGATCTGTTGCAAACAACCATTAGCAACGGAATAGCGACGAATTGGTCCGTCTCTGAAACCCTTGTTTCTAGTAGTGAATTATATATATATATATATATATATATATATATATATATATATATATATATATATATATATATATATATATATATATATATATATATATATATATATATATTGTTTTGTAAAGAAGACTAATTAAACATCAGTTTAAGTACGTTTAATATGTATGTTAAAGGTTACTCGCAAAAAAAAAACACAAAAAATGATGGCCAATACATTGATGTTTTGTCGGATGTTTGCGTATTCGTACGTATAAATATTTAAAAGTTTGTATCAAATTTTGGAGTTTTACTCTTCAGTCTTCACACACACATACATATATAGGTGTAAAATATGTATAAGTCGGTAAAATGAAGGAAGACCTTGAAAGTTTATATTATGGGAACAATGTTTAAATATCATAAAATTAAATATTGTTAAGATCATGGGTTAATATGTAATCCTTTGCCGATTTCAACGGAACTAACAACAAATTCTCCACATGTGAAAGAATCATCCATTGATTTTAACAAAACAAACTGCGAATTAACCATAGGCTGTAATTATTTGTTTGCTTGTGTTTACTGTTTACTCTTCTTGTTGTTTAAATGCATCATCCCTACAATTCAAATTTATTTTTATTATTTATAATAATGTGTGTTCGAAAATTATTTGTTTGCTGTATTTCATGTGAGGTACACTCTATTTGATAACTTTTTTTAATTGTAAGTGTGTTGTTTTAAGTAATAATAATCCCAATTAGTGGGTTTTGAGATTGTTTATTTACAACAACTGGTAAAAGTTTTTATTAGTTTATCATGTGTCAAATTAGAGTTTTTTTTTTTTTTTTTTTTTTTTTTTTTTTTTTTTTTTTTTGTTTTGTTTTGTAAAAATGTTTGAATTAGTTTATTCTGCATCAAAACCAAATAAATTGATAAGTTATCTTTAATGTTTTGACAAATTTTTATTTTATATGAAATAATAAAAATTTATCAAAAGCACCTTAAATAAGTCAATAAGTAAGTACAACAAATATTTATGAAATTTTCTTAGCCAAACACAAAACAAAACAAAAAAAAAAAAAAAAAAAAAAAAAAAAAAAAAAAAAAAAACCTTATTAACGGTGACCAACTAAAATAAACTTAAAATAATCAATTTCAAACACCCCCTAGACGTCAATTTAAGTATCTTTAATACGCACTTTAAAGTTTGCAAACCTTTCTTGTCTCTCTTAAAGGATTTATGAGTGTTATATATATATATATATATATATATATATATATATATATATATATATATATATATATATATATATATATATATATATATATATATATATATATATATATATATTGGAAACGGCAACTTTTATAAAAAGAACCAACAACTAGCAAGAAACTAGCAAAGGAGCAAACCAACAGACGGAAACATTATTCAAACTAAAGTAAATAGAACTGAACGACAAACGAAAATTAAAGACATCACCCAAACGGATATGTTGACCATTCTTCCCAAGTGCACATTACTTGTTTATCCCAACATTTTAACCAAAAATACACCATTGTTTTACTGCTTCAACACTAGTTCCCGGCTTTGCGAATACTCCTTTAAACACACGGTCATTCCTGAGTTTCCATAAGTTCCAGATAAGTCCGTGACATATGGTGACAAATCTCTTTCTTGTCTTCAAATTCCGACCCCATCCGTTTGCATATTCCAACAGTTCACCCACCGAGGTGAATGAGTTATGTTGCACACCACACCAAGAAAGGATTTTATCAGTAACAAAACGAGCAAATGGGCATTGAAGTAGTATGTGATCAGCACACTCGGATTCATTGATGCATGCACCGCATGTAATCGTCGTGAGATCAATACCGCGAGATCGTAACGCCACCGCTGAAGGGATCTTCTTTTGTAATGCCTGCCAAATAATACAGTTGACTTTATTAGGATATACCTTATTCGATTTGAAGACAAAGCTGGTGGAGGCGCAAGAGGGGGATGGGGACAATTTTGAAGCAATCTTTTTCCGCATGGTACTCACCGAGAATGTCCCGCTATTACCTAGGATACAACGCCATTGATCCTCACCTGGTACCAGCCTAACTAGATCAAGATCCCTATGTAAATTGATCAAGTTGTTGGATTCACCTGTGTCATCTACTCGAATGGACAAGTGCTCTTCAAAAGTACCCTCAAAAAATCTATCAGCCACCAAACAGTTCTTTCTTAATTCAAGCTCATACAGTGATGGGTACTTGACTTTTAAGGGCACCGTACCTAGCCATCTATCAAACCAGAACAGAGAGTTGTCACCTGATTTTATATGCACTTTAAAGATGTCTTCAAACTCTAACTCATGTTTTTTGAGATCGGTCCTTGCTGCAGCAATATTCTTCCAAACACCAGGAACGTTCCTGCTTGATAAATAGTCGTGTGGTTTGTCATGGATATTATGAATCCCTTTTATAGTCAGCTCCAGATTGAATTTTTTTCCACTTTCAGTCTCCACCACCACTTAACTAATAAGCTTGTATTTAGGGTACAGATTGATCCCACGCCTAGACCACCCTCAGATTTAGGGTCCACAATTTTATCCCACGATACCCAATGGATCTTTCTATTATTTTCATCACCACCCCATAAAAACCTTCGACGAATCTTCTCCAAAGCGTCAGTGACTGCCATTGGTGCCTTAAACAACGAGAAGAAATAGGTCGGGAGATTCCCCAAAACTGAGGTAATTAGGGTCAACCGCCCACCGAAGGACAACGTCTTTGCTTTGCAGGCAGAAAGTTTTGACTGAAATTTATCTAAAATCGGTTTCCAATTTTTTATTAAGTTCATATTTGCACTCACCGGCACACCGAGATAATTGAATGGAAATGTGCCTGCTTCACAAACAAGGATGCTAGCCCAATTTACGGACTCTCGCTCCGAATCCCCGATACCGAATACCCTAGATTTGTGGAAATTGACTTTGAGACCTGAGGAGGTGTTGAAGCATTTGAGGATCCCTGATAAATTTTTAAGATTGGTTCTAGACCATTCACCGACAATTAAGGCAACGTCCGCATAGAAAAGATGTGATAAAATAGGACCGTTGTTCGGGATTTGAATACCTTTGAAGATTCCTTTGTCTCTAGCCGCCTCCAATGCAACATTAAGACCTTCCATTGCTATGATGAAGAGGAATGGCGACAATGGATCACCTTGTCTGACCCATTTGGAAACTTCGAATTCTTCTGTGGGAGATCCGTTTATAATTACCGATGTACGCATGGAAGTAAGACACCCGTGGATCCATGATCGCCACTTGTTGCCGAAACCCATTTGGACGAGAATGGAGTCAAGGTACTGCCAGTTTAAAGAATCGAATGCTTTATCGAAGTCTACTTTGAACATCAACACCTTCTTTTGCACTTTCTTAGCCCATGACAGCAACTCATTTATCACCAATGGTCTGTCAAGAATACTTCTACCTTCCACGTATGCGGATTGCACATCACCTATAAGCCCACCAATGACCTTTTTGAGACGCAACGCTAGGATCTTGGAGATTATTTTATACATACAACCGATGAGACTAATTGGTCAATAATCTGTGAGCGAGATGGGATCTTTAATCTTTGGAGCAAGAGTGATGAATGATGAATTGTACCCCTTCGCTAAAGTCCCGCATTTGTCGAAGTGAATAACAAAATTCATCACATCTACTTTAAATAAATCCCAGTAGGTCTTGATGAGTTTAAAAGTTAGTCCGTCGGGCCCAGGGGACTTGTCACTGCCGCATGCCCAGACCGCTGGTTTTACTTCTTCAAGCGTAGATGGAAATTCAAGTTTAATTGCCTCCATCATGGATAAAGACTTGAACAGTGGGCTGATGAGTTTAGGCCTCGAAGTCTTAGTCTCAGTGAACTTGCTTTTAAAGAAACGGAGAGCTTCCCCTTTTACTTCATCCACTGCACATGTCCATTTACCATTCACCATTATGCCGTTAATTCTATTCTTCCCATTCCTGCTATTGATAAGCCCATGAAAAAATTTTGTGTTCTCGTCCCCTTCTACATTCCATTTCACCCTAGATTTCTGTTTTAAATCTAACACGAAAAGTTTCTCAAGTTCGAAGAGTTTTTGAAGGCCCTGACTTCGTGATTCTATTTCATGATTTATTAAGGATCTCACTTCAGCCACTTTCTCAATCTGTGCAATTTCCCATTTGATTTTAGTTACATCTTGATGTTCTTCTAAGGCGGTCCTTTTCTTCCATTGCTTGATCTCATCTTTCAAGAATTTGAGCTTATTGGCAAGATATGCGTCTGGGTAACCGCACCCAGAGAACTTCTCCCACGCCTCCTTAACAATGGAGTCGAATCCATCTTTTAGAAGCCATGAATTGAATAGTTTAAATGGGGGAGGGCCATAGTCTGCGTTGGAGGATTTTAGGGTGATGGGACAATGGTCTGAGGTTTCACGGGGGTGTGCTGTCACAACAAGGGAAGGAAAGGCAGATAGGAAGTTTGAACATGTCAAAAACCTATCTAGTTTACTAAGTTTTGCGCTAACTCTGGACATATACGTGTATGCTTCACCACCCATTCTGAAATCATGTAGTTCCGCCTCTTGAATGAACTCATTAAAACAAAATGCACTTGTCGGAAAAAAGTGTGAATTCAATCTCTCTTCCTGTCTTCTTACTACATTAAAGTCGCCAAATACGACCCAATTGCCTGGTTTTATACCCATGATTTATAGTAGCTCTTGCCATAGGTTCTTTTGATCAACAAGATTGTGTGGGCCATAAATGTTTGCGAAGACTGTATCGCCATCGATTCCGATCCATTTGCCTATAACAATGATATAATGTCTTGATTTTATAATTTCTTTTTTCTGAAAGCATAGTGTGTTCCACATTGATACTAGGCCACCAGATCGTCCATTAGAATTTACACCTTCATGATCGAAATCTTGAGAACCCCAACACCCCTGAATGTCAATTCTTTCATGGTCTTTTAATTGAGTTTCCTGCAAACCCACAAAATCGGCCTTGTGTAGGTTTATTAGTTTCCTCACCCAGTTGACTTTCGCCTCCACCCCAATGCCACGGACATTTAGTGATATGCAATTCATTGATCAAACATTTTCTCACCTGATTCTCCTACAACTTCAAACATTTGCTTATCGGCATAGCTTTTCTGTCGACTATGAGCAGTCTGAAGCCTGCTCCGGACCTGCTGAATCTTCTATGTCGTCTTGAGCACTACCTCAATGCTCCTCATCACCCTTTGGCCAACCTCGCCCCAACATATCGGGGTCCTGCACTTCCTCCCATATAGCATCTCGAAGGGAGGACGATCAATGCTCGCATGATAACTATTGTTATAAGAGAACTCTGCCAATGGAAGGTAGGTATCCCAGCTACCTCCGAAGTCTAACACGCAAGCTCGCAACATATCCTTTAGGGTCTGGATGGTCCGCTCTCTCTGACCATCCGTCTGCGGGTGAAAGGCGGTGTTAAAATGTAGACGAGTACCCAGCTCGTCATAAAACTTCTTCCAAAACCTGGAAGTGAACCGCACATACCTGTCTGAAATCACCGATACTAGCACCCCGTGCCTCGCCACTACCTCCCTAATATAGATATCGGCCAACCTTTCGGCCGAAATACTCTCCTGAATCGGGATAAAATGGGCGCTCTTGGTCAATCGATCGACGATGACCCAAATCGAATCCACTCCCTGCATGGTCCTGGGAAGCTTTGTGATAAAATCCATCGTAATGTCTTCCCATTTCCACAGTGGAATATCCAACGGCTGCATCTTTCCATGTGGCCTCTGGTGCTCAGCCTTGACCTTCCTGCAGGTCAAGCACCACTCCACGTACCATGTTACATTCCGCTTCATGCAGGGCCACTAATAGTCTAGACAAAGATCCCTATACATCTTCGTTGCCCCGGGATGAATGGAGAATCGAGATTTGTGCGCCTCCTCCATCAGAACCTGGCACACACCCCCGAGGTACGGCACCCACACCCTACGGTGTAGTGTCAGTAATCCTCGGCTGTCATAGTTTAAGGAGTAAACTCGCCCCACAATCCGCTCACTCTTTCGATGTTCCTCCTTCATGGCCTCCTGTTGGGCCTCCCGAATCCGCTCCAACAGCGTAGTCACCACTGTCATCCTCAGGCAGATATCCCTGATCGGCGCTGCCTTGTGGCTAAGTGCGTCAGCCACCACATTGACCTTCCCCGATTGATAAAGGATCTCGAAATCGTAATCCTTTACCACGTCCATCCACCAACGCTAACTCATGTTTAGATTCGGTTGATCCATGAGATACCTCAAACTCTTATGGTCCATGTAGATGGTATAGCGAACCCCATAGAGGTAATGAGGCTAAATCTTGAGGGCGAATACAACAGCCCCCAGCTCCAAATCATGTGTCGGGTAGTTCGCCTCGTGAGGCTTTAACTGCCTCGACGCGTAGGCGATGACATGCCCTCTCTGCATCAATACTGCACCCAACCCTGAGATGGACGCATCACAGTACACAACAAGATCCTCCATGCCCTCTGGCAGGGCTAAGATTGGTGCCTCGCACAATCTCTGTCTCAGTGTCTCGAACGCAGCCTGCTGCTCAGGCCCCCAACGAAAGACCACAGCCTTCCTTGTTAGCCTGGTCAGGGGTACGGCTATCTTGGAGAAATCCTGGATGAATCTCCGATAGTAGCCGACTAATCCTAGGAAACTCCGAATTTCAGATGGAGACTTCGGAACCTCCCATCTCATCACGGCCTCCACTTTGGCCGGGTCCACCAAAATCCCATTCTGGTTGACGAGGTGCCCAAGGAACCGCACCTCGCGCAACCAAAACTCACACTTAGAGAACTTAACATACAAGTTCTCCCTCCTCAAAGTCTCCAGCACCTCCCGCAGGTGCTCCTCGCGTGTCTTGGAATAAACCAATATATCATCAATAAATACTATCACCGAACGGTCTAAGATCGGTTTACACATGCGGTTCATGAGGTCCATGAACGCGGCAAGAGCATTGGTGAGCCCGAAGGGCATCACCACAAACTCGTAGTGGCCATAGCGCATCCGAAACACAGTCTTCTGTACATCCTCCTCTCTGACCCTCATCTGATGATATCCTAAGCGTAAATCAATCTTGGAGAACCAAGATGCTCCCTGCAGCTGGTCAAAGAGGTCATCAATCCTCGGGAGTGGGTAACGGTTCTTCACAGTTACCTTGTTCAGCTCCCGATAATCTATACACATTCGATGTGACCCGTCCTTCTTCCTCACAAACAGAATCGGGGCTCCTCAGGGAGAACTACTCAGTCTAATGAATCTCTTGTCTAACAGATCCTGTAGCTGTGTAGACAACTCCTGCATCTCAGGAAGAGCCAACCGATACGGTGCCTTGGCTATTGGAGCCGCACCAGGGACTAGGTCGATCCTGAACTCCACCTGCCTCGCCAGAGGTATCCCTGGTTCCTCGGTGAATACATCCGTAAACTCTCGCACCATGGGCACATCATCCATTGTCGCCCTACCCGTCTTCCGGGTGTCCATGACATAAGTGACATATCATGCGCAACCCTGCTGAAGGCAATGCTTAGCCCTTGCTGCTGAACATACCGCTGGTCCGTACTGTGGCCTTTTGCCCTGAACTACCAACTCTCCCCCACTTGGAGTCCTGATCCGAACCAACTGCTATGCGCAATCTATCACTGCCCTATTGGGGCTCAACCAATCTATGCTTATAATCACCTTGTTCCCTCTCAACGAAATAGGAACCAGGTCTACCAGATAACGCTCCTCGAATATTCTCTGCACAAAGTCTCGGAATACCGTCGATGCTCGCACCGATCAGTCATCTGCAATCTCTACCTCTAAAGGGCAATCCAACATGCCCGAGGACTTAGGGAACTTCTTGCTAAGCGCAAGAGAGACAAATGATCGGGTAGCCCTCGAATCAAATAATATCTGAATTGGGATACCGTCACATGGAACGATCCTAAATAGAGCACATACATAACATATGAAAATCACAACAACATATCATAATATCATAAATAAGAAGTCATACCTGTCACCACATCGGGTGCAGCGCGTTAGTGATCCACAGGGTTGCTGGAGCTGGCGCCTTCACTGGCGCTGATGCTGCTGTCAACTGGGGGCAGTTGGCCTTCTTGTGGCCCCGTTGGTTGCAGTGGAAACATAGCAACTCAGGCGTCTGAACAACCGGTGCAGGGGTAGTACAGTCCCTGCTGAAGTGCCCCGTCTTGCCGCACTTGTAACAGCCCGACGATCCCAATCTACATGCTTCCTCATGTGGCCTGCCGCATTTTCTGCAGCGGCCTGGTCCTGACTGGCCTTTCGGCCTACCATCTGATCCCTTGGGCTTCTTCCCCGAATCCCCAGTCGTCTAACCCTCCTCAGTCTTCCTCTTCCGGACATGCTCCAGATCAATCTCCCTCTCCCTAGCCCTGGCAATCATGGAATCCAGGGTAGGGCAAGCTAAAAAACTAACATGCTCTTGAATGTCGGCTCGTAGCATATCATGGTAGCGGGCCCTCCTCATATCCTCATCTCCTGCATACTGGGGCACCAGCAATGCCCTCTTCCGGAACTTGGCGGTGATCTCCGCCACAGTCTCCGAAGTCTATCCCATGTCCAAAAACTCTCTGGCTAGCTGCTGAAGCTCTACAGCTGGCGCAAACTCCGCCCTGAATCTGGTCACAAAGTCTGACCAGGTCATAGCCTCCACAGTCGAGGCTCCTAATGATTCACCAACAAACTCCCACCAGTCTCTAGCTTTGTCTCTCAAACACCCTGCTGCATATCTCACTTTCGACCCCTCGGGGCAGAAGCTGGTCAACTGCGCAGACTCAATGTCTGTAATCCATCGTCTGGCAGCAATCGGGTTCTCCACCCCATGGAAATTCAGTACACCACTGCCGCTAAAGTCCTTAAAGGACAGTGTACGGGATCCTGACTGGCCAGATGCCATATCACTCCTGAACGCCCTGAGGCGATCCTCCATCAGCTCAACGATCCCTTCCTTGATCGACCCGAAGGTGATGGGGGTCGACTCAAGGATTCCTCTGGTGATCTCTAACGCAATGAACTCACATAGCCTCTCATCTGCTGGCTCGAAACCTGATCCCGAGCCCGATTCCTCTCCTGAACTGCCAACTATTAGCCTCTGTCGTAGTACCACCATTCTGCAAGACATAATACCAACCGTTAGTGATATCGATACCTCTAGAGGGATCACATCCACTACAAGTTCCCTGGTCTTGTCTCATCCTTCCTTAATTCGGGTACGGATCCTCTGCTTTCAGTAGTATGTGCCCATACTACCTTCCACATCTATCCGTACCTTCCTCAAGGTCTGCCTTGACTCCACCAAGTCCCTTTCACCACTGCTGATTCTCTGCTGTTCCCATTCTATGCTTACCCTAGGGAAAATCTCTGACTCCACCCAAATTGGTCCTCAACTGCTAATGGCCTCCTTGTAATGCCAATTAGCCACTACCTGAATACCATCACATGTGATGAGGCTCAGATAATCCTTCGAGCAACAGACTCGTCTCTACAACGGTTAGACTCAGACAAGAGCTGCGTAATAGGGTCAAATCCAGCACTCTGAGATTATTCAACCCTGATCACATGTAACGTGGCGTATTCACCTAATGGATAACTCCTATCACTCAAAGTCCCTCAAAGCACAAAGCAAGCGGCATTCAGACACAGAAAAACTACTCAAGCAAATATGTTCTCATAATGAGAAGCTGCACTAGCATATAATACTAAGCTCATACTATCAGGCATAACCTAAACAGGCTATCCTACTGTTGTCTACTCAATACTAGCATGCAATTCATATAAGCTGAAGCACATAAAGCAGGCACCTAAGGCATCATTCCTAGATTCTTAGTCCTATTCTAGCATGCTATTCTACTAAATCTGATAAACATAGTATAACATTGTATGGGTACTTTGGGGAATACTTACTTGAGCTCGGACGGTCACGCACATCACACACTTGTTCTTTCTCAAAAACTCTCCTGTCTTATTCTTAGAAAGCCATTTTCTTATAAAATCTTTTAATCCCTTGATTTGAGTCCAGACACCCCCAAAGGTGTGTCCGAATCCCTCAAATCAGAGCTCTGATACCAACTTGTAACGACCCAATTTTCACTTCCAAATATTTAATTTTTTGATTAAGTGATTTGCAAAACATTTGTAACAAAATATCATCTGATCATATCATTTAATAAAAACATGTCTCGTGTCTGAAAACCGAATCCTAAAAACATAATAATGTCAGAGTACAAATCCCAGAATAACTCATAGTGCGGAAAACAATGTGTGTATGATGTGCCGCTACCGCGCCAGCTCCTTCCCCTTAGCGGAAGAGGTACCTAAAACCAAAACTATAAACTGTAAGCACGAAGCTTAGTGAGTTCCCCCATCGTACCACATACCATACAATCATATAACATACATACTGCCGGGCAATTCTGGGGTGCCCGACCTACCCGGTACGGCCATTCTGGGGTACCGACCTACCCATGCGGCCATTTTGGGGTTCCGTCCTACCCGTGTCAAGCCATTCTGGGGTGCTGAACTGCCCGTCGGTCTTAACAACAGACCCTCGGGGACTAATTCCACCCCCTACTGCTACTATCACATAACATATCATAACATAAACATATTATAAGACATATCTGGGGTGTCCGAACTACCCTTCGGTCCTAACAACCGAACTTGGGGACTATTACCCTCCTACTACCTCTATCACATATAACATATCATGCCAGCATATAATCATATCATCACATACTGTCAGACATATCTGGGGTGTCTGACCTACCCCTCGGTCCTAACAACCGAACTCTACTACTATCACATATAACATATCATGCCAGCATATAACACATCAGGTAGTAGCAAACCTAAATTATCACAAAGACAATCATCTAACATACAACTCTTACTGGTGGGCCGACATTGTGGCCGTAGACCCACCGCTACTGGAAGGTAACTCACCTCGTAGTAGCTGTTGAACTGTGCGGGAATCCTCTGACTGCTGCCGCTGCTGCTCCGGAAATCCTCCGGCTATAAATCCCACAAAACACTTAGTCATACACTGCTAACTGTTCTTAGGGTAAAATGACCATTTTACCCCTGACCAAGTCAAAATCAAAGTCATTTTCCAGTTGGCCTGACTCGCCGAGTTGGCTTGCCAACTCGCCGAGTCCCTATCTTTCCATTTGTCCTTATCCCCGTCTCTACTCGTCGAGTTGGGCGATGACTCGATGAGTTTTCCTTCTAAATGAACATTGACTAAATCCTCATCCGACTCGCCGAGTTGTATGAACAACTTGTCAAGTTCATATTCAACTGATACACAGGTCCTGTCCTTGACTCACCGAGTTGTATGAACAACTCCTCGAGTTCATCTTCATCCTTAGAAGATTGCCTTGGACTCACCGAGTCCGTTCATGCACTCGCCGAGTCCCATGAACTTCCAGAACAATGGCTTAGGCCAGAACGTTGGGTTACTCCCCGGGACCCTACTTAAAACCTTTCCACACTCAACTGGGTGCTTTTGACCCTCAACTGATATGGGACAAAAACCTTGGACTCGCCGAGTCCCAGAATGGACTCGTCGAGTCGGTCACATCCACTCATTAAATCTTTGATTTCTGATGTACAACCCTTGATCAAAAGATAGATCTATGCTTCTACAATCAATCTAGCACGTAAAGTTACAACCTTTACGTGCTTGCATGGGACTTTGAGCTCAAAAGGTCCTAAAACAAGCTCTTACAATGCATGGGGCCTTCTTTGAGTTCAAAAGCCACTCCTTTCTGCCTTATAACCCCTCTAAGGACCTAGATTCGAAACATCAACCCCCAACCATGCTTTCAAACATGGTTGGTGACCAAAATGGCTTAGAAAAGCCCTAAAACTCCACAAAATGGGATCTATCTAAAGAGCAAACAAGGTATAGACTTTATACCTTCTGAAGACTACAAATGATGTTCAAAATCGGATCCCTCTAGCCTCCTCTTGATCCTTCAATCTTTTCCTTTCTTCCTTGGATCACAAAAGCACCAATATCACTCCAAATGCCTTGGATTGCTTTAGTAACGGCTAGGGTTTGCTATGGGGGTCTTCTGGGAGTAAATGGGACGAAGGAGGCCATGTTAAGGTGTTTAAATAGGGTGCAAACCCTCGGGTTAGGGTTTTTGTCCAAACCAGGTGCTACAAATTATAAGTTGGTTAATAAGGTTAAATAAATATCAAATCTAAAGTGTAATCATATATAAACTAAATTTCAATATTAAAATAATATCTATACTTCGACTTATAAAATTATGTTTTTTAATTTTAGCATATTATACTTAATTTATTAGTTTTAATATATTGTTGGATGCCAACCATTATCATTTTAAAGATACAATTTGGGAACAATTTGTATAAAATATTTAAATTACTAATTTGAATATAGCATTATTATAGGGTCAACTTAAAAGTGATAAATTGTAGTGTCTTTCTAATAATGATTATAAATTGGTTAGTAAGGTTAAATAAATATCAAACCTAAAGTGTACTCATAAATATACTACATTTCAATTTTAAAATAATATCTTTACTTCTACTTATAAAGTTATGTCTTTGACTTTTAACATATTATACTTAATTTATTAGATTTAATATGTTGTTGTATGTAAACCATTATCAATTTAAAGTTACAACTCTTGAAAAGTTTAGACAAAATACTTAAATTGTTAATTTAAATATAACATTACAATGTCAACTTAAATATAAATTTCAGTTCCACTTAAAAAAACAAAAATAATATTTTGTAAATAGTTAAAAGTGATAAATTGTAGTGATAAATGCAAAAACAAAATTTTAATATCAGTTTAACTGAAATATTTCCTAAAGATATTTTTATAATGACAAAATTGCAAGTTTGGTTCTTTTGGTTTGTCAAAAGCTGGATGTTTGGTCCAAAAAGTTTTGGGGTTGCACTGGTGGTCCAAAAGGTTTGATTTGTTGTGGAATTGGTCCAAAGGCTTAACAACCGTTTGTGCCCTCCATTTGTGTGAGGGTATTTCTGTTAATTCACAACCATTCTTTTAAATTCTTCTTAAATTAACCCCCCTAATGTCTACCCCCTTATTAATAGATCCAACGTGTGTTCCCCTTTTTCCCTAAATCGATATCTCCTCCTTCTAAAATCAAAATGGTCTCTCCTATACTCAAAATCAACAATGGTGAGATGTTTCTATGGTCAAATGGAGATAATGCGAACGACTTGGACTGATAAGAACCCTGGGCGATGTTTTTGGGGATACCCTGAAGAGGTTAGTATTCATATGGTTGGTTATTAAGATTTTTCACCGATCACTCAATTTCTTCTTATATTTTGCTAGGATTCAACATGTGGGTTTGTGGGATGGATCACCCCTCAAATGTGTGAACGATCAAAATCCATAATACCCGGGTTGCTGAGATCAATCAATAAGCTAAAGACTGAAGTTGGGAAATTGAAGGAAGAAAATCAAATGTTCAAGTATGATATTGGAAAAATAAAGGAAGAAAAATCAAAACTAAAGTTGTACCTGATATGTAGCTGGGTTTTTTTTGGGTTTGTCTTTTTTTTTCTGATGAAGTAGTTCGTCCATGTATTAGGGGTATATTTTGTGGTAGATTTGGGAAGATTGCAATGTTTGTGAATGTACTCTTTTGGACATGCAAGTGAATGTAGTGTTTTGGTTTGTGGGTAATGAAGTAATTTGTTGTAAACATCCAAATATTTAGCTTCAACTAGACATAGCAGTGATGGGACAAACTGTTAATGCTTAACATAACCAAATAGTAACATAAATATGCAAAAAAGTAAAGGACAATGATGCATAAACAAAAGAACATCAAAAATACATAACCATTGTTTACACATACATAATTCTTGTTACATGACCATAAAACATCATTCTAAACGGAAGGTAAAGTTTTCCGAATTATCACACAACATAAAACAAACACCCAAAATAACATCACAATGGTTCCCAAAAGTAACAACACATTACACAGTCTTAATCCAACAAGCCAACACATCAATCTCCTCCTTTCCCCTTACATGATCTTGCATTATGTCCCTTGTTTTTACACTTGCTACAAGTGACAGTAATGAACTTCCTTGTGAGTTTTCCACTACCTGTAGACCATGACCATCTATACCACTAGCACCAGCTGTTTGACTTTGACTTTGATTTTCACTCTGATTTTGAGCTTGACTTTGAGATTTTTCCTCCATAGATCTTTGCCTCTTCTTCTTGGGCCTACCAGGTTGATTACGGTGTGGAGGAGGGATGATCTTTATGGGACAATCACTAACATGCCACATGATACGACCTTTGATTGGTTCTACCTTGTAGGAATTAGCTTCTTTCCAGGTTTCAAGCCAATGCACCTTGTGTACATAAGTAGAAAGTTCACCCACATCCTCACCATTGTCAGCTTTATCAAATAGGACTGCAATCACATGCCTACAAGGAATTCCTGTTAATTCCCATTTCCTATAGCTGCATACCCTTTGGCCCATGTCAACAACATGTTGATCTTGCCATGGTCCTTGTACTTCATACTTTTCTGAGGAATTCCACCTGGCTATGTAGTTAGAAGCATTTGTTGTGTTTGTTTCCATGATCTTTGTGGTTGTTGGAGTTAATGGACCTACACACTTCTATTGAACCTTGATCACATTGCAAATCCTCTTCATCATGTACTACCGAATGTACTCTAAGCATGTGATTATTGGTTTATCCCTCCCTTCTATCAGTTTACTATTAAACACTTCACAAAGGTTATTCAAAAGCATGTATGTGATTAGTCTACCTGCAAGACAATTGAAACTTAGAACAACATACACCAAATATATGTAATTTATCACTGAATTGAGAGTTGTCTACCTATGAAATGGCTTCTAGCCCAGTATTGTGGTGGGATCTTCTTCACCCATTCATAAGCTTCTTTGTCATATTCACTGAACTCCTTCATCAAACAGTTGAATTCTTGCATTGTTGTTGCTTTGGCACAGTTCCATAACCTATCTTTGTACTCAGTAGTTCTCTATCTCTTCCTCATGTTTTCATAGATATGTCTGAGACAGAATCTATGTTCAGCAACTGGGAACAACTGTGAAATGGCTGGAATTAAGCCCTACAATGTCATTAAATTGTGCTTAGTATAATACAAGTGCAATAAGAAAACTAAAAGACATCAAGTAAATTTATTACCTTTTGTCTATCACTTATGAAAGTGAACTTTGAAAGTTGTGATAGGCCCAAATCATCTCCCAGGTACTTTAGAAACCATTTCCAACTTTGTGTGTTCTCAGACTCAACAATGGCGTACGCCAATGGGTATATACCATTGTTAGAATCTAAGCCAGCTACAGTCAAGATCTGCCCTGGGAAATCCCCTTTCATAAATGCCCCATCTAAACCAATAAAATCCATTAAGCATGCTTTGAACAACTTTTTCATTCCACCTAAGAAAATATAAATCCTCTAAAAACATCTTGAAGTTGCATTTACAAGATTTGGTTGTTGAACCAGTTCCAGTTTCACAGTTCTTGTACAGCTTTGATTGGCACAGTTGGGTTAGAGTCCACTAGATCCATAATTTGTTTATATATGAACTTTGATGTGGCCGTTCTTACCTTTCTTGTATTGAGGCATGAATGTTCAGGTTGGTACGTTTTCACACACCAACTTTCTTCCTCAGTTTTCCTAGATGCTTGTAAAACCCACTAACAAGACAATTCACTAATTGTCTTTTTAGTTTTGCCTTTAATTTTCTTCCTAGTGGTAGGTACATCCACTTTCCCCTGAATAAATAATACTTTTCCTTTACATGTGGCCCGCAACCTAAGTTTATCATTTTTCTTAATAAAAAAATTCTTCCTAGTTTCCAAGGCATGATGGGCAATGTTGTCTTTCAGCTCTTTTTTACTTTTGTGTTTTTGTCCTATACGAAATGTTGGTGTATGAACTTCTCCTAAAGAAAAACTTTTTTCCTTACCTAATTATTTTATAACTCGTCTTCTCTTCTTGCCCATCTCAGAATCATCATCTATTGAATCCCATCCATCATTGTCAATTACATCCAACTCCATATCTTCATGCTCCTGATTTCTATCTTTCTTCATGTTATCCCTTAGTCTTTTCTCAAAAAAAATATGCTTCGGTGTCAACGGTCATGTGGAAATCCCTCATATCCACTTCAACTTCAGGAATGATATTCTCCTCATCCACCCAATCATTGTCCTCACTGTCCTCACTGTCATCTTCCTCATCATAGTGACTACCCTCTCCCCTATCAGATATGCTCCTATTATCATGCTCATTTTCTATGTTACCTTCAATTTCAGTCTCCATGTAATTATCCAAGTGATCTTCCATGGCATCCTCATGTCCATGTTCCAGTTCCACTTTATCTTTTGCATTTTCTTCTACTTCTACTTGTGCTTGTTCTTCCACTTCATCTTCAACATGTTCTTCCACTTCTACTTGTACATGTTGACCAACATCTGCATTTGATTGTAATATCTTTTGATACAAACCAATATCAAATTTTGTAGCTGCCTGAATAAAGTCATTGGCAATAAGCTCTTTTTGTCTATCATGAACCTCAACATGTAATGGTTGTACCTCAACAGGGGATGATGTAAATGGCACTGGTAAATCTTGTACCTCAACTGTGGGGTTTTCATTATCATCTATTTCATCCATTTGTACAATAGTTACCTTCGTAACAGGTTTAGGATTCATAAAGTAGGTATGTAACTTTGTCTTACCATGTTCAGTATACACCCTCATGATTTTGTGATCACGCACATATTGGGCAAAAGTTCGTAAATCATCATCATTGCCTAAGGGTTTAAGACCAAAGTGGAAATCTCCACCATGCATAAGGAAGTGATAGTAAATCAAAGGAGGAACACCATACCTGAACCCTTTCATGATAGCATGTCAACATAGTTCACACTTCCATCAATGTACTGAACATCAGGAAACTTGGTGAACTCACCTCCATGGTATAGCTTGATGGTAAATAATGTTGGGTGGCCATCTTCAAACCAACAACAAAAATAAGTTCAGAAGCATGATTTCACATGAAAAAGATGTAATGTACAGATAAATTAAAAAAATCCTTACCATAAGCCACCTTTGCGTTGAACGGTTTGTATAAGAGCCATATATTCCACATTGGTATGTTCATACACTGAAATAACAGCGATCACAAAAAAAAAAAACTTCACTTTGAGATTAGGGCTTTTGGGTAACGAACGAAGACGAAGGTGATATGATAGTCAATCGACGAATTGCACAGGGGATTTGGCGGTAGGTATCAATTAATTAGGAGGATGGGGTTTAATTTAAGAAGATATTAAAAGAATGGGTGTGAATTGACAGAAATACCCTCACACAAACGGAGGGCACAAACGGCTGCTAAGCCTTGGGACCAATTCCACAACAAATCAAACCTTTTGGACCACCGGTGCAACCCCAAAACTTTTAGGACCAAACATCCAATTTTTGACAAACCATAAGGACCAAAATTGAAATTTTGTTTTTTATAATCATTAAATGTTTTCAAATAAGTAGCTTAAAATAACTTACAATAACAATAGTTAAAAATAACTCTATATGAATGATTATATTATTACCTTTAAAATCAAAAAACAATGTTTGATGTTTTAAATAATTATAATGATAGAAATTAAAACATTAAGCAAATTAATTTTAAAAAATTAATTAACAATAACAACAGCTATAGATAACATTAAACCATATATTATATTAAATTTTATTCATGTGTAACTCACGTAAGAAGTCATTCAAACGATCGAGATTATATAGTTATAATAGATGTATATATTTATAAAGAATTCAATTATTTAGGTGTTTCTGCGCAACACGCGGGCATTCGTCTGGTATCATACATACTTAAAAAGTTAGCATATTTCCTTGAACCTCATACATTTGAAACCCCATAAAAATTTGCAAACCCCTCATGCATTTGAAACCTCATATTTTAATGAACACCACTCAAAAGTCTCTTAATAATGATTAACAATTCAAAGGTTGTATAACCTATATAATATATTTAATAAACAATTAATCGATACTCTACTATAAAAAGGTCAATATTTTTTAGTAGACACGTAAATACAAATCACATACAAAATTTACAAAGAAAACAAGTTTAAAGTTTTTTGTGTTGGTTTGAGGGTTTTGAACAATTTTTCATGTCATGTTATTATGTTGAAGTTTTTAATTTGTAAGTTTGTTATATAATAATTCTTTAAGAATATCATTGTATGTTGTGGTTGAAATTTTAATGTAAATTAGTTTAGATTCATATTATCGATCATATGTTATGGAAGGTGATATATATATATATATATATATATATATATATATATATATATATATATATATATATATATATATATATATATATATATATATATATATATATAATATTTAATTAACTATTGTATACATGTTTGTATGTACATGTTGCTTCAAATGCAAATTGTCCATTTTATAACTTTATATTTTAGTATATGTTTAACATTTTTAATTATAATAATAAGTGTTTTTTAAAAGTTTCTTTCACTTATTAATAATAACAAGTGGTTTTAAAATTAATAAGCAATAATTATAAATAATAAAATCAAATTACATGGATATGTCATATTATCCATGCAAGTCTCTTTTGAAATACAAATTGTTTATCTTATCACTTTATTATTTAGTGTATGTTTCACATTTTAATAATAATATCTTAAAAGTCTTTTTTAACTTATTATTCATAATAAGTGGTTTAAAATTAATGAATAACAATTTTAAATGATAATAACATCAAATTATAAATTACATTTAGCTATAAATAAATTGTATTTTAAATGAACATCATTATTGAAATAAGAAAATGATCGCATGATTAAAAATATAATTAATCAATAATAATAATTGTTAAAAATAATAATAAATAGATAATTATATTTAATTATATTAATGAAGAATGTGGGTTGATGTGAATGAATATTATTGATCAAAATAATTGAAATTATATATATATATATATATATATATATATATATATATATATATATATATATATATATATATATTAGTGTAAAAATATTATCTCAAAGTTAATATCAATAACATAACCGTTTTAAACATATATATTTTCAATATTTTAATAATATATTTTTAATCTTCGCAAAGCAATGCGCGAGAATTCGTCTAGTATCTTATAAAGGAAACATTTTTGCTTGATTCTTATGTATTTGAAACCCCCTAATTTAATTTCCTTGATTATTATGCATTTGAAACCCCCTAATTTAATTAATACCACTGAAAAGACTGTTTAGTAATGATTATTAATTAGTTCTTTAATGTAAAAATAACATGAACAACATCAAACGTAACAAGACCAAGTATAAATACGGTGAATAATTGGAACATCCTTTTCATATTTTGAAAGGATTAAGGATCTTTAAAGAAGGAAAAAGGATTTTTATGTGTGTATTGATTTTCATATAAATTTCATTTATTATTATTATTTGTGTTTTTAACAACTGTTCAATGTATGCTTGCTTTCGGTATGTCACATGCTATATTCGGGGTAGAAATTTTTGCATAAAGATGCACCTGATTCCATTCACTACAGGTACTAAATTAATATTTGACTCATTCATACACAAATAAATCTTGCTGATCATTTTAAATTCTTTGAATAGATTCAGTTTTCATGATCATTTCGCCAACAATGGAAATTATCTATACCTTCAGTATTTGTCACTTCCTTATGTATCCATGTGTGTAAGAATTTTTATTTTTATTAAGATTTTTTGTTAAAACCTTTTTAATATTTAAGATTATAAAAAAAGATGGAAAATAGTGAAATATTCATCGTTGGCATCACAAATTGGATTTGTTGAAGCCTAGAAGATATTGGAATACTTGAAGTCATATTAGCAAATGTATTGCTACATATAAATTGTTTTACATGTCAATTGGTCTTAGTTTCCATTAAAATCATGATTTCCTATTTGATCCTATAAAATATCACATGTGAAACTAAAGGCATGTCATACATATTTTAATGTTAAACTGGTTCAACCGATACCAATGAATTGGCATGCTCCTTTTCAAGTCATGAGAAGGTAATCCTTTTAGTTTTCATTTTTTTTTTGTATATATACATTTGATCTCAACCAATCATTTTTGTGATAGGGGTGTGTATTACTCTGTAATAGAAATTAGATCTTGGTATCCAGACTATGCCTATGTGGTTTTAGTTTGCTGATGTTAGAATAGGAAAATTAATATGATGCATCGATATGCATTTGACAAATAATAAGTAAATTACATTATTTACTTAGTCGATATTAATGGATATAAATGTCACTTTGTGCATTTGCAGTTCCGTAATCTTGATTGAAGCAGAGCAGTAGAGGTGTGGTGGTGATACACAAACATAGGTTTCATAGTATTTATTGGATGTTTTGGCTTAGATAGAAAAGAACCCATCAAATAAAAAACCAAACATTAATATATTTTTAAAAATGAAAACGTTGTATTTTGAATAACATGTAATATTAGGGTAAAATATGAAAGCTGTTATTATATAAATATGAATATCATATATTAGTTTTAATATTTATTTGTCAAAAATTTTAAGTACGTAATTTTAATTTTACGTTGCGCAACGCACAACTATTCACATAGTCATTATATTATATCATTATCATTATAATTATCATCATTATATACTTATAAAGGAAGCATTTTTTCTTTCACCACATTCATTTGAAACTCCATTGACTTTTCAATTTCTTTCTAGTAATAATCATAATTTGGATAATTAGGTTAAATAAATATCAAACCAAAAGTGTAATCATATATAAACTAAATTTCAATATTAAAATAATATCATTACTTCTACTTATAAAGTTATGTTTTTTTAACTGTTAACATATTATATTTTTATTAGTTTTAATGTATTCTTGGATGTAAACCATTATCATTTAAAGATAAAATTTTGGAAGATAATTTGTATAAAATACTTAAATTATTGATTTTAATATAACATTAGATGGTCAACTTAAATATAAGTTTTAGTTTAACTTAAACAACCCAAATAATATTTTGTAAGTAGTTAGAAGTGATAGATTTTAGTGTCTTTCTAATAATGATTATAAACTGGTTAACAAGGGTAAATACATATCAAACCATAACTGTAATCATAAATAAACTAAATTTCAGTTTTAAAATAAGATATTTACTACTACTTATAAAGTTATGTCTTTAACTTTTAATATATTATACATAATTTATTGGATTTAATATGTTGTTATATGTAAACAATTATCAATTTAAAGCTACAACTTTTGAAAAGTTTGGACAAAATACTTAAATTGCTAACTTAAATATAAAATTACAATATCAACACAAATATAAATTTCAGTTCCACCTAAAGAAGCAAAGAATATTCTGTAAATAGCTAAAAGTGATAAATTATAGTGATAATTACAAAAACTAAATTGTACTCTCAATTTAACTAAAATATTTCTAAAAAATATTTTTATAATCATTAAAAGTTTTCAAATAAGTAGCTTAAAATGACTTATAATAAAAATAGTTAAAAATAACTCAATATAAATGATTATATTGTTACATTTAAAATCAAAAAGTAATGTTTAATGTTTTAAATAATTTTAATGATAGAAATTAAAACATTATGAAAATAAATTAAAAAAAACTTCATTAACAATAACAACTATAAATAACATTAAACCATATATTATATTTAATTTTATTCATATGTAACTCGCAGGTGGAATTCATTCAAACCATTAAGATTATGAAGTTATAATATATGTATATATTATCATATAATTCATAATATTTAATATATAATATCATTTTAGTATACGAATTATTATATCACATTTAACAACAAAGTTATTGTTATATTTTTAAAAAAACATATATTTGTAAATACTTCAACTATATATGTGTTTCTGCGCATCACAATGTCAACTTAAATATAAATTAATGTTCCACTTAAAAAACCAAAGAATATTTTGTAAATAGTTAAAAGTGATAAATCCAAAAACTAAATAGTAATCTAAATTTAACTAAAATATTTCATAAATATATTTTGATAATCGTTAAAAGTTTCCAAATAAGTAGCTTAAAATAAATTAAAATAAGAATAGTTAAAAATAACTCTATATAAATGATTAGATTGTTACCTTTAAAATCAAAAAATAATGTTTGATGTTTAAAACATTAAGTAAATAAATTTTAAAAAATTAATTAACAATAACAACAACTACAAATAACATTAAACCATATATTATACTAAATTTTATTCATGTGTAACTTGCGGGTAGAAGTTATTAAAACGATTGAGATTATGAAGTTATAACAGTTTTATTATTATATCAAATTTAACAGTTTTATTGTTATATTAAAAAAAACATACATTTGTAAAGACTTCAACTATATAGTTGTTTCTGCGCAACGCGCGGGCATTCGCCTAGTATACTTATAAATGTGAAGCATTTTTCCTTTCATCACATTCATTTGAAACTCTCATGCATTTTTCCTTTCACCACTTTCATTTGAAACTCCCATGACTTTTCAGTTTCTTTCAAATAATAATTATAATTTAATAAATTAGGTTAAATAAATATCAAATCGAAAGTGTAATCATATATAAACTAAATTTCAATATTAAAATAATATCTTTACTACTACTTATAAAGTTATGTTTTTTAACTTTTAACATATTATACTTAATTTATTAGTTTTAATATATAGTTGGATGTAAACCATTAACATTTTAAAGATACGAATTTGGAACAATTTGTATAAAATATTTAAATTATTAATTTGAATATAACATTACATGGTCAACTTAAATATAAATTTTAATTTAACTTAAACAACCCAAAAAATATTTTGTAAATAGATAAAAATGATTAATTGTAGTGTCTTTCTAATAATGATTATAAGTTGGTTAATAAGGTTAAATAAATATCAAATCTAAAGTGTAATCATAAATAAACTAAATTTCGATTTTAAAATAATACCTTACTTCTACTTATATAGTTATGTCATTAAGTTTTAACATATTATACTTAATTTATTAGATTTTGTCACACCCCAAAACCGATATCGGCGGAATACGTTCCGGGTGGAGGACGTCATGTACAGTATCATAACAATTGCATAATAGTAAAAGCAAGCGACAACAACCATTGCATATATGTATAGTAAATTTAATTACAAACGTGTTCTGAAAAAGTTTCATAGACACCAAAATGTATAACAAAATAAAAGATGGGTCTTGTATGTGCTCCATCTTCTCCAAAAGCTGCACCTGTACCTGTCTATCTTTGACCTGAGGATACAAGCTATTTTGAAAACGAGTATCAGCATAAAGCTGGTGAGTTCATAAGAATTTAGTGACTTTGTTGTATAAAAGTGTTTCCAAACTTAAAGAATAAAAACTGAAATTTATGTTTATAAGTAGTAGAAATCCCTAGAAAATCCTATATTTTCCAGAAAAGTACTTTGTAAGTTAAATCCTTTGGGTTGTGTGTAAGTATTTTCATAGAAAACCTTCAGTTGTAAAAGTATAGTAATAAACCTTGTGAGTAACATAGGTGTAAAGAAGTTATGCCTGGTATCAGTTGTAGTGGTACAAACTTCCATTAGTAATAGATATTTACTTACTTCGGGATGTTAGCTTAGACTTAAGTCTCAGTGTATTATGTTGGATAAAGGGTGTAACCCCTCAGGTGAGCAGACTGAAGTGATAATAGAGAACCCAATGACCTTCCCGGTCATGCGTAGTGTAGTGATGTAGTGCCACCCCTGAGCCTAGTCGGCTCGAACTGTAGCTAGCAGTCGGGATGTAATAGTATCTATCCCGTATAGATCTATACATATAATGTTGCCTTCCAACCAGACAATCCCTAGTCACATTGTGTAAGCGCAGTAGAGTGTCTTATAGAGGGTTAGTGAGTTATACTCTGGATTCGTGTATTCTTTGGTATTATAGTACAATAGTCTTATGTATAGTTTCTTAGAGTATTTTCTTATACGTGTATTAACTTGTCATAATAACCGTTATAGTGAGTATAGCAGTAGTAGAGGTAACGAGTAGTAGTCTTAGCTATACCTATTATAGCTAACTAGAGTGTATGATTTTCGGCCTTTGAATAACAAAGGTATCGTATGGGATGAAGACTTTCATATCTAACACTAATATATATGATATGTAACTAAGAAATCAACGATAGTCGG
Organism: Lactuca sativa; assembly: GCF_002870075.4. Lineage (NCBI taxonomy): Eukaryota > Viridiplantae > Streptophyta > Magnoliopsida > Asterales > Asteraceae > Lactuca > Lactuca sativa. The sequence goes on from NC_056627.2 coordinate 238,979,742, forward strand.
GTGGATAACCGATACCCTAGGACCACATCAAACAAGAACAGGAAATAAGGCGAACTATCGGTCCTAAGTCCTTCAAGTCTTACTTATATAAATATATTAGTGTATATACATTTTAAAAAAGAAAAGCAATTTAAACATAGTTTTAAAAGCAGTTTTAACAACGATTTAATCTTAGAATGCATTTGATAATCACGAAAACAGTTTTATTTGAAAGCAGCTAAAAGTGTAGAAAATCTTTTTTTGATGATAATTTGTGAATCACATATGATTTAATAATAAAACTTGTAGAGTTTATACTTGTATCCCCCCCCCCCTAAAACATGTAAAAAAATTTAAAAAGATTCATTAAGGGGTATGAACTCACCTACAATAAGTAGATCGGGTGGAAGTGTCGAGTGAGCGTTTGGTGTCAAGTAGAGACTTGTACACCCTTTATGACCCTAGTAACATATGAAGACATATGTTTACAACTAATTAGTGATTAAGACTCAATTTATACACATATAAACATCCTAATGTGATTAAAGGTCTTATGGTTGAGTGCTAGAAGGCTAAAGGGTTGCAAGGAAAGAGTATAAGAGCTCACCATGGAGTTTACTCTTCTGAAACTCACCTTAAGTAAGTTTACGGTTAGGGGACCTCATCCCCCATGAGTTTACGGCCGTAAACTCATGGGAGGAGTGTAAGTGAGTGGTTTCAAGCCTTTGGTGGTTCTAGAAGTGGTTCTAAGGTATTATACAAGGTTATAGGGGTGTTTAAGGTTCCAAGAGTGTACTCCCTTAGAGTTTACGGTCCAAAGACCACTCCTTGGGAGTTTACATCCGTAATCCCCATGGTTTACGGTAGTAAACTCTTGTACACCTCCAATCTTTGATTCTAAGGCTCTTGGCTCAATCCTAACATGTTCTAGTGAGGGTATAAGGCTCCTTCGGGGGCTTAAACTTTCATTTGGTATGATTTGGGGGAGTTTACGATCTAAGCATATGCTTGGGCCGTAAACTCTAGTTTACCCCTCAAATGTTGATGTTTAGATGTTCCAAGTCCGAAATAGCAAGCCCCTAAGCCATATCTCGAGCCTAAATGTGGTTTGGAAGTGTTTTGGGCTTGATCTACAAGCTTAGAGGGTGTTTACGGTCTAAGCATGTGCTTGGACTGTAAACCCTCTTTCAAGCCCTAAAAATGGATGATTGAAGGTCCAACCACTTCTAGGTTAAGTGCAAAGCTAGTTTCTAGGCTTAAGGGGAAGAAATTTGGCATTTTTGACAATATTTTAGGTGTTTACGGCCTAAGGAGGTTCTTAGGCTGTAAACTCCTCCTTTACATCTTTTATGTTCGATTTTTGGGTTAATACAACTATAATTGATGTCTAGAACAAGTTAGGGTAAGAGATCTTACGTTTTGGAAGCGGAAACTCGCGGTTTTGAGGCAGAAATCGATCTTGAAGAGAGAGAGAGAGAGAGAGAGAGAGAGAGAGAGAGAGCAGAGAGAGAAAGTGGGTCTAGTGTGCTAAAAGGTTTCTATGGATGTCCACCCTCCTTTATATAATGCTTGGGTGTTGTACCCGATATACATCTACCCGATACTTATGTTTAACGATGTTTAAACTTTTTACCCAGTTAAATGGTCGTTAATAAAATAACTTTTTTCCAATTAAATGGAAATGTAAATTTACATGCTTTTATTTATTTTATTACGACGATATTGACATAAAACACAAATAAATAAAACATTTATTTATTTGCTGTCCCTAAATTAACGGAACTTTTATAAAATAGAATATTCCATTAACGGTAACGGGGCTTAATAATGGATTAAACTTGAGTTGTCACATCATCCCCTCGTTAAGGAAATTTCGTCCCGAAATTTAGAATTCAAACAGTAAGTTATTATAGTACTACTAAGCAAAGAGATAGGGATATTTGAGTTTCATTTGATCCTCGCGCTCCCAAGTGAACTCCGGTCCTCGTTTGGCGTTCCATCGAACCTTCACAATTGGGATGTGGATTTTCTTCGTTCGTTTTACTTCTCGGTACATAATCTCCGCAGGCTCTTCCACGAAAATGAGGTTCTCGTTGACTTCAATCTCGTTGAGTGGGATAACGAGAGTCTCGTCGGACAGGCATTTCTTCAAGTTCGAAACATGGAAGGTAGGATGTATGTTGCTTAGCTCATGGGGTAGATTGAGTTTGTAAACTACGGGGCCAATTCTAGCGAGTATCTCAAAAGGCCCTATGTACCTTGGATTCAACTTTCCACGCTTTCCAAAGCGTATCGTGCCCTTCCATGGTGAGACTTTCAAAAGGACACGGTCTCCCAACTGGAATTCCAAAGGTTTTCTTCGTCTATCTGCGTAGCTTTTCTGTCGATCCCTAGCGGCTTTTAATCATTCGCGAATCTGTACAATCTTTTCGGTCGTCTCTCTGATAATCTCTGGACCCATGAGAGCACTGTCAGGAACTCGTCCTTTAGCTAACTGAGTGTCACCCACCTCAGCCCAGCACAGAGGGGATCTGCACTTCCGATCGTAGAGGCTTCAAATGGGGCTGCCTTGATGCTTGTATGATAACTATTGTTGCAGGAAAACTCCACCAGAGGCAAGTGTGTATCCCACGATTTACCAAAGTCAATCACACAGGCCCGGAGCATATCCTCTAAGGTTTGGATCGTCCTCTCACTTTGTCCGTCGGTCTGCGGGTGATAGGTTGTACTCATGTCCAGCCTCGTCCCTAATGCTTTTTGTAGTGATTGCCAAAATCTTGAAGTAAAACTAATATCTCTATCAGAGATAATAGATACAGGGACACCATGCAGTCGTACTATCTCCTTAATGTACATTCTTGTGAGCTTCTCCATTTTGTCGGTTTCTTTGATGGGTAGGAAGTGCGCGGACTTGGTCAATCTGTCGACGATGACCCATATGGTATCCAACCCACCCGTTGTCTTGGGTAGTTTGGTTATGAAATCCATCGTGATCCGCTCCCACTTCCATTCCAGTATCTCCGGTTGTTGGAGGAGACCTGATGGTTTCTGGTATTCAACCTTGACCTTTGCGCAAGTAAGGCATTTACGCACGAAGGTAGCAATCTCTGCTTTCATGTTAGGCCACCAGTATAGCTTTTTGAGATCCAGATACATCTTATCTGAACCTGGGCGAACGGAGTATCGTGAGTTGTGTGCTTCCTTCATGACCAAGTCTCTGAAACCTCCGTGGCGCGGAGTCCAGATTCGGTCCATAAAATAATAGGCTCCGTTACCCTTGACCTCCAAGTTCTTATCCATTCCACGCAGGGACTCTCCCGCCACATTCTCAGGCTTTAAGGCTTCGAGATGAGCCTCCTTAATCTGTGCAGATAGGTGTGAATGGATAGTCATTGTTAATGACTTGACTCTTCAACCGGAGTACTCTTTTCTACTTAGGGAGTCTACTACTACATTGGCTTTCCCCGGGTGATAACGAATTTCGCAGTCATAATCATTGAGTAGTTCAACCCATCGTCGTTGTCTCATGTTGAGCTCTTTCTGGTTCAGTATGTGTTGGAGGCTTTTATGATCGGTGTATATTATGCTCTTCGTTCTATACAAGTAATGTCTCCGGATCTTTAGAGCGAATACAACCGCCCGTAACTCGAGGTTGTGGGTGGTGTAGTTTACCTCATGTGTCTTTAGCTGTCTTGAGGCATAGGCGATGACCTTACCTCATTGCATCAAGACGCAACCGAGCCCTTGATTCGATGCATCGCAGTATACCACAAAATCTTCTATTCCTTCGGGAAGGGATAATACCGGTGCGGTGCATAGAGCTCGCTTTAGGGTCTAGAATGCCTTCTCCTGCTTCTCTCCCCAATCGAATGTTACGCCTTTCTATGTCAATGTGGTAAGAGGTTTCGCAATCCGAGAGAAGTTCTGAATGAATCTGCGATAGTAGCCAGCGAGGCCTAGAAATTGACGAATTTCTGTAGGCATCTTCGGTGCTGACCAGTTCTCAATGGCTTTAATCTTGGATGGATCCACGTGGATTCCTTCTTCACTAACCACGTGTCCTAAGAATTTGACTCTTCGGATCCAAAATTTGCACTTAAAGAACTTCGCGTATAACTTCTCCGATCGCAGGGTCTCCAAGACTCGTCGCAGATGATTCTTGTGTTCTTCCTCGCTCCGAGAGTAGATGAGTATATCATCAATAAAGACGATGACGAACTGATCTAAGTATGGACGACACACCCTATTCATCAAGTCCATGAACACTACGAGTGCATTAGTCAGTCCAAAGGGCATCACTACGAACTCGTAGTGCCCATAACGAGTTCGAAAGGCGGTCTTCGGCACACCTTCCTCAAGTACTCGTAACTGGTGGTACCCGGACCTAAGATCAATCTTGGAGAAGTATCTCACCCCTTGTAGTTGGTCGAACAAGTCGTCGATACGGGGAAGAGGGTAGCGATTTTTGACCGTGGGTTTGTTGAGTTCCCTATAATCGATGCACATACGGAACGATCCGTCCTTCTTCTTCACGAATAAGACTGGAGCTCCCCACGGTGACAAGCTCGGTCTTATAAATCTCTTGTTGAGTAGTTCGTTAAGTTGACCGGATAGTTCTTGCATCTCGGTAGGCGCTAAATGATAGGGCGACTTAGCTACGGGGGTAGCTCGTGGGACTAGATCGATCCTAAACTCAACCTGACGTTTGGGAGGTAAACTTGGTAGGTCCTCTGGAAAGACGTTAGGGAAATCGCACACAAAAGGGATGTCTTTTGGATCTTTCGCTTTCTGGCTTGTGTCGACGACGTGTGCAAGGAAGGCGTGGTATTGCTTACGCAAGTATTTCTGGGCTTGAATACTTGAGATGATACAAAGGCTCGTACCGGGCTTGTCTCCATAGATCAACAGAGTCTCGTTATTCGGTGGATTTAGGCGAATGGCTTTGTCGAAGCATAGAATATCAGCGCGATAAAGACTCAACCAGTCCATGCCAATAATGACATCGAAACTCTTGATCGAGTTTGGTATGAGATCGATTGGGAATGAATGATTGTCTAACGTGAGGGTACAACCTATGTAAATTTTGTTAGAGCTTTCGGTCTTTCCGTTAGCCATTTCTAAGACGAATGTTTCTTTTAGTGGTTACAGGGATTGTTTAAGTAAGTGTTTAAAGTTTCTGTTTATGAAGCTTCTTTCTGCACCACTATCAAATAAGACACAGGCATAAGAGTTGTTGAGAAGGAACGTACCCGTGATTACTGTGGGATCCGCCACTGCTTCATTGTGGCCAATAGCAAGTAGTCTTCCTGTTCCTCCCTCCTTCCCAACCTTTGGGTAGTTTTTCTTGAAATGGCCAGCTTCACCGCAGCCATAACAGGTCTGGGTTACTCCCGAACTGGGGACTTGCAAGATAGGTTTGGGTTAGGCTCTGCAGAACTGGACAGTATGGCCCTTCCGACCGCAGTTGGTGCAATGCAATTCACGGCAGGGGCCGTTGTGATGGTAGGGGCACTTAGGACACTTGGGCAGGTTCCCAACATAAGCTTTTGCCGGTGCAGGGGTAGCAGGAGTGGTGGCAGCATGGACAGCCACAATTTGTTGATCTTTGGAGGAGGGTTGAGTTTTCTTTCCCTTTTTCTGATCCCATTGCTTCCTCTTTTTGTCGGTTGTCTTGGGCGGTGCAGTGGCAGTTGTGGTTGTTGTTGCTAGAGTGGAAGAAACCTCGTGATTGATTAAACTCTAGGCCAATTCCTTGGCATTGTCAAAGTTCGTAGGGAATGAGGCTAGAATGTTTCCTCGATACAGGGGCATTAAACCCCAAATGTATCGTTCAATCTTCTTGCTTTTCGAAGGGATCATGTTGGGACACATAGCCGCCAAGTCGCAGAACTTGGATGTGTAAGTTGTTATGTCGGTCCCTTCCATCTTGAGGTTCCAGAGTTCCTCCTCTAGTTTCTGAATTTCGCCCCTAGGGCGGTACTCCCCCCTCATGAGGTCTTTCGGTGTGTCCCAGCCCATAGCGTTGGCTGTTACCAAAGAGAGTGCATTGACATGGCCGTTCCACCATGTCAGGGCCCTGTTAGTGAGGGTGGAAGTAGCGTACTTAACTTTACTCTCCTCAGGGCATGAGCACATTTCAAAGACAGCCTCAGTTCTTTCGAACCACTAAGACAATGCTAGGATTCCTCCGGTACCATCGAAGATGGTAGGTTTGCAGTTCATGAAGTCCTTATAAGTACATCCCTGCACTCTTTGATGGACTTCACCAAATCTAGAGTTGCCACCGCTCGCATCACCAGAGTCCATTTGAGCCATCGCGGTCACAGCTGCGGTCACAGCTGTCTGAAATAGCACTGGATCGAACTCCGGAGGAGGAGGTGGTGGAGGTGGAGTTTGAGTCGCCGGTCTGCCTCTGTTTGGGCGCTTGCGAGGAGGCATCTTTCACTGAAAGTTAAGAGGGATGATGACAATAGTAAGAGTCTATTGCAAGCATGATAAGAGTGTTTCATGGACTGAATCAACATAGTTCAACAATGGGAGAGAGAGAGACTCATAGCAATAGAGTAGTTAACTGCCAGTTACTGGTATAAAGGATGTAATACAAGTTCGGGAAAAGTGACCTAACAGTAGGTCTTACATCAAACCAAAAGGAAAACTTTGGCAGTCTACGGGCCTAATTAGAGTACTTTCAAAGTTAGGAATGTTTACAGACAAGTGCTCTATCGAGCATAGAAAAGAAAAGGCTAGTACCTTAAACAAAAGAGTGAAGTGATTTGACATCTTCTACGGGCGACGGGCACTCATTGGGCGAACCCTAAGATCAGCTAGTTGACGCATGACTTCCTGAAGACGTCGTTCATGAGCCCTTTGATGTGCTCGGAGTTCCCTAACTTTTGCTCGGGATGTAGCTAGCTGTTGCTGCAGAGCCTCGTTGGTCCTCCTTGTCCTATCCATAGCTTCTTCAAGTTGGCGGATGCGAACAGTATTGAGGTTTGAATTGGCATCCACTTCTACAACTCGGCCAATGGCTGCTTGACCTTGCTTGACGTTCCTGGCAATCCTTCGACCCATGATGGGCAGAACTTGGTCCGCTGATCCTCCCTCTCCTATGTTGTAGAAGCTTCGGTGTCCATTGTAAGGCAAAGGTTGACCCTGCTCCTTGCTCCATCAGTTCAAGGTTCTTGCCCACATGGGAGTGGGACCCTGAAATGCCGGACGGGGGTTGGGGTTTGGAGCTTCAGGGGGTAGGTTGTTAACTTCTGGTTCGGAGCTGGAGCTATCCGAGAAGCCTTCAGCATGATGATCATCCACAGGGATCGGGTGGTCATCGTCTAACTCCTCATCGATCCATCCTCCATTGCCATGGTTTGGATAGTAAGGATCGTCGGGATGGTGGAAGCCAGCTATGCTATCTATGCGAGAAAAGGGGAAAAGAAAGGTTAATAGACGTACTAATCTAGGATACTTATAAGATGAATCGTTATTAGTTGACCCAATACTTGCGGAGTGCATACCAATTACATGCAACCAAAGCAAGATAGTCCTTCGAATAAGCAACCCTAACTTCAGATCCCCAATCAAAAAAGAACAGGAAATGAAGCAAAGGCCACAGATTCTGAATCTATAGCGCCCTAGTCACATGTAACCGTGGTGTATCCACTTAGCAACTATCGTCCTACCAGTAACGACCCTTTTAGTTATCACATATGTAGCTAGTAGTATACAGAATACTCCTATAGTATTCTTGTTCTAATGTTCTTGTGGTAGTGTTGGTAAGTTTTTAGACTTGTTGCAACCCCACAATCACTCTTAGGCACATGCTAGTCACTCCTGGATAAATGTAGTTGATCAGGCTACATCCCCCCAGATGTGACTATATGTCTCTAAGCTTAATTGTGTTGTTCAACAATCTTAATACTTTTGTTTTGTTCTAGTATGATACTGACCCTATTGTAGTGGTGAGTGTATATATATACTTAATTAAATATTTTAGTATTTAGAAGTATATATTCTTGGTCAGAGTGTTTTAGTCCCGAAGTTTTTATAGTTCGTATATCTTTTTATAGGTTGATATACTTGATTCACTATAAACAATGCTCTGATACCAATCTGTCACACCCCAAAACCGATAACGGTGGAATACATTCCGGGGTGGAGGATCTCATGTACAGTATCATAACAGTTGCATAATAGTAAAAGCAAGCGACAACAACCATTGCATATATGTATAGTAAATTTAATTACAAACATGTTGTGTAAAGTTTCATAGACACCAAAATGTATAACAAAATAAAAGATAGGTCTTGTATGTGCTCTATCTTCTCTAAAAGTTGCACCTGTACTTGTCTATCTTTGACCTGAGGATACAAGTTATTTTGAAAACGAGTATCACCATAAAGTTGGTGAGTTCATAAGAATTTAGTGACTTTGTTGTATAAAAGTGTTTCCAAACTTATAGAATAAAAACTGAAATTTATGTATATAAGTAGTAGAAATCCCTAGAAAATCCTATATTTTCAAGAAAAGTACTTTGTAAGTTAAATCCTTTGGGTTGTGTGTAAGTATTTTCATAGAAAACCTTCAGTTGTAAAAGTATAGTAATAAACCTTGTGAGTAACATAGGTGTAAAGAAGTTATGCCTGGTATCAGTTGTAGTGGTACAAACTTCCATTAGTAATAGATATTTACTTACTTCGGGATGTTAGCTTAGACTTAAGTCTCAGTGTATTATGTTGGATAAATGGTGTAACCCCTCAGGTGAGCAGACTGAAGTGATAATAGAGAACCCGATGACCTTCCCGGTCATGCGTAGTGTAGTGATGTAGTGCCACCCCTGAGCCTAGTCGGCTCGAACTGTAGCTAGCAGTCGGGATGTAATAGTATCTGTCCCGAATAGATCTATACATATAGTGTTGCCTTCCAACCGGAAAGCCCTGGTCACATTGTGTAAGCGCAGTAGAGTGTCTTATAGAGGGTTAGTGAGTTATACTCTGGATTCGTGTATTCTTTTGTATTATAGTACAATTGTCTTATGTATAGTTTCTTAGAGTGTTTTCTTATACGTGTATTAACTTGTCGTAATAGCCGTTATAGTGAGTATAGCAGTAGTAGAGGTAACGAGTAGTAGTCTTAGCTATACCTATTATAGCTAACTAGAGTGTATGATTTCCGGCCTTTGAATAACAAAGGTATCGTATGGGATGAAGAATTTCATATCTAACACTAATATATATGATATATAACTAAAATATCAACGACAGTCGGACGGATAACCGATACCCTAGGACCACATCAAACAAGAACAGGAAATAAGGCGAGCTATCGGTACTATGTCCTTCAAGTCTTACTTATATAAATATATTAGTGTAGATACATTTTAAAAAGAAAAGTAATTTAAACATAGTTTTAAAAGTAGTTTTAACAACGATTTAATCTTAGAATGCATTTGATAATCACTAAAACAGTTTTATTGGAAAGCAGCTAAAAGTGTAGAAAATCCCTTTTTGATGATAATTTGTGAATCACATATGATTTAATAATAAAACTTGTAGAGTTTATACTTGTATCCCCCCCCCCCCCTAAAACATGTAAAAAAAGATTCATTAAGGGGTATGAACTCACCTGCAATGAGTAGATCGAGTGGAAGTGTCGGGTGAGCGTTTGGTGTCAAGTAGAGACTTGTACACCCCTTATGACCCTAGTAACATATGAAGACATATGTTTACAAGTAATTAGTGATTAAGACTCAATTTATACACATATAAACATCCTAATGTGATTAAAGGTGTTGTGGTTGAGTGCTAGAAGGCTAAAGGGTTACAAGGAAAGAGTATAAGACCTCACCATGGAGTTTACTCTTCTAAAACTCACCTTAAATGAGTTTACGGTTAGGGGACCGCCTCCCCCATGAGTTTACGACCGTAAACTCATGGGAGGAGTGTAAGTGAGTGGTTTCAAGCGTTTGGTGGTTCTAGAAGTGGTTCTAAGGTATTATACAAGGTTATAGGGGTGTTTAAGGTTCCAAGAGTGTACTCCCTTGGAGTTTACGGTCCAAAGACCACTCCTTGGGAGTTTATGGCCGTAAACCCCTTGGTTTACGGTAGTAAACTCTTGTACACCTCCAATCTTTGATTCTAAGGCTCTTGGCTCAATCCTAACTTGTACACCTCCAATCATTTGAAACTCCTATGAATTTTTCCTTTCACCACATTCACTTGAAACTCCCATGACTTTTCAATTTCTTTCTAATAGTAATTATAAGTTGGTTGATAATGTTAAATAAATATCAAACCTAAAGTGTAATCATATATAAACTAAATTTCAATATTAAAATAATATCTTTATTTCCACTTATAAAGTTATGTTTTTTAAATTTTAACATATTATACTTAATTTATTAGTTTTAATGTATTATTGGATGTAAACCATTATCATTTTAAAGATACAATTTTGGAACAATTTGTATAAAATATTTAAATTATTAATCTGAATATAACATTACATGGTCAACTTATATATATATATATATATATATATATATATATATATATATATATATATATATATATATATATCTTAAACAACCCAAAGAATATTTTGTAAATAGCTAAAAGTGATTAATTGTAGTGTCTTTCTATTAATGATTATAAATTGGTTGATAAGGTTAAATAAATATCAAACCAAAAGTGTAATCATAAATATATACTAAATTTCCATTTTAAAATAATATCTTTATTTCTACTTATAAAGTTATGTCTTTAACTTTAACATATCATACTTAATTTATTATATTTAATATGTTGTATGTAAACAATTATCAGTTTAAAGCTACAACTTTTGAACAGTTTAGAAAAAATACTTAAATTGTTAATTTAAATATAACATTACAATGTGAACTTAAATATAAATTTTAGTTTCACTTAAAAAACCAAAGAATATTTTTTAAATAGTTAAAATTGATAAATTATAGTGATAAATACAAAAACAAAATTGTACTCTCAATTTAACTAAAATATTTTCTAAAGATATTTTTATAATTGTTAAAAGTTTTCAAATAAGTAGCTTAAAATAACTTACAATAACAATAGTTAAAATAACTATATATAAATGATTATATTGTTACCTTTAAAATCAAAAAACAATGTTTGACGTTTTAAATAATTATAATGATAAACATTAAAACATTAAGCAAATAAATTTTAAAAAATTAATTAACAATAACAACAACCATAAATAACATTAAAAAATATATTATATTTAATTTTATTCATGTATAACTCGTAGATAGAAGTCATTTAAACGATTGAGATTATGCAGTTATACTAGGTGCATATATTATCATATAATTCAAAATAATCAATATATTCTATCAATTTAATATGCGAATTATTATATCAAATTTAACAACGTTATTGCTATATTTAAAAAAATAGTTATTTATAAATACTTCAACTATATAGGTGTTTCTGCGCAACGCGCGGACATTCGCCTAGTATACTTATAAAGGAAGCATTTTTCCTTTAACCACATTCATTTGAAACTCCTATTCATTTTTCCTTTCACCACATTCATTTGAAACTCCTATGACTTTTCAATTTCTTTCTAATAATGATTATAAGTTAGTTAATAAGGTTAAATAAATATAAAACTTAAAGTGTAATCATATATAAACTAAATTTCAATATTAAAAGAATATATTTTCTTCTACTAATAAAGTTATGTTTTTAACTTTTAACATATTATACTTAATTTATTAGGTCTAATATGTTGTATGTAAACCATTATCATTTTAAAGTTACAACTTTTGAACAATTTGTATAAAATACTTAAATTGTTAACTTAAATATAACCTTACAGGATCAACTTAAATATAAATTTTAGTTCAACTTAAACAACCTAAAGAATATTTTGTAAATAGTTAAAAGTGATAAATTGTAGTGTCTTTCTAATAATGATTATAAGTTGGTTAATATGGCTAAATAACCTAATGTGTAATCATAAATAACTAAATTCAATATTAAAATAATATTTTTACATTTACTTATAAAGTTATGTCTCTAACTTTTAACATATTATACTTAATTTAGTTGATTTAATATGTTGTTACATGTAAACCATTATTAGTTTAAAGCTACAACTTTTGAATAGTTTGGACAAAATACTTAAATTGTTAATTTAAACATAACATTATAAGATTACAAGGTGAACCTCAATTTAAATGTAAATTCCACTTAAAAAACCCAAAGAATATTTTGTGAATAGTTAAAAGTTATAAATTGTATTGCTAAATGCAAAAACTAAATTGTAATATCAATTTAACTAAAATATTTCCTAAAGATTTTTTTTTAATCGTTAAAAGTTTTCAAATAAGTAGCTTAAAATATCTTACAATAGTTAAAAATAACTCTATATAATTGATTATATTGTTACCTTTAAAATCAAAAAAAAAAAAAAAAAAAAAAAATTGTTTGATGTTTTAAATAATTACAATGATAGAAATTAAAATGTTAAGCAAAATAAATTTTAAAAAATTAATTTACAATAACAACAACTTTAATTACATTAAACCGTACATTATATTAATTTTATTAATGAGTAACTCGCGCGAGAGGTCATTCAAAAGATTGAAATTATGCAGTTTTAATAGATCTATATATTATTATATAATTCAAAATAATCAGTATATTATATCAACTTACTATACAAATTATTATACCAAATTTAGCAACAGCATTACTGTTATATTTTTAAAAAAAATATATTTGTAAATTGGTTAATAATGTTAAATTAATGCAAGAAAATAAATTATAATCATAAATTAACTAAACTACAATATTAAAATATCATATATTACTTCTACTCATAAAATTATGACTATAACTTTTTAACATATTATAATCAATTTATTAGTTTAGATATGTTGTCACACGTGAGCAATTGTTATTTTAAAGTCATAGCTTTTGTATAATTTATGATTTAATGAATAATAGTTAAATTATTAAATTTAATATAATGTTAAATGGTTAACTTGAATCAAAATTTCAGGTAAACTTGAAAAAAAAATCGAGAGACTATTTTATAAATAGTTAACAGTTATAAATTATAGCGTTAAACCTAAATTATAATCTTAAATTAACAAAAAAAACCATGAAACTACTTTTTATAATTATTGATAATTTTCAAATAAGTAACTTAAAAATAACTTACAATAAGAAGAGTTAAAAGTAATATTATATAAAAAAAATTATAATGGTATCTTTAAAAACAAAAACAATGTTTGGTGTTTTAAATAATTACAATCAAAGAAACTCACAATATTCATAAAATAAAATTTAAAAAGGTTCAATTTCTGAAACCAAATTAAGATAATTAAGACTTTCCAAATACGTTATTTTAAATAATGTTTGATGTTTTAAATAATTACAATGATATAAATTAAAATTTTAAGCAAATAAACTTTTTAAAATTAATTTATCATAACAACAACTATAAATATCATTAATCCATATATTATAATTAATATTATTCATAAGTAATCCACACGTATGGGTCATTTAGATAATTGAGATTATAGTATTTTAAAAGATGTCTACATTATAATATAACTCAAAACAAACAATATTTATACCAACTTATCATAATATTCATTAGATAAGAGATAACAACATCATTGATATATTTAAAAAACATATATTTGTAAAGATTTTAAATATATTGTGGTATTTTGTGCAACGGGCGGGTATTCGCCTAACATACTTATAATAGAGACATTTTTTCTTCAACCAGATCCATTTGAAACCCCTAACTTTTGAAATTCCTTTTAAATTAAACATTAAATCCAATATTATTGTAATTTCAATACTAATTCTTTATTCTTATTATAATATAGTTAGTTTGTTAATCTAAAAATGAGGTTAAATTCATAACATAATTTTTATAATATATTCAAAACCTATTTTTTCTACATGATTAAAAGTTTAAATATAAGATCTAAATAAAAATGTCAAATTAACAAAAAAAAGTTGATTAAAATTTACTTTTATAATAATAATTTTTCCTCAAAATAGATAGTTTAAAATAAATTAAAATTACAACCAACCCCCTACTTTTGGTTATTTGATGAATTTTCTCAATAAATATAGTGTATACAATTAATATTTAGCAATTTAAATAAATATTGAGATAATATTTTCTTAGTAGTTATTTGTCAATACAGAATAAAGAAATAAATTTGTTATATATTATAAATTAAATAAAACCATTTGATAAGCATGTAGGCTATTATCTTGCAAGACACGGGTAAGATGGAAGCAATAAGGAGGGTAATCTACTAGCAAGAACCTATCAGGATTTTCACAACAGTAATTCGAGATCATTATATAGAGATAAAGGAGTAGACAGTGTGATATATTGGGTGAGAGAGATGGAGGGAAAGTGTGCTAGTGAACGTAGGGTCAAGTTTGCAACTTGTATTTTCATTGAAAGCGCTCTCCTCTAGTGGAGTATCCTGGACAACACTTTGGAAGTAGACCAATCCTATGCAACCCCCTGGGAAGAGTTGAAGAAGAAGATGATTAGAGAATTTTGTTCTGGCAGAGACGTAGCACAAGCCAAAGAGAAATTTAATCATCTGAGCACTAAAGAGTTAGGCTTGGCTTTCTATATGGTCCGCTTTGAATACCTAGTTGTGACAAGCCAAAGTTTATTCCGTTACATTACCCCGTTACCGTTAACGGAATATTCCATTTTATACAAGTTTCGTTAATTAGAGGTCGCCACATAAGTAAATGTTTTATTTATTTATATTTTATGTCATTATAGTTGTAATAAGATAAATGAAAACGCTTAAATTGCACTTCCATTTAATTGGAAAAAAAGTTAGTTTTTATTATTACGACCACTAAATCGGGTGCGACCAAAAGCCCCGTATAACGGCAATATCGGGTAGATTCCCACTGAGCTCCAACTCCAACCCATATATAAGGGGGAATGGACTTCATTCCACCCCTTTTCACTCTCTCTCTATACACTCTCTCATACAAGCCCGATTTCGCCTCAAATCTGCAACCAAACGCTTCCAAATCGTAAGTCCCCTTACCCTAGCTTGTTCTAAACATCATGGATTGTCGTTTAACCCCAAAAATCGACCTTATAAGCTGTTGAAAAGGAGTTTACGGCCTAAGAGCCTCCTTAGGCCGTAAACACCCAAAACGTGGCCAAATGTGCCGATTATTCCTTATTTGAGCTTGGATACTAGCTAGGGAATTTATCTAGGAGCGTTTAAACATCAAAACACAAGATTTTAGGGCATAAAAGAGAGTTTACGGCCCAAGCACATGCTTAGGCCGTAAACACCTCTAAACCTTGCAAAAATACCCCAAAAACACTCCCAAACCACCCTTAGGCTTAAGACATAAATTAGAGACATGCTATTTCGGGTTTAGAACAATTAAACACTAAGAATTGAGGGGTAAATTGGAGTTTACGGCCCAAGCAAGTGCTTAGGCCGTAAACACCCCCAAACCTCACCAAATGAGAGTTTAAACCCCTAATTTGGCTTTATACCTTCACTAGAAAATGCTAGGGATGAATCAAGGGCTTAAAATCAAAGTTTGAAGGGGTGCATGAGAGTTCACGAGCAAGCCAAGAACTTACGGCCGTAAACTCCCAAGGAGTGGTCATTTGGACCATAAACTCCAAGGGACTGCACTCTTGGACCCCAAACACCCTATAGCCTTGAATAATTACTAGGATTGAAATAAAGGCCTTAAACTTCCATAAAATCAAGAGGGTAGGAGTTCACGGCCGTGAACTCCCATAGGGGTGGTTCATGGGCCGTAAACTCCCATATGGTCCCTTTAGAAGCCCTAAACCCACTCATACATTGTAGATTTGGATCTAGCATAATTCCACAATCAAGATGAAGCCTTTAAATATCCTAGAAACCCCTCACCATGAGTTTACGGCCGTAAACTCATGGGGAGTTGTCCCAGGGCCGTAAACACCATGTGGAGAGTTTACTCTTGGAGAGTAAACTCCATTCCTAAGCCATTCACACCCTTAAATGTTACCCAGGACACCCCAAACACTTAACAAAAGGGTTTTCCGCTCCTTAGAGTGCGTATACTTGTTTAATTAGTATTAAATGTACTAATTGTATGTGAAAATATGTTATCATATGTTAAATAGGTCACTAAGTGTGTCCAAGTTTTTACTTGACACCGAGCACCCAACTGGCACCCCCGTCGGATCCACTTACACCAGGTGAGTTCATACCCCTGAATGAACCTTTTAATTGTTTTTACATGTTTTATAGGGAGGAATACAAGTTAAACGTGCCAGTTATCATATCAATCACATGTGATTGATAACCCGCATGCACAAGGATTTACCACACTGTAAACTGTTTTACCAAGTAGGATACTATAAATGGTTTTCCAAAAGGTTTTAACTTATTCAAAACTCCTACTTATACTGTTTTATCAAATTTCATTTTAAACTGGTTTATGAAAAGTTTCCAAAGGATTTCTAAAGGTTTTCAAACTCATTTTTACAAAAGAATACACTGTCGTGATTTTCTCAAGAATAAGGGTTTTTCTCCCATGTTTTGATACTCCCTCTTAGTTTAAGCTCCTACTTCTTAACGCTTTCACTTCGTGATACGCTTATACTGTTATCACTTTTACTTCACTTATACTTATTACGCTTGTATTTCACTTATACTTGTTCTCGCTTCTACTTCACTTATATTGGTTAACGCTCCTACTTCACGATCCGCTTATACTTCACGATACACTCCTACTTCACGATACACTCCTGCTTCACGATACGATCCTACTTCACGATACGCTCTTACTCCACGATGCGCTTGTACTTCACGATATGATTCCACTTGTTACACACTCCAGCATAGTTAGATGTATGTCTGTGCTTGTATAGATGCATATAAATAATGATTTAAGGACTTAGGAAGGCTTGTCCGCCCTATTTCCTTTTCTTCGTTGAGATGTGGTCTGGTGGGATCGGATGTCCATCCGAAGGTCGTTTGATTCATTATTTATATATTATGTACACAAGCATAGATATATAGGTTTACTCTAGTCAGTTCAATTATGAGTCTCTACCTCTAGTTCAACACTTACATTGGAAACACACTACTCACTATTTAGGATGCATCTTCGGGACACGGCCTTCTCTGTCGTCTGGTTGGTAACCAGAGTCTCTTGTAGGGAGGGTGGACATTGTGTGTATAGATCTATACGGGATTGACACCCCCGTACCCTGACTGCTAGCTATAGTCCACGACCTACCAAGCCAAGGCGTGACAAATGTCATATTCTCTAGACGCTTGTAGGGCGTCAGGTACTCTAGTGTCGGTTAGTATGGTTACGAGTATCCCAAGTTACCTTATAATTCATGGCCTTAAGGTAAC
The DNA here is from genome assembly GCF_002870075.4 of Lactuca sativa. NCBI lineage: Eukaryota > Viridiplantae > Streptophyta > Magnoliopsida > Asterales > Asteraceae > Lactuca > Lactuca sativa. The sequence continues at coordinate 238,997,152 of NC_056627.2, forward strand.
GGTATTTACATTGTATGCTGGAAACCCATTCTCAGAGTCACACTGTTCTAGACCTTGCTAGCTGTATCTTTCATTTGATACTGTCTGGGGTCTGTATTCTCTTTTAGACCTTGCTAGCTGTATCTTTCATTTGATACTGTCTGGGGTCTGTATCCTTTGTTTTAGACCTTACTAGCTGTATCTTTCATTTGATACTGTCTGGGGTCTGTATTCTTTGTTTTAGATCTTACTAGCTGTATCTTTCATTTGATACTGTCTGGGGTCTGTATTCTTTGTTTTAGATCTTACTAGTTGTATCTTTCATTTGATACTGCCTGGGGTCTGTATTCTCTGTTTTTAGACCTTGCTAGCTGTACCTTTCATTTGGTACCGTCTGGGGTCTGTGTCTCCCTTGTTAGACTGAGCCAGGCGTGTCGTTCGTTCGATACTCTCCTGGAGTCTATGATTCCTTTTGCCTTAGTCAGCAGTCTTCACTGCTGAGGCATATGTTATTTTCCCTAATTTATCTTGCTTTCTTTAATAATCAAATTCTGTATTTTGATAATGATAGCGATTAAGGGAAAACTACTTTTTACCACATAACTTCGTCTAGTCTTGGTAGAAGACTGCTTTTATTAAAGAAAATATAGGATTTTCTGGAAAGGACTCTAATATAATGGATACTCTAAAACCACCACTTTTATTAAAGTTATTTGAATAAAAATGACACTAAATACTTATGAACTCACCAGTATTTGTAAAAATGCTGATACTCGCTTTTCAAATAACTTGTATTCTCAGGTCAGCATTAGACAGGTACAATCCAGGAGCTTCTGTTGAAAACTATTTTGTGCCAAGTTGCACCTATATAACTACGTGTATTACTTGATGTATTGTAATGTAAACCATGTAAAACTATTACTATTAATGCAATGTTTTGTTGTACTTTGATTACTATAATGTATATGTTGTGATACTAGACATGACGTCATCCACCCCAGAACGTTTCCGCCGTTCCGGTTTTGGGGTGTGACACTAGTTACCATATGCCCTGAATTGGTCAACTCGAAGATCCAAAAGATCAGTGCGTATCTCCAAGGGTTAACTCCCATATCAGAGTCGTAGTGTAGTCGCACTAGCCTAATACCCATGCGGAAGCTAAATATTTAGCCTTCCGTCTCAATGATCTTATGCCCCAGAACCCAAGAAGGAATAGAAAGAAGTCCAAAATGTTTAAGAAGAAGTGGGGACGAATCGTCACAACAAAGTTTTGTTGACCTTATGGAAGGGAAAAGACGAAAGGAAGCCTCATGATAGATCATCCACTTCACCAAGGGGATACCTGGGAAGATTTACCTTGTGCGGTAATTGTGGACTTCATCAGCTGGGCAGTTATGAGAAATTTAGGTGTAACAATTATGGAAGATTAGGAAATGTCGCCAACATCACCAAAAGTCAACAATGCCAGTAGAAGGAAATATTGGATGTTAGAAAAAGGAGTTTTAGGAAAAAGCTCCATATGAATAATTATGTAATAGTTAAACACGGAGATTGGAAACCCTTGTAGTTGTACTCGACATGTTTTTATATATAAAGATCTAACTTTATTACTTTATTATGATAGGCAAATAAAAATAGAAATCCCTCTAGAAATCCACACCAATGTTAAGATAAGAAATTTAGGTTTCCTATTGGTTGAACAATTAGAAGTAGATAACTAAGAAGGAAATTTAGTTATCCCAATAAGTAGGAAAAGGGAATCGACTTCCCAATTAAGAAAACGGTGTCCCCTAATATGATTATCATAAGGTCCAAATTTCGAGGACGAAATTACTAAAATAGGGAGACAATTTAACAATTGGGAATTTGCCATCTCCAATTGTTATTAAGGATTAGCATCAACCAATGAAAATGATAGAACTTTTCATATTAAACAAAAATATGATCAGTTAGATGATAATGATAGAAGTTTTCATATTAAAGGAACATTTGATTGGTTAAATAATGACAATATGGTAAAAAAATGAGTGACAAAAAGTTATATGATTGTTAGTGTATTCAGAAAGTACACAACAAAGTGATTCGAAGGATATAAGCATTGCAATAATCTGACTCCGATTGGAAGAATTATGATTTTTATTAAAATAAGAACCAACCGCATTATTAGCACTATTAGCATCAAAATAACGTATAGAGATCGATTGAGTTTCGGCTAACGTCACTCAAAGGAAAATCGTAGCAACATATGAGATAAGGAATTTGAAAGGAAAAAGGTCAAAATTAGAGTTCGTATGAAAGAGATATGATTTTCAGAAAAATATAAAATACGGGTTGAAAACGAAAGTCTAAATTTGACAACGCGGCCTTAAGGAATGTTATTGTACTAGTAGAGAGATACACAAATATATAAAGAGGGTAAAAAATAGTATTCATATGAGGAAGATATGCATTTTCATAAAAGAATTAGGAGTGCACGCTAAGTGTGCATTATTCCCAACGCGCACACTTGAAACCCAGATTCGTCGAAGATTAGGGTGATGTGGACCATCAGAAGTGTGACACATGGCAATCTTTGGATGGAGCCACGAAGAAAGTGCATGCCCCCATGATGTGCACCACATGCACATCTACTATAAATAGAGGTGCTCACTTCTGGTTTTCTCACCCCAATCAATCTTCCAAACCTTCTCCTTATACCTCTCAAGCCGTTTCAAATATTCTATCGATGATGCGAAGCTTCGGATGCAATGGCTCGGATGCTTCAGAATAGGCTACTAGAGTGAGTACACATCCCCTATTTTCACTATTTTAAATGGTTTATAGGGGGGGGGGGGTAATACATGCTTATCAAATGGTTTTATCAAAGTATATTTATCGTTATAAATATCAAATCATTTTATAAAGCTTAAAGCCTTATTATTCACTCTTCGATGTCCGATGAAGCATCGTGGTGGGACACAATAATTAGTCAAACAACATCGATTATGGGGCTCATGGTAATACATTAGACCACCTTAGGGTATGACTACCATCATGGACGCCTTGGAATGGTAGATAAAATACGTTAGGATTAGATAAAAATCCTAATAAAAATACTAAGATAGGATCGTTCGACATCCTAGAGGCAATAAGAAAGGACTGTTTGACATCCTAGAGATAATAAGAAATTATCGTTAGATATCCTAGATAAAATATGTTAGATCATTAGATATCTCGTAAAGATAGTAAAATAGGATAAATAGATATATCCTAAAGAGATAGCATTCGTTAGATAAAAATCCTAATAAAATACTATGAAAACCTGTGTACTCACCAACATTACATTGACGCTTCCAAAAATCACATGTGCTCCTAAGAAAGAGAAAGAGATTCAGTCAAGGAAGGAGTATCGACATGAAGAATTTAAGATTTCATTTGGAAAAGGTAAATCATTGGCGCTCTGTGATTTTGGAAATCTTTATATCGTCACCACTCGGCATTGTCTGCCATCGGACGTGGAGGGTGTGACACATTTTCCTTTGTTTTTGAAAAAGATGAGCCAAGTGGTATAGAAGGATTTTTAAATCAAATTTTTTTCTTTAGAAAATAGATTATGGATTTTTAAAGAAGGTTAAAAACCAACCACTATGGCTCTGATACCAATTGTTGAAAGAAGAACTTAATGATAGAGAGATTATGGTGCGAAATTCATGTTAATCTCATGGATTTTTGATAAAGCTCAACAATAAAAGATGGCGGAATTATAAGGGAACATAAAAAAAGATATATAACTAAATTTAAACAAGTTAAAGAGATACTTGTTCAGTCATAACTTGGTTTGCAGCCAAAGACAAGTTATTAAATGATGAACAACAAAGTATTAACAAAGAGATATAAGAGATTAGGAAACTTGTACTTCGAATTGATAAGAGTACAGTGAAGATTGAAATTAGAGACACTTTCTATCAATTACAAGATTGTCTATGTATAGACAGAATTAGTACAAGACTATAAATAAGATAATACAAAAGTAATCGTGATTTAAGAGGCCATGTCTCCCATGCTTGAGATTGGAAAAACCAATTAACCAACCTAACACACAAAGTCAGAAAAGGGATTCATTACTTTTCTGACACCGTGATATAACAAAAGATAATAGATCTCATCACTTTGAATTTCCTTATCACTGGTCTTTACGCCTTCAGTGAAGACAATATATCTCCTTGCTATCACTTCTCACTATAACACTTCCCTGCTCAATTAAACAAGTGCTCGTGTTGCTGATAAAATTTGTAGTTGTCGAGGATCACTTTATTGTATCAAAAAGTTATAGACTTATCTAAGTGTGATACTATTGAATTAAGGTGTCTAAGCTCATAACCGAATTGGTATACACTTGTGATCAAAAGAAAAATCCTTTTTGGGCTCCACTCATAACCAGATATAGCTATGAATGATATTAAGAGAGAGAAAAAATGATCTGTTCATATATTTTATGATTAATATATTACTTAGAAATAGATAGTTTATTTGTTAATTTATTATGATATTAATAAATTAATATTATATCAATGTTTGAATAATTGAATTTTTAATTTATATGATTAATAAGTTAATATGAAATCGATAAGAATTAATTTAGATTTAATCAGATTTGTTTGGAATTAATTAAATGTGCAATGGGTGAATTGTAATTGTTTAATAGTTGAATAAAAGAGGCAATTCTAGAACCATCCATGATATGGACGGTTTTGTAGGGGTTTCCATGGTTTTTGGAAGCCTCTTGATTGCAGATAAGGAAATGATTTGAAGTGAGATTAAAATATTATTTAACTAATTAAAACCTGGATTCATCTGCAAGTTACCTAAACATAAATATGACTCATTGGCTTGGAAATTTCATTCATGACATTCCAAGAGGCTTAGAGCCGAAATTTCTTCCTCCTTCCTCTCTCTCTTTTTCATTCTAGTGTTTCTAGGGTTTAGGTGTGAGCCATTAGAGGCAGCCATAATTTTGGGGCTTGCTTTCTAAAGTTCAAGGAATGAATCAAGGGTATTGTTTACTATATCAATATAAAGGTATGTAACCCTAATCTTATGAGTTTCAAATATAGCTAGGGTTCTTGTGTTTTGTAGCATGTTGCTATTAATCGTAAAGACATAGGTCCTTAGGTTGCATGTAACCATAAGTGTATTTCGGCAAGTACAATGATTTGTAACCTTAAAATTCCATCAACAAGATACATAATTTGAACCTTTTCAGTTATATAAGCATAACAAAATCAACATTAACATGCGTGAGTCTTTAATTAAGCAAAAACATGATAAATTGAATAACAATCAATACCAGTTATCAACTAGTCAAACAAACTAGGGTTTCACTAATAACAAATAATCATAATGATATGATCCCAAAATCCTGAAAAGAACATGTAAGCAATCAATTAGTGAACTAATTATAGACATAAAAAGTGAACTAGTTGATAACCTAATGATTCTTCCTTTGATCTCCAGATTCATGCTTCCGTATTAGATAACCGACTGATATAGCCTTTAGACCTTCAAAACAACCTCCTTTGGACTTGATATTCTAAATTCTTCTGATTTTCAAAACTGATTTAAATTGCTACGAGATTTGGAAATTCAACGCAAATTAAGTTTTCTGTAAATTATCTGTAAAATTTTCAGGATCTTCATTATATTTTCTATGCTTAACTCTAATTATCTTTCTTGTTCAACACTTCATGAAATTATGTCCAAAATGGTCTTTTAAACTACTATTTCATCAACATGCCTTTTTTATTTGCAAATATGCAAATTTGTAACAATTAAGTATCATTTCACCTATTTAAACCATAAAAACATGTGGAAAAGTACAATATATGTCCCATAAAATATGTATAATTTAGGACATATCAAGATACCGCACACTCGGCTATTGCTTGTCCCAACAAACCCGTATAATAACTTAAGTCAAATTTATAATTTTGATTACATAAGATAACCCTATTCTAAACTCACCAATTTCATTCAGCTCTAATGCACATATCTGCGTCTAAAGCCTAATAACTTTCCCAATTTTAAATACTCATAATCTTTATAAAATCTCCCTACTTACTATGAACAATACACACTTTTGCATACCTTCAAATATACCCTTATTAAAACTCCTAAACCTCAAGGTATTTTTATCAAGATCCTATACTATAGATACTCTCCCAAAATGATGATTCTATCTGAGATACCACTTTCCACATTTCCTTGTTACAGTTCATATTGACCTATCATTTGAAAAAACAAAAATGAAACTACTTTGTCACAATTACACAACCTCCTTCGAACAGTTGAAGTAGGAATGAAGGGAAAAGCTATTGACTCTTCTCCTACTAGTGCACCTGTTCTAGCCATAGGGAAAGGGAAAGGGAAGAAGAGGAAAGGTCCTCCCAAGCAAAACTGGAAGGGAAAGTCCCAAACAAGTACAGGACCTAAAGGAAAATCCAGTTCTGATGCTCCCCCTGTCTCTGACCCCAAAGAGGCAACTTTCTTCTATTGCAATGACAAGAGGCATTGGAAATGAAGCTGACTGAAATACTTGCAGGGTATCAAGGATGGCAAGGAGAAGCCAACATCGGAAGGTATTTACACTATCTTATCTAATAAGTCATCATATTCTCATTCTAGGGCCCTTGATACAGGATGTAGGTTTGACATTTGTTCTGATTTGCAGGGGCTAAAAAGAAGTGAGGATGTGGATCATGGAAGGATGAACGTAATCATGGGGAATATACAATCTTCACCTGTCACCAAGATTAGAGTTTAGGGCTTAGTGCTTAGTAGTGGGTTAGGTTTAGATTTAGTAAATTGTTTTTACTCGTCAGAGATGCGTGAGTATGAGAATTAATGCGCAAGGACAAGGTTTGAAAACACAAACCTTGAGTTAATCTTTAAGATCAACGCCTGCTCTTAATGTAAGATTCCAGTCGAATCTAGTAATACCAGTTAGGACTTGAAAGTAAATATTCAACAAAGTGTTCAATTAATAAATGAAGAAAACTTAGAGTATAATCAATGCAAATATATTTTAAGGAACAAGAAGAATATTATGAAAGAACTTGACTTAAATGAAAAGTGAAAGTGATGTGAAGAGAATATTTGCTATTATTAGTGTAATACTTTGAATGGTTCACTTGTTATTAATGGTGAAACATTCACTCCTTGTATAGTGGAGGAGGAACATAGTACAAACCACGGAACATACATAGGACTGGATAATAACTAGTGTTTGACAAACTGATTTCTAAAAGATACATAAAAGTAAGTCTTCTGAATTGTTACATCAAAGATAAGACAAAATGTATTAAATGCATGAACAGACTTCTAATCTTGGAATTGCTTAATCTCGTAACTTCAACTCATCTCAGACTCAACTAACATTAGAACTTGATTGCTTGGGATTGCTATAGGTTTACTTTTCATGATTCAACAAGGTGACACGAAACATCTTTCCATTTCATGCTTTAATTAGACAAGGTTTTAGATATGCTTTTAATAATAAGAATGGTTATATTTCTTCTTATAAAAATGGTGTGTTTTATTTTGAAGCTTTAACTTTTGATGGCGTGTATGAAATTGTGATGATTGTAGGCAATTTATGAAATAGTGTTTTTCATATTGATTCGTCTAATGGTATAGACAAAGCGTGCTTGTGTCATTTTCGTCTTGGACATGTTAACCCGAAATGCATGGCCCAACTCCAAAAGGATGGGGTGTTGGAATCATTTGACCTAAGATCATATTACACATGTGAGTCTTGTTTATTGGAGAAGATGACAAAATCACCTTTCATTAGTTCTTGTGAAACAGGTGAAGGATTGTTGGATCTCATACACACAGATGCGTGTGGCCTTTCAGATCCACCACAAGGGATGCAAATCGATTCTATATGACTTTTACTGATGATTATAGAATATATGAATATATCTACTTAATCAATCATAAGCTAGAAATCTTTGAAAAGTTCAAAGATTTTAACCATGAAGTCGAGAATCAATTGGGCTGGAAGATAAAGATGTTTAGATCCTATAGAGGCGGTGAGTATCTTAGTATTGAGTTCCAAAACTACCTTAAGGAATGTGGAATAGTTTCGTAATTGACTCCTCCCATGACACCACAACTTAATGGTGTGACTAAGAGGCATAATCGAACCTTTTTGGACTGGGTTCATTCCATAATCAAGCTTCACTTCTAATATCATTCTGGGGGTATGCCTTAGAGACTGCCGCCCACATTCTTGATCTTGTCCCAACAAAGAAGGCTGCCAAAATACCTCATGAGATGTGGACAGGGATGTTTCCCTTGTTGGAACATATCAAGGTTTGGGTTTGTGAAGCTTTCGTTAGATGAGAGAATAAACTTGAAACTCGAAGGGAGAGATGTTTTTTCATCGGCTACCCACAAAACTCCTTTGGATATTTGTTCTACAGACCTGGTGAGAATGTGGTTTTCGTAGCACGAAAGGGAGTCTTTCGAGAGAGAGAGAGAGAAAGAGAGAAAAAGAGAGACAGAGACAGAGAGAGAGAGAGAGAGAGAGAGAGAGAGAGAGAGAGAGAGATCATATGAAAAGAGCATAGTGGGAGTACCATTGATCTTAAAGAAATTTAAGAGTCAAACTATAAGGAACTTCGGATAATACTAGGGCTCACCCTGAGCAAGAAATTCTAGTTGAACCAATTGACAAGTCATTACCTCTAAGGTGTTCCACTAGAGTTAGAATACAACCAGAGTTCTATGGTTTCCATATTACTACATAAGGTGATACGTTTATCAGGGACATTACACTAGTAAATTTGGATTAACCAGTTAACTACGAGGAAGTAACGGCAGGCCCTGATTCAGCCATGTGGAAAGAGGCAATGGACAACGAGATGAAGTCCATGTATGACAATCAATTTTGGAATTCGATTGACAATGTACCAGGTAATAAGATAGTTGGGTGCAAATGGATCTTCAAGAAGAAGACCGACGTATATGGAAAACTACACACCTTCAGGGCTCGACTAGTTGTGAATGAAATTACTCAAACCCCAGGGGTTGACTATAACGAGACTTTCTCACCAGTGACCAAGATAAAATCTATTAAGGTAATGTTGGCCATAACTGCATTTCATGATTATGAAATTTGGTAGAAGGATGTCAAAACTGCTTTCCATAATAGGAAGTTGGCTGAGGATGTTTACATGAGTCCAATAGAGGCTTTTGTAGATGCAATGTATCCGAATAGAGTGTGTAAGCTTGAGAAATCAATTTATGGATTGAAACAAGCTTCTCGCAGATGGAATCTTTGCTTTGACGAGAAGGTCAAAGAGTTTGGTTTCTCTAGAAATGAAGATGAATCTTATGTATATGTCAAAGCTAGTGGGAGTATAGTAACCTTCCTGCTTTTGTATGTTGATGACATACTTCTTATAGGAAACAACATTCTAACGTTGCAAGAGGTCAAGTCTTGGATTGGAAAGTGTTTCGCTATGAAGGATATGGGAGAGGCTACTTATATTCTGGGGATAAGGAGTTTGGGAGAAATGAGTAAATGGCTAACTAGACTTAGTCAAAGTAGATACTTGGATAAGGTACTAAAGTGTTTTAGTATGGAAAATTCCAAGAAAGGAGAACTGCATATATAGAGTAATACCAAACTGAGTAAGACTCAGAGCCCGAGTACTGATGCAGAGATAGCCGAAATGAGTAGAGTTCCATATGCTTCCGATGTTGGATCTGTCATGTATGCTATGACATGCACTCGCCCTGATGTTGTTTTTTCTTTACGCATGGTCAGTCGTTAGCAGGGAAATCCATGTAGAGCTCACTAGATAAAAGTTAAGAATATTCTTAAGTATCTATGAAGTACTAAGGACTGGGTCGTTGTGCTTGGTGGCAGTGATAACCTAAGAGTAATTGGGTATAGTGACGCCAACTTTCAGACAAACAGAGACAACTTTTGTTTTCAATCTGGCTGGGTGTTTACCCTTAATGGAGGAGCTGTAACTTGGAAAAGTTCCAAACAGGAGACAACACTTTTGGTATCTACAATTTACTAATCAATTTGGAAGATTATACTAGTAGTTATACTTAATAGACTTATCAGAGTGGGAGAATGTTGGATTAGGTGTCTAAACCCATAATTATAATTGGTATTAACTTGAATTGATAGTAACATAGTCGTTTTGGGTTACCCTCAAAGCTGGCAATTGGACATGATTATATTGGAGAGAAGGTTGATTTATTATTTGATTAATAAGTTGGAATAAATGATTTGTTAATATATCACGAGATCAATATATTAATTAGAATCCTAATATTTAATTAATAATTTATTAGAATTATTTTAGGGATGAATTGGATTAATTAAATAGTGCAGGGGTTGTTTGGAAATTTATTGATAGTTGAGGAAAAGGCTCTAGAACCTCCTTAAGAGAGGTTGGACAAAATCTTCTAGGTATGGCCTAGAAATTTCGTCCATAGGCTCTTGGATGGAGGCCTTTGGTTTGCTTGGTCACAAAGCAAAGATGTCATTCGAAGTCCCCACTCTACCGCAATGCTGCTGCTACTACCACAACGTGAAACGAAGATGTCATCTGCAACCTTCTTCCCAGAACAAAGACTTAGTATTTTTAACTTATGTATTTACTATGTTTAGTCCAGTGTACCTGGCATGGACACTTCTTTTAGTCTTTGTTTATTCTTCTGTAACGTTCATGGAGCTCTATAAATAGAGCCTTCCGCTTCAGTTTGCAATACAGATCTCTCTTTCATCTTATATCTTATATCTCTCTTTACTCTCTCACTCTCAAGATCTTGTTGAACTAAAAATCTCTTATCTTAAGATCATAACCTCTCCTCGGAGCAAGTCACTCTTGACTTAATCACGTTACGCTGATCACACTTATTAACTTGGTTTGATTGCAATCCTTGTTACGAATCAACTTAAGTGTTTACTTGATATAATACTTGTTGTCATTAATATTTCCTTATATTTCCGCATCTAATTATCTAATTCTCTAACTCTAACTTATTATTATGGTTGAGCTTTATGATCCTTTGAGTTAAACTTATTCCGCATTATAACTTATTCTAACGTTTGTTCTAACTTGTTCTAACGTTCTAACAAGATTATTTTGGCGATGTGACGTTGCACTTATTTTTGATATTTCGATTCAAATTTTTGGCATTGCTAGACCATGTCTTTGGACTCACATTATTTATTATCCAGACTTCATTTTTTGGATGCTTCACATTTTTAGCAGGTTATTCTTTGAAGAATTTTGGGTGTATTATGATTCGAGAACTAGAGATGTTTTTTTTGACTTTTTGAAGCCGAAGTGTGACTTGATTAGGGGATATACAGTTCAAAAGTTATTGGTAAACTTTTTGAAGTTGATTAGCTTGGTTCACTGATTGCATCTGTGGATTGGAATCTCACTCTTCAGCACCGAAGAAGTCTATGCCTCGGTACTTAAAAGAATTTGACAATAGAGATTTCATTGCCCAATTTCAGACATCAATGACACTTCAGAGTTTCAGAGACATTTCAACCTTTGGTTCTCATTATGTTTCATTTTATTACCACACTTGCTAGTCGGATTACTGTATTTTAGCCTTTTATCACTTATTGTATCCCTCATCATTTGCGAGCATTTAGGGAGAGATTGTTGGAGCATGGAAATGCTCTACAAATAATGAGTGATAGTTAGGTTATTTATCTATTCCCTATATTGTATTGTTGGTATTTTCTCACTCCTATAAACAGTGAGAGGTGGTCATTTTTATGTATGTATTTTTCTAAAAATGTAATCTCTAGAGAGAGAAACTTGGTGGGATCTCTCTTACCAAGGGAGAATCTTCTCTCCCATGTCCTTTGCATGTTCTTATTTTTATCTCTCTTTTCTTTCTTATCTTTCTATGAATTCTCATCATATGTTCTTCATGGTTATATTTTCATACACGATAAATCTCGAGATATTTTTTCTTTCGCATCTACCGTTTGTATAATAATGGGTTCCTACAATATTTTCACTAAAATTTTCTTCATCGACATATGTTCTTGACCAATTTATTCAAAAAGAATCTACCAAACACCATTTCAAACAAATTCATCACCATCTTCAACTATTCTTCATCGTGTTCATCAAACTCATAACATCAACAATCACCAAATTTATCACCACATTAACTGTTCATCAACTTTTTGAAACCAATATCAGATTAATTTCAACTTCATTTTCCAACCGTTATTTGAGGAGTCATCAATTACGACACCGAATCAATCTAAGGAAATCATTGAATCGATTAAGAAATATAATCTTGATGCATGATCGAACCAAACAGAAAATCAATCAATTTGATTTTTAGAATAATGAATCACAACTTGAATCGATGATGAAAACATGAGTGATTCAATCAAATTAGATTGAGAATCATAACCGAAAGATACATCTAAGAGATGATCATAACGAAAAATAATCAAAGAATAAAAGCAGAATTGATCAAACATTTTGCAGATTGAGAACAATCAGAGATTGAATGAATCAATTTGTTATAAAAATTAGAATCTATTAGATGTTGAGAATCAATTTTAACATAGAAAGAGAATAAACAGACACCGAGATACGTGATAATCGATTAAAATGACATTGGGCCAAAAACAATGAATAGTAACAGATCAAACATATTTGGATTAAGGTTTATTTTGGATCGAAAATAGTGAACTCATCAAAATTTGGACTAAAACATGTAGATCATTCAATAGTAAAAATTAAGGATATGAATTGGGCTTTTGAATAAATTAAATCAGATCAAAATTATTTTAATTCATTTTGGCTAAATCAATGAAATAAAATGGATCGGATCAACAAATTTGGACTTTAAATGAATAGGTCCAACTGGAAATCATTATAAGCATGAATGTGAAAGAAAAATATACATGATTTAGAAAATTTGGAGACACACCAAATATTTCGAATCTTGAATCGATTACGCAAAAATGTTGTCAAATTAGGAGCTATTCCATGACCTGATTGCTTGAATCTTTATGGTTTGGATCTGATGCCACTTGTTAGGACATGAATCGTTGATTTGACATTGCGAAAATGTAGAAGTGCATAATCGAAAAGAACGAATTAACGTTTAAGCACATTTTTAAAGATAAAATGGAGTATAATAAAACTTGTAGTAGCATGTGGTTGTTGCTACAATACTCTCTCTCAAACTAATCTACTCATCTATATAAAATGGGGGCTCTCTTAACCTACAAAGAATACTAAACTAGTATATATAGGGAAGCTCAACCTTAAGTCACAAGTCTTGAATTCCACACATGTCATAGAAGGGGCGAAGCCTTCTATTCATCACTAAATGGAGAGCTTTGTACCCCAACAAATTTTGAGTAAATAAATATTGAATTTAATGATGTGGAATTTCTGATAGAGAATTCTGATGTTGAAGCTTCTCTACAGAAGGTGTTAAGAAAGTGATAGAGATGGTGTTGAGAAGGTGATAAAAAATGTGTTGAGAAGGAAATAGAGAAAGTGTTGAAAAGGAAATAGAGAAGGTGATATAGAAGGTGATTAGGAAGCTTCTTTATTGAAGTCCATGTAGAAGACTCGGCTTCTCTGTAGAAGGTCATAGATGTTCTCTATATCGAAGGTGAAGGAACTTTGATATATCTATGTATGTTAGTGTGCATTTTCATGTTGTACTTTGATAAGATAGTTACATTGTACATTTTGAGTCTATTGAGGGAACTATTATAAATAATGTTGTATTTTGGAGTGTTAGATAGAGAGAGTTCTTACATTTCCATATTTGTATACTTAAGATTACCTTCCAGACTAATTGACCTATAACAGAATTATTTCCACCTTGTGTTTTTTCCTTACTGTTTGATTCATGTTTTATGTACTTAATTCCACAATTTCATTTCCATGGATTCCAACATTTGGTATCTTGGAGGTTTAAGAAACTATTTCAAGAAAACGATCCTAAGTGACAATTTGATCTTGTTAAACTTACATTGATCTTCAGTGTTTTTAGTATTTTAGTTTTGGAAGGAATTCTAGCTCTAGAAAACGATTTTTATTCTTTGATTCATTTAGATTCAAATTTCTCTCTGTAGAACATTTTTCAGATCTTGTTTCTTATTCGAAAATTCATTCATATCTGTTATTGATTCATGTTTTAGAAGCAATTTTGTTGAAGATATTCATATTTTGCTCATAGATTCGTTCTAGATCTCTTAAAATTCATTTCAAATCTACATTCTCTCTCTAGAATTCTCTTCATATCTATTTTCTCTCTCTTGAAATATCCAAGATCTTGTGATCTTTTTGTTTTTCTGGTCTGAAATGGAAGAAGCAATTATAGACGAATGGTTTGTATTGTAAAGTGATTATCCACATACCTACAACTTTGAAGAACTTCTTTATTATTTAACTGTTGGATCTTAAAATATTATTCACTCATTTCCACTGGTGAAAAGGATAAGAATGGAAAATTAATTGGTTATCCTATTGATCACGAAAACCATAATGTTTTTCTTGATCGATTGATTGCTACTTATCATGAGAGACGAATGAATAGGAAAGAAGGTGAAGTTATTAGAGGAATTCATCATGATTCATGTATATATGGTTTCAATGTACTTTCAATTTATCCAGATCTTCATAAAGTTCGTAATGGTGTTCTTGAAGATGTTCATCGTTTTCATCATGTTCTTGAGGTTCTAGAAAAGGAGATAACTCCATATGCTCATGTTGAGGGAAGTTAAGTGTTTTGGAAAATTCTTGTGATTCAGAAGATTTACACTCCGAAACTGATTTGGTAACTGAAGAATTTCAAAGAAATCTCCTGAAGTTGTGAAAGTATTTTGTTCTATTGGAACTCAAACCAAATTTTATTGATGTTCTTGTGATTCATTTGAAGGAATAGTGCCTTACAGAAAACCTTCAATTCAAGATGTTCAAATGTATCAAACTCCAAAGGATATAATAAAAAAATAAGATAATGTCGATCTTGTTAAGAAATTTGATGATTCTTTTAGTTTCAAATCTTCAATATAAAAAAATTCGAAGAAGAATAAGAAGAAGTGTTAAGTTACGAAAATTTGGGTGCCTAAGAAAAGGTCTTCTAATTTTTTTCGAGAGTTTGAATTTCAAATACAAAAATGTCGAAGCTTCTTAAATTCGACAGGATGACAAGGCTAAAAGTTGGAAAAATGAGAAAACATTTCATGGATGGTACAATGTGATGTTCGATAATTTTTATGTGCCCAACAAATACCATAGAAATTCGTTTTATTCTCAGAAATGTGATATTGGATCTTCGTTATTGAATTCATATTTTTTGAAAGGGCGAAGAATTTACAAGATATTTTCTCAAATTCTCAATCTCAAATGGGTCCCCAAAAATTATTGTTAAAATCGAAGCTATGTTTGAGGGGGAGCCAATGACTTTGACATCCATGTTCAAAATGTTATGGGCTTATTAAGTCGATGGCGAAGAAACTTTTTTTTAACGAAACCTCTTATGAAATCCGGTTATGCAAAAGTTGGTGTCACACCCCCGGCCAAGGTTGTAGAACATGTCGGGATGTGCGATTTTTCTCATAGATCACAAGTAAGTTGAATATATAACATAAGTAAAACAATAAAAAATACATTTGTATTTCATATTGATATTTGAATAGATGGTTCTTACAGATAATAGTATAGTACATGAATTGCCTTTAACAAATAAGCAGACAGTATAAAACTAGTAAACTAGATTGTCTGAAATCCATGACTAATCCATCGTCTCAATTGCTTAATTACTAATTTCCTGATAATACATTCAGTTTTGAGGGACAACACAAGGTTGGTGAGAGTTACATGTTTTCTACTAATAATAGTGATACTTTTAAAAAATCTGAAAAGTATTTTCTTTGTAAGTAAACCATACTTAATATTGTGTTTGTAATGAGTCTTTAAATAACCATTGCAAACCAAAAGATGTATCTGCATAAGTAAATCCATACTTAAAATTATGTTTATAATAAGTCTTTAAATGTACATGCTTTTATAAAGAGGTACGTTTCAAAGTAGTGATTATAAGTACATGTATAGGTTCTAAGTTATAATCTTTATAACTTATATACATATATATATATATATATATATATATATATATATATATATATATATATTTAGATGCACAAAGTAGGTTTGGTCTTCGAAATACTACAAAGGTGGCAATGTCACATATCATATATATGTGTATTTGAAAGACAAAACAGGAAAATTAATCTAGAACGAAAATTTTGTCCCTCTTTTAGAAAATTATAGAAACATCATCGAGAGTTGCAATTTGGATCTGTAAACACTCAAGGTTTATAAATTGAGTCTAATTTGTCCTAATTTTTTTTCCTGACCTGATATGAAACCTAACTAAGGTAAAATAACCATTTTTAAAGACTGGTACGAAAAGGGACTACATTGATTCCAGTTCTTAAAAAATCATAATAAATTGAATAAACATGGTATGAATGTGTATGAGTAGTCCCTGAAAAGGCATCGATTTAAAATACTTGCGTACAAAATAGTTTTGCAAACCATAGGGTTCAAGATGGGTAAACCAGGTCTTGAACACATAACAATTTTTCTATAAACAATTGAAAAATAAGTCTATAAATGTTTTGTAATAAAATGTGTTTTTACTTAGGTAAACTTTTATATCATCCCACTAGATATCATTTACTATGTATTCTACCCCCAAAATATAAAAACTATAAAAGAGGGGTCGTAATCACTCACCTTAGATGTGTGAACTCGAACTAGATACGAATAGGATTTGTGTTTCTAGGAAGCACTGCAAGTTAGCACGATCTAGCAACAAATTTTCCCCCGATTGTTTTATACTTGATTTAAACCCACAAAAAACAATGAAAAGTGGAGTCTTAAACTAGGAAACACCACAAAAGAAATAGCAACATAATGTAGAAGGTGGCGGTGGCCGAGTGGTGGTATACTGGTGGGGTAAAGGGTGTTTTTGGTGTGGGTTTTCTAGCCAAGAAAAGAGAATAATGTAAAGGTAAGAGTAAAGAGATTATTTGCTAAGTTTTGTGATGAAAATGAAAGGTTTGACGCTTCTATTTATAGTGTATGAAGGCCTCTCTAAGCAAGCAACAACTCAAGCTTTGGAAATGAGTCAAACAAACCAAGTAAGCCATACCTTGTACTTTTTTTCTTGTGTATACTCCATATTTGTAAGGGTAAGGTGAATTTGGGTGTGGGCAAGACAGAAAGAGGGAAAAATGGTTGGCTTCTATCATCCAATAAAGCCATGTGGTCCATGGTGATGTGATGCTTTCCAGAAAGTTTTTAAAACAACTCCAGCTTTGTGTATCGAGATCTCAATATCTAATAATTTTTTCCAAAGTGTTGTGTGATAGAATAGAGTTCAAGGATTCCAAAAACCCGAATGGATTAATTTTTTGAGTTGTAGAACTCCGAAAAATGGCGTTTAAAGTTTTGTGTCTAAATGACCCGAAACGCTCGATTTTTCGACTTTTGCAAATAACTTTGCTAAAAATATTTTGAGTTTGAAATTATATATTATATATTAGACCATGGACTGAATAAAAAACACTCTCGAAGTTTCCATTTGAGGTGTGCAAGTGCCTCAACGGGTAGATTCGGTTTTAGTAGTTTAAAGAAAAATTATTGTTTTACTGGTTTGTTTTCTTATAACTATCGTTTCTTTTGAATACGAACTCCATTGTGGACGTTATTTATATTTTTTGAAATAACGGAACATGTACTATGAGACTATAATGTTTTCTTTGCTCATAACGTATTAATATGAATTTTCAGTTTTTCAAACGTATTAACTAGGGGTGCAGTTTAAGTTGTTTTGATTTGTTTGAAGGTTTCACATTTGGAAGTAAGATACCACCTAGCACCTTATAATAGGTAAAATGACACTATTTATATTCCAAAAAAGATGGACTAAAAATCAATAGGTCAAATTGCAAAGAGGTTCGTGAAGAAATGATTGTTTACAGTTTTTGACCTTAATTCCCCGTTAAAGAAATTTCATACTGGAATTATTAAGTTCTAGACTATTATGTTCCACTAGTGGGGGAAGCACTGTAGAATATTTGCGAGTACTTTTGTTTCATCTGATTGTCATGTTCCCAAGTAAACGTCGACCCTTTACGGGATTTCCATCAGACTTGTACTATAGGTATGCGACTTTGTTTGAGGCTTAAGATCTCTTGAATCATGATCTCCATCGGTTCTTCTACAAAGTGGAGTTTAGTGTTGAACTAGATCTCATTGAGAGGAATGACTAGGTTCTCATCAGAGATACACTTCTTAAGATTACACACATGGAAGGTATCGTGAACTTTGTTGAGTTCTTGAGGTAACTTGAGTTTGTAAGCTATCGAACCAACCCTTGCCAAGATTTTAAAAGGTCCGATGTGATGGGGGTTTAGTGTACCTCATTTTCAAAATATAATGACACATTTCCATGGTGTAACCTTTAGTAGGATACGTTCTCCTACTTTGAACTCTATGGGTTTGCGTCTATTGTAAACATAGCTTTCTGACGACTATGTGTTGCCTTTAAACGTTCCTTTTTCTGAACAATCTTTTCTATTGCTTCATGAGTGATCTCAAGACCAGTGAGTAGAGTACGTCCCACATGCTTTTTAGCTAGTTGAGTATCTCCAACTTCTGCCCAGCATATCGGAGAACGACATATGTGCCCGTATAATGCCTCAAATGGATCAGCCATTATGCTAGTGTGATAAGTATTGTTATATAAAAACTCAACTAGCGGTAAGTGAGTATCCCATCCAGTACCGAAGTCTATCATGCAAGAGCAGAACATGTCTTCCAGAGTTATATTTTTCTTTCACTTTGGCCATTCGTATGCGGATGTTATACAGTACTCATGTCGAGTTTGGTTCCCAAGGACTTTTGCAATGATTGCCAAAATATGGAAGTAAGTTTACTATCTTGATCCGAGATAATAGATATTGGCACACCATCCAGTCCGACTATCTTCTAGAGATAGGTCCTGGTGAATTTTTCCATCTTGTTCGTTTCTTAGCTAGGTAGTGGGCGGAATTAGTCAAATGGATCAACCACTACCCAGATGGTATGTAAGATATGGTTTGAAGTTCCTGGCAACTTCGTTATGAAGTCCATGGTTCTTTATTCCCACTTCCATTATGGATTGATGCTTGTTGGAGTAGACCAGATGGTTTTTGGCACTCTGCTTTGACTTTGGAGCAAGTCAAGCATTTACAAACATATTTTCCAATCATTGCCTTCATGTTGGGCCACCAATAAAGCTTCTTAAGATCGACATATATGTTTTCTGATCCATAATGTATTGAATATCTCGACTTTTGAGCTACGTTTAAAACAAAACTCCTAACTTCACCAAATTTCGGGGTCCAAATTTGGTTCATGAAATATCATGTTCCGTCTTCCTTGAGGTCGAACTGTTAGTCCATACCTCGTAGGTTTTCTTCTATGATATTTTTGGGTTTGAGTGCTTTTATCTGAGAATCTCAAATTTGGGTGGTGAGATTGGAGTGGGTGGTTAGGGTTAAGGCTTTTGCACAAAGTGGCCTTGCTCTCTCTTTCCTGCTTAAAGCATCAGCTACGACATTTTTTTACAAGGATGACAACGAATTATGCATTCATAATCATTTAGAAATTCGACCCACCTTCGTTACCTCGTGTTAATCTCTCTCTGTCAAAGATTTGTTGAAGGCTTTTGTGGTCGATGAGCAAGACCCACTTCATCCCATATAGGTAGTGTCTCCAAATCTTTAAGGAAAACACTAACGCTCCTAACTTTAAGTCATGGGTAGTGTAGTTGGCTACATTTAGCTTAATTTATCTAGATGCATATGTAATGACTTTATCCCTTTGCATCACTATGCCTTCTAACCCTTGGTGTGAGGTGTCGCAGAATACTACAAAGTCTTCTGTTCCCTTTGGAAGAGACAAAATTAGTGCACTGCACAACAATTGTTTCAATTTTTGGAAGGCAAACTCTTGTCTATCTTCCCAATGTACTTCTTGTCTTTTTGAGTTATAGCGGTGAGAGGCTTGGCTATTTTGGAGAAATTCTTAATGAATATCTGATAATAGCATGCAAGCCATAGGAATTGACATACTTCGGTTGACGTCGTTGTTGCATTCCAATCATCAATTGCTTTGATCTTCACATGATCAACATGAATCCCTTTACTACTAGCCACATGGTCGAGGAAATGCACTTCGTTAATCCAGAACTCACATTTAGTGAACTTTGCATAAAGCCCCTCCTTTCTTAATAGTTCCAAAATTAATTGTAGGGTTTACACATAGTGACAATACTAAGTCCTGAATGTCGTCTTTGGAATGTGTTCTTCTTACACTTTGAGTTAATGAAATCCAAATATTAGATCGATCTTTGAGTAGTAGCATGATCCTTGTAGCTGATTGAATAGGCCATCGATCATTAGGAGTGGATATCGGTTTTCAATGATGAGTTTGTTCAACTCTCGGTAGTTGATGCACATCCTAAACAATCTATTCTTCTTTTTGATGAAGAATACTGAAGCTCTCCATGGAGAGAAGCTTGGACGGATAAAGCCTTTGTCAAGAACTCTTGGAGTTGAATAGAAGGTTCTTGCATTTCCGATGGAGCTAGAAGATAAGGAAATCTTGCCACTGGTGCTGCACCCAGGATTAGGTCGACTTGAAGTTTGACCTGTCTAATTGGAGGTGGTCCAGGTAGATCCTCTAGAAATATGTTTGGGTAGTCGCACACTTGCAGTGTGTCTTTTATTTCCTTAGCCTTGCCTTGCATATCCACGACGTGGGGCAAGAAATCGAAAGATCTCTTCTACAAACACCTTATTGACATCATGCAAGAGATGATTCTTAGACTCTTTCCTGATTTATCTCTGTAAATCACGAGAGCTTTGTTGTTGGGTAAAGGTAGTCGAATAGTCTTTTCGTTACATCAATCTCCACTCAATGTAATGGTAACCAATCCATTATGATGATTACATTGAAACTTCTGATGGTCATAGGTATTAGGTTTATGTGAAATATATGTTTATTTAGGGTGAGAAGGCAATTAGTGTGTATTTCTACGGTGCATTCTTACTGGCCATTTGCTATTTCTATCGTGTAAGCTTCTTTAAGTTTACATGATTTATGGTTAATCCTGCTTCTAAACTTATGGAAAATAAAGATTCTATTGGCACCAGTATCCAATAATACGAAAGCATAAATATTTTTGATAGGAAACGTACCAGTAGCCACAGTTGGTTTATAGCGAGCATCTCCAACACCTATCATAAATGCTCTTCATTTGCCACCCTGATTCTTTAGTTTCGGCCAGTCCTTCTTGAAATTACCTGGTCGATTGCATCCAAAACAGTTTCGGCTTCTTTTTTTAGTAGTGGTTAAGGTTGTGTTGTTTGGGGCTTTTTTGTAGTATTTAGAGGTGTAACCTCTCAGGTTACAGATGCTACAGACCATGCAATTTCTGACACGGTGGAAATTGCACTTGAAATAGTGGAGTAAATTCCCATAATAGGGCTTTGATGATTGGTGGGATTTCGATTGGAGTTTCTCTAGAATTTGGAGTTTCTCCTGAAGTTTGGGTTACTGGTGGTGCAACTCATGGAGTTGGTGATGGAAAAACTCGCGGACATTTTCGTGGAGGCATCGTCTAAATATGTCTAGACGCATATGTTAAGTTATTTTACACTATGTAGTCATAAACAAGTATGTATAAGATAGTGTATTAGTGTATCTTGTTCCTGAAATCCTACAGATTTACAAATTTCAGAGTGACCGATTCCGAAAATCCTACAGATTTCCAAATTATAGAGAGCGATCGATTCTAGAAATCCTACAAATTTCCACATTATAGATAGAGAATTGAAATCCTACCAATTTCAAATGATAGAGAGAGAATTTTGGAGACTACTGAATGATCGATTGGGAACTATTGGTTTCTATTTTACGGTGGTAGCGGAGCTATAGGTTCTTTGGATTTAGGCGAAATAGGAAACTCTGAACAATATCCCAGATTTTTAAGTATTAAAATGTATACATTGTTTTGTTGTTGATATAAGGTTTCTAATGTACTAGGTTTCTGTCGTGAATCTTGAGAACATTCTTCAATCTCTAAAACTCTCAACCATTATAGTTTGTCAAACTCCTTTCTCAAGGTTAGTTGTGCACCGACCCTACCATAAATAACATAGCGATACGTTCCAGGTTTATTTATGGTATGGTTTATGTATGGTACTAACCTTAGTTGAGGCGTTTGACCTAAATGGTTAAGTTGGTAGTTTTAGTTGAAGGTATGTTAGAATCTTATTAAGTGTTCTCATCACGGGTGAGAGTGTATATATAAAGCTTATATCCTATTGTTGGTGAGGTTTACAGCAATATTAATTTTTTGTTTTATACTCGAAGACTATCAGGTATGAATGAGGGCCATACAAGAAGCACCGGAGGGCAGGATCATTTTAGCATATAGCTGTTCTGAAATCCAACAGCCTAAGCGGCCCTTCAAACCAGTTACATCTCCCTTAAATAGTCAAAAAGTAGGGTAATTAATAATAGTACTTTTATTGGTAGCATGTTGCTATTGTTGTCTTCATCTTTTTAGAATACGGGTTATCTATAGCCAGTTTAGCTTTGATACTAATCTATCACACCCTCGACCAAGGCAGCGGAACATGCCGGGTTGTTCGACTTTGTTCATGGATCATAGGTAAACTAAATATCTAGCTTAAGCAATAAATAAAACAACATTTGTATTTCATCTTGATGTTTGAATACATGGTTCTTACAGATAATAGTGTAGTACATGAATTTCCTTAAAAAGATAGGAGATTATAAAACTAGTAAACTAGATATCCTAAGATCCATGTCTAATCCATCGTCTGAATTGCTTGATTACCAATTCTCTTAGAATACATTTAGTTTCGAGGGTCAATACAAGGTTTATGAGAGTTACTAGTTTTCTGCTAACAACAGTGATACTTTTAACAAATCTGAAAAGTACTTTCATTGTAAGTAAACCCATACTTAATATTGTGTTTGCAATGAGTCTTTAAATAACCATTGCAAACCAAAATATGTCTTTGCATAAGTAAATCCATTCTTGAAACTTTGTTTGTAAAGATTGTTTGAATAACCATTGAAAACCAGAAGATGTCTTTGCATAAGTAAATCCATACTTAAAACTTTTTTGAGAGAAAACAAATCCATGGTTCTATATATATATATATATATATATATATATATATATATATATATATATATATATATTTATATTCTAGTTAGTGTTTATAATGATTCCTATAACTGAGCAATGTGACTGAATGTACCCCTTATAATGCTACATTGTATGTCGTAGAAACGATAGTAGATACTTATCACCCGCTTCAATTGATCAATCGAGGTTGTAGCAAGCAACTGAAGGTGGAGATATCAACCTCATATGGATATATACATATGTATTTATGGTCTATTATATAAAAAATAAGAAGAAAGTTTTACATAGATGTAGCAGGTAAACGAGCAACAAGTTGTGTCGCAGCCCCTTTTTGGATGGCAAAACTAATTCTTTTAAAAACAACATCTATAGATCTTGGAGTCATAACTTTACTATGCATGACCCGTTGGACTCTATTGAGTAGCTCCACGGCTTCTGGTGCAAGGAAAACAAAAGTATCAAAAGAAAAAGGGTATAAACGTGTGTTGATTTTCCATGCATGCTTTTTCATGTTTTGCCACTTTGCTTGATGCACCTTTTAAAGCAGCTTGCCACACAGTGAAAACCCCACTCCCTATGCCTACAAGATGGGAAACACCTGTTAGATACATGCATGCATGTTTTCCTCCATCCTGTCCAAATACTAAAAGATATGCTGGTCTAAGTGTTGATCTTCCTTCCAATAGGTCAGTAAAAAATTCACAGGTGCCTCTTTCTTGGTGGAAACCCCAGGGCACCTAAATATGTCGAAAAGAATATCCCTAACCAGGTCGAGTCGGTACTTGAAACCTGGTAGCTCTTTACAATGAACTGCATGCTCCCTAAAGGAGTCCAAGCATGATTTAGGACTTATAGGGCAAGTCTCGTTAGCCGGAAATAAAGGGATCATAAGGTGATACTTGAGGATGGCACGATACTCCACTGACGACATATGCTGGCCAAGACCCTGAGCATGTGGGGCCCTTAGACATTCAAAAGTTGCTTTCTGCCTAATCATCATGTTGAAGTGAACTTCCCTTTCTTGGAAAATTTTACTACAAATGGCACTCACCAATGAATGTTGGGCTTTTGGAGGGGCGGTGTTCTTATTATTGAAACCGCTGAAATCAAAGCCCGGAATCCTATCACGAAGATAGGCCAAACCACAAACATAATCTGAATCCATACCACATATGACGCTATTTCGTAAGATGTGGTCTTTTAACGCCCACGATTGAGCTGGTAAGGCCACAAAAGCATAGGAGGAAGCCTCTACTGCTTAGTACAACCCTAAACCACCGAGCCTAAGTGGTAACGAAGTCAGTTACCATTGAAGGTCCCCAAAGAACGGACCTACGCAAACCACAATGTCCTCAATCGACCCACGTAACCCTTTATCAAAACACAAAGATTAAAGGTTATATTACTGTGGGTTTGCTAAGTGCTTAGACATAGATATTGAATAGTGTCTCACCGTAAAGCCCTTAACTAAGGTATGTGAATAGATTTCACCCATAACTTATATGTGGATAAGTCACAAGCATAATGAATTCCATAAAGTTTATAAAATTCGAGTGTGTATGGCATATACATAAAAGTGTAATGTACGCGTTTTTATAAAGAGGTAAGTTTCAAAGTAGTGATCATAAGTACATGTATATGTTCTAAGTTATAATCTTTATAACTTATATAAATATATATATATATATATATATATATATATATATATATATATATATATATATATATATATATATATATATATATATATATATACATATGCATGAAGTAGGTTTGGTTTTTGAAATACTATAAAAGTGGCAATTTCACATATCATATATATGTGTACTTGAAAGACAAAATAGGAAAATTAATCTAGAATGTCGATTATGTCCTTATTTTAGAAACATTCTAGAAAATAATCGGGAGTTAGAATTAGGATTCGTAAAATCTCAAGGTTAGAAAATGAATTTAATTTGTCCCTAATTTTTTCCCCTGACCAGATATGAAACCTAACTAAGGTAAAAATGACTGTTTTTATAGACTGGTCCGAAAAGAACTGCAATGATATGTAGTTTTGAAAAAAAAAACATACTTAATTGTATAAAGATCGTATGAAGATGTGTGAGTAGTCCTTGAAAAGGTATCGATTTGAACTACTTGCATACAAAACAGTTTTGCAAATAATAGGGTTTAAGATGGGTAAAACAGGTCTTGAACAGACCACAATTTTTTTGTAAAAGTTAAACTTTTATAATATCCCACTAGAAATCATTTAGTACATATTCTCCCCTAAACTATAAAAACTTTAAACGAGGGGCCGTAATCACACACCTTAGATGCATGAACTCGGACTAGATATAGATAAGATTTGTTTTTCCAGGAAGCACCGCGAGTTAGCACGATATAGCAACAACTTTGTACATGGTTGTTTTGGACTTGATTTAACTCCACAAAAAATAAACAAAAAGTCGAGTCTTGAACTAGGAAACACTACAAAAGAAATAGCAACACAAAGTGGAAGGTGGTGGTGGCCGAGTGGTGGTTTGCTGGTCGGGGAATGGTGGTTTTTAGTAAGGGTCTTCTAGCCATGAAAAAAGAGTAATGGAGAGGGAAGAGTAAGGAGATTATTGGCTGATTTTTCTTGATGAAAATTAAAGGTTTGAGGATTTTGTTTATAGTGAATCAAGACCTCTATAAGCAAGCAACACCCCATGCTTTGAAAATGAGTCAAACACACCAAGTAAGCCATATTGTGTACTTTTGTTCTTGTGGATACTCCATGTTTTTAAGCGTAAGGTGAATTTTGACGTGGGCAAGAAGCAAATAGGTAAAAATGGTTGGCCTTTATCATCCATGCAAGCCATGTGGGCCATGGTGATGTCATGCTTTCCAAAAAGTGCTTAAAACAACTCTAGCTTTGTGTATCGAGATCCCAATATCTAGTATTTTTTTTCCAAAGTGTCGAATGATAGCGTAGAGTTCAAGGATTACAAAAAAATGAATGGATTAATCTTTTAAGTTGTAGAACTCCAGGAAATCGCGTTTAAAGTTCCGCATAAAAATGACCCGAAACGCTCGATTTTTCGACTTTTGCAAATATTTTAGCTAAAAATATATCGAGTATGAAGTTAAATATTAGACCATAGCCTGAGCCAAAAACACTTTTAGAGTTTCCATCTAACTATCACATCTTTTGTATACGAACTCCGCTTTAGACATTCTTTATATTTTTGGATACAAGGTAACATGTACTATGAGACAAGAATATTTGCTTTGCTCACAACTCCTTAATACGAATTTTCACTTTGTCAGACTTATTAACTATGGTTGTAGTTTAAGCTGTTTTAATTCATGTGATAGTTTCCACATTTTGAAGTAAGATACCATCGGGTATCTTATAATAGTTGAAATGACACTATTTATTTTCCAAAAGATGCACTGAAACTCAATAGGTCAAATTACAAAGAGGTTCGCAAAGAATTCACCGTTTGCAGTTTTTCACCCAAATTTCGGGATGTCACAGTTGGTAATATAAATATGCAAAACATGTTATTGGTCAATGGAGAGCCACAAATGACAAGGAGTTAGTGTCGATCTATTCAAAGAAAATGGATAAAAGTGCAATGGTTAAGTTTTACGTGGTGTATTATGAAAAATACATTATGTGGATGAAGTAATTCTCGATTGGAAATTGTTCCATGGACCATAAACCATGAGAAGTTGATATCACTGAAAAGTTGTTCAAAATTTAATGTTTTGATTTATCAATTTCTCACATCAAAAACAGTATGAGATCTCACCACCCGAACCCACCAAATGTCCCAGAGATTCATCAAGTCGCAAACTTTATGAGATCTCACCACCCCAAATCACCAAGACATGAAGAATATGGGACAAATCTAGAGATCTAGCAACCTAACAATATAAATATTGAGTCTTGGACACTTACAAAGTTCCAAAAGATATGCTAGAAGATGAAGTTGAAGCTTGCAAGGGGAACCAACACACCAGAATGGCTTCCTGATCCTTCAAAGGCCAAAAACACCACAAGTTTCTTCAAAAATGAGATAAAACAGTTTATAAAGGATTAGAGTTTGAAAATACAGTGTTGGAGGCTAAGGGTGAGCAATCCCTAGCTAACAAATTCCTTAAATAGTCTTTAAGACCTAGAAATTAAGTTTTTTTATCCTCAGACGACTGTCACACTATGGAAAATACTGCCACGATGTGGGAAAATACTGCCACACCGTGGTAAAATACTGCCATGTCGTGGCAACCAAATTAAAGTCTGTGAATATTCTTGATATGCCACGTCACGGTGGTTCCTCCACCACCTTGTGGCAACCCAAACTTAATTAATTTAAATTAAATTGAATACCTAAAAAGTTTAGATGTTACAACTCTCCCCTACTCGAATCAGACTTTGTCCTCAAAGTCCGCTGTAGCACATAGCCCAGGGTAATGCTCTCTCATCTCCTCTTCGAGTTTCCATGTCCATTCGAAACCCTTCTGATGTTGTCATTGCACCTTCACCACTCCAACCACCTTGTTGTGCAACGTATTTGTTTTCCTGTCAAGAATAGCAACTGGTTTCTCCACATAGTTCATGCGCTTGTCCACCGGAATATCGTCCAACGAAACTACTGTAGAATCATCGACCAGAAACTTCTGCAGTTGAGAGACATGCAACATGTTGTGGATCTAACTAAGCTCGGCTGGTAGATCCAACCGGAATGCGACTTTCCCCACCAAGTGAAAATCCTAAAGGGACCCATGAACTGCTGGATAAGGTTTCTAAGTCCATAACTATATTTAGTATGTACTTGACCTGATTTGGCATGGTCCATTTGGGTTGCATGCCATCATAACAATTGGATAGACAAAATGAGAAAATGAAACTTATGGTTTGTTAATATATTATAAGTTCTAATATATTAATATGAAATCATATTATTTAATTAGTATTGATCAAGAATTAATTTGGAATTAATTTTGTGATCAAAAAGAGACTAATTAAATATATGGGGATTGATTTCTAAATCATTCATTCTTATGTAGTAGGCTTATGGTCCATGATTCACTATATTAGGCTAGTACCTATTGGGTGCTCCATGGATGCTCGATGGAGGTTAAAACCCATGGATCATGGGAGAAATGAAAAGCCATGCACATTAGGAGGGCTAGCCGATTTTGAGTGAAAGTGTTCTTCTCTCATGTTATTCCAAGAGTTGTGGTGTTGTGTGAAACATTTGAGGCATCACATTTGGGGTGCTAGGCTCACAAGGTCTTAAGGAATCCAAGCTACAAGAAAGGTATGTCATTCTACTAGTTTTTATATTACAAGTACCCCATGCCATTCTAGTTAGGATGAGAACCTAGGAAAAATCAAATTTTCATGAATATTAGAGAAAACATAGATCCAAGGTTTCTAGGGTTGCATGTACACCATAGGAGTGTTAGAATGCACAATACCTATCAATGGTATCAGAGCCTAGGCTCGTTTTCTTGAAATTATTGATATGAATGTTCATGCTTATGACTTTTGATAGATCATAGGAATTATTTGCAAATTGTTTGATGATGTAATTCTTGATCTAAATGTTATTGATGAAGTACATAAGTTTTCCTCAAGTTTTGGATTACCAAATGTCATTTCTTTAAAGAGTCATTAAAGAACCATAGGTTACATAAAATGAAGAGTCTTCATTTTAGCAGACCATTAAACTCATAAGTTATGAAGTTGAAAAGTCTTGAAGAGTTTCAAAATTTTCCCTCAAGTTTTAGAATTTGTAAAGTCACTTTACAAAATTTTAATTCCAAACCTTAGAGTTTTAAAAGTTAAAATTCAACCCTTATACTTTATAGTATTATAAGTTAATATATATATATATATATATATATATATATATATATATATATATATATATATATAAGAGCAAGTCAGTCTTACCGTTAGTAGACCTCATTCACGAAGTCGGTCTATAAGGGGGTATAAGATTGTTGCCTATAAAATGGCAGCTTAATGGGTGTCCACTCTTACCCACCGCTTCCTTGACTAGTGGATGGTCATTATCCGAACGGGTTAGACAAGGACTATAATTCTCATTATAAGTATAATGATAAATATGAAGTAACTAAACCTTTTATAAATTCCCAATCTTAGTTACTTTAGGAAAATGTGAAGATGGTGATAACCCATGAAATTACACTTTGTACCTTACCAAGTCGTTGGTGGAGCGTGTGTGGGTAACCTGCACACTAACATGGACTAGTAAGAGTGGAAAAGGGTAACTTAATGTTTATCATAGATTGGTGGAGTGCATGTGGGTAACCGACACATCGATTAGGTGATAAAAATTAAGGGTACCAAGTTAATTTGCATGGTTATTCACTCCTTGTTTGTGATCCTCGACATCCCAGTCACAAACCTGAAGGGCACAACCGAGAATTAAACATCCCATTGAAAATTTCAACGAATCTCAAAAGATCTAGGATTTTCAATCTAATTAAAACCCAATATTCTATTAGGTTTTCATGTTGGAAATTGGTGAATCGTCATTCGCCTACCTTCAAATATTTTAGAGCTTGGATTACGGCATCCCTCTTCAAAGTTATAAAATATTGTGTTGGGTCCTATCCTTAATATTTCATATTGGGTGCTGTATTAAGGACTTAAATCAATTAACTTGAATTTCTCTCATTATAGATGTCTAGATCAGACAACTATAGTCTTCTCAAATCTCTTGGAACAAGCTTTCCTAATGAAGAAGATGTCTTGCAATTGAATCATGGAAATCATACTTCTCTACCTCCACCTTCTCCAATTATTCTCCCTGACCCACAAGCTCAAAGACTTGAAAAATTCAAGGTCACTCAAGCCCTACTTGCAATGAAACATGAAGATGGAAGGCCTGTGTTCTCACGTCTTAGAGATGAAGTCAAAAATCGACAGGATGAGAGTGTTGGGTGTCGAAGTCTCAAGGAATTTGGCTGTTGACTGGGTTCTTCAGTCACTTCCTGAGTTGTATAGTGAGTTCATTAAGAACTACTATGTGACAGATCACGACATGACCCTTATTAATCTTACTTATTTGCTTGTTGCTGCTGAATCAGAAATGTTTTGGCGCACTGGAAAAGTAAATTTGGGTGGAAAATCTACTTCTCAAACTTCCATGGACATTGAAAATGGTAACATTGGAAGTCCGGAAAAGCTTTCTCTTCCCAATGGAAAGGGATCGGCCTTAGTCAACCCGATTGACCAAATAGTAAAGGGAAAGGCAAAGTTTGTGATAGTCTCGTGTACCATTCCCAAAGAGTCTATATGTTTTTATTGTCAAGAGAAGAGGCATTGGTTGCGAAGCTGCCCTGACTACATGAAAGATCTAAGAGAAGGAAGAATCATAAAGTTTGACTCTGCTTTAGGATCAAGCAAAGGGAAGGAAACTTAAAGGAAGAGTATGTTGAATCTGATCGCGAAGATGGATTTCAATCGCATGGTTCAACGATCGGATTTTTGAGCTACTGCTTAGGAGTTATGATAGATTGTTAGGAAATATGTAATAGCATAGTTTTCATTTAAAGTTTCATTGTAAGGTAAAAGTTTTTCTGCATTTTATAAATAAATAAGATTTTGTTTTATTTTATTATATCTCCTTGCAATGGCATTTATGAAAAATTGATGTTTGTATGTTTCTAGCAATATTGGAAATATGAATTTGATTCTTTATTTTGTGGTAGTGTCTAAATTTAGCCAATAAGGAAGGATTCTCATCACCCAAGTTTCAACTGGACAGAAACTTGGAATCATGCAAGTTGTATTGTATGATGAAAGGAAATTTTCATATTTGGAAAATTATGACTAATTCCTTGTTCACATATATATGTGAGTCAAGTGAAGGAATAAGGGATCGAGTACACATTCTTGTGCACTAGTCAAGTCCACAACAAAGATTGATAAGACTATTCGTCATAATTTACTAAAGTTTAGTAAATATGGTTATATTATGAAACGTTGGAAAAGTTTGAATGTATGGCTGACCAAATGAGAAGAATCAAATTGGACAGAAAGATAAAAGTTTCTCCAATATGGAAAGATGGAAGAGTACTTGAGTATCTCGTTTTATGATTATCTTAGTGATTATGAAACCATAACACAATTGATTCTATGAGAACATCTTAGTGCATTTGTTTGACTAAGAAGAGGAATCGTTATTTGTTGAATTTGTTTAATCAAATAGATGAATCATACTTCGTTACAAAATTGAATCTTAGAGTAACACTCCATGATCGAGCCTTGAGTGACATAATTTTGAGAAGGTTTAAAACACTTATCAAGTGTAGAGTAAAATGTTTTCTACTCTTGTATATTTGAAATTGGTGAGTTGTGATGTTTGGATAAAACAAAGACCAACTAAGGCCAACTGTGTGAAGTATTTGTCTTGATAAGAATTCGCACTAACTCTTGAATATTTGTTTGTCAAGGAATAGTTCTTGACAAGAGAGTCTTATATGTCAAGAGGTCAGTGGGAGTCTTAGAGACCTTGAAAAGTATCAAGAACTAATCAAGAATAAAAACATGTTGTTTATCACTAGCACACGACTTAAGGTTTATAGCCCACCATGTTGACATATTCTTATTTATGTGCCCATTCCAGTTAAAAGTTAACTATGGATGTGAGTTCTATGAGTTCTCAATTGTTTGCATGACAACTTGGAAGCAATGGTAGGCCCTTGTGATGCCAGGTGGCAAGAAGTTAAGATTGAACAAGTTCAGTCCAGATGAGTTTGGATTTGTCACTAACCTCCTCTTGTGGTTATGACAAATTCACATGGATAGGTACACATACACCATAAAATTTAAGTGTCATAAGGTTTCTGTCCGATTCATGAATATTTGCATTCACTAGATACATTTTAAGTAGATAGCAATTTTGATATTTTCATTCACAAAGTCGTTAGTGGAGCGTGTGTGGTTAACCGACACACTAACATGGACTTGTGAGAAATGGAAAAGGTCTAAACAATTGAGACTATGATTACGACATCCCTTTTCATAGTTCTAAAAATTGTTTAGACACACATGTGATCTATCTAAGGAAAGGTGTATGTTTTTTTTGATAAAGTCTTATCAAAGCATCTCGTATCCAAAACCTGAACTTTGGTAAAAAAGTCAATAAAGTATTGATTACTAGAAGTCCAACAGATTTATGGATACATGTCAAAGCTAGTGGGAGCATAAGTGTTATGTCAATAATTATCATGTTAGTGGGAGCATGACTATTATGTTTAGTATACCAAATTAGCAATGTTAATTATAGAAAACAAAAGGGTTTCAATTCGTGGAGTTGCGGGGGTTGAAAGTTGTTTGCTGTAATTAAGGGAGAGGAAAGTATACTTCATTTCAATTTTAAAAGCTTAGATTGATATTTTTATCATCTTTAGTCAAGGATATATATATATATATATATATATATATATATATATATATATATATATGAATTTTATGTTGGAATGGTTCAACATAAGGAAATTCTATATATATTGTGTTCTCAAAATTCGATTATGATTACAATATACCTCTTCATAGTTGAATTATGAAAACATGGCAAATAAAAAATATTGTAGCAAAAGACTGGTCTAGGATCATGTCTTTATGTGAGACATCATGAATCATGTCCCATATGCTTCGGGTATAGGATTGATTACATGTGCTATAATATTCATCCGTTCTAAATTTTCCAAATGCCTAGGGCATTAAGAGGGATAAAAGGACTAGAACTCGATATAACTAAAACGATTAAGCAATTGTCGAGGACAATTTGAGGTTTACCAAAGATTGGTTGCTCATGGACAATTAGAAATATAGTGTTAATTTTTAAAGGATCATATTGACATATTCTGAAAAGAGGCAACACTTGTTCATAAGTGATAGTCAAAATGGGAATGTGGCAATGTTTCCATAGGAGGAAGATATTCATTAAATCTATGTAAGATTAGAAAAAATTAATGCAAGAAGGATGTTCGAAAGAATGTACTTTGAATTTGAGACTTCGTTTCCATGGAATTAATCTCTGTTGGAATACTCTGTAATTTCTGTTGACAAGTCTTTTTGCATAGTCATTACAAGAGGATCAATGCATATAAGTTTAGAATCTAACAGATTTCAGTAAATGGTAGGAATTTATTATTCTTACGTTTATGATAAGGATTTGGATTGTGAAATGAGAATCATTGGAATTATGTTTAATTGATTTATTCCACAAACTAAGGATCATAGAAAAACATAGTATGCATACTTGGAGTATGGCATAACTATTGTTTAGACTAACATAGTGTGCATGCTTGGAGCATGCCATGACTATTGTTTCAGTTCAAGTATTAAGTTGATTATTTGAAACATTAAACAAGGAATAATGAAGTAATAAATATGGTGTTTAGATAAAAGGTGTTTTATTTACTCTCAAAGGTGCTTGGGGCCATATAGGATTAGTATTATTCTTGTGTTTCACTTTGCATGTTTTGACTTCCCGAATAACTACTTTTTTTGAAACTCTGCACAGTCAGTTATATGTTGGAAGTAAGTATAAATCAAGATTGTCATGAATTGGGCTTGTAGATGTCTAATATGTTAGACATAGAAAAAGTTGCAACAACATTCATGAGTGCTCATAAGTTATGAGTATTGGATTCAACCCACGCTCACTTGTATCACTTCATGGAATTTATCTTGAGTGATCGTGAGAAGGTAATATCATATATGTCTTCAAACCTAGAGATATGAGTTGTTGATTATGATTTGGTCATGCATTGATTGTACGAAAACGTATCGGTAACTCGATGTTATAAAACATGCTTTTATGTATGATTCAACAAGTAGTTAGTACAAGCATATGAGTCAAAGTTTATCTGTTCCTTCAAGTCCTTGGAGGATTAGAAGCGATATTTGGGCCCCTCGATGATTTATTTATCCTATGGGTCGGGCCCGGTCAGAACCAAATTGATGTGTTCAGTTTAGTTTTATGTCAAACAAATCAGAAATCGGGAAACAAATTGCTGGACAATAAGTACGACATTGTTCCATGTATTTGTCCAGCTGATATCTAGAACAGAGGATTATATAATCACTTATCTTAAATGGCGCATCATCTTAGTTCCGCGAGACTTTCAAAGAGCTACGATTGCTGGTCGGTTCTTCAAGTCAGACCTATAGTTATTAGTCTTATCGAAGTGGGAGACTATTGGATAAGGTGTCTAAGTCCATAACTATATTTAGTATGTACTAGACCCGATTTGGCATGGTGTGACATCCCCTAATTTCTCGGTCAGAAAAGACCGATTTAATTTATGCTTTTTATAATAAAATCAGAGAAATCTTTTTAAAAGATGTTGCGGAATTGGTCCCCAAACAACATATGATAAAAGTTTATCAAAATCCTTCATTAAGAAGGTATATATTTTCCATATATATCAAAACCTCAGGATGTCATGTTCCGATACAGATCAAAAGCATAAACAAGATATTATAAGCCTTTCAACAGTTATTTACAACTACTGGCCTATAATCCAAAAATCTCTTGTCGTCCTCTGACTATGCTAAGGGTCCACTACCTGTAATCATAAAATTGAGTGGGTCGGGCTTGGGAGCCTGGTGAGCATATAGGGTTTTCAACCCACAATAAATAAGTTTATTAACTTTATAAAGCCAATCAAACCCGATTACCCATTCTCGTTATCCTCACTTTACGTCCCTAAGATATCTAACACAAGGGACCTAGTGTAAGGACTATCATCGGGATGGACACTACTGCTAAGGGGATTCCTCAACAATAAATGTCCTAAAGGCAACCATGTAGGGGATGGAGTACATCTGGTGAGCACACAATTCAAATAAACACACAGTTCGAATAAACACCTACAGGTTGCGAGCCTGCTAGTGTTCCACTGGACTGTCTAGAATAGTCCGTGGTCATCATCTATATTCCACTAGATGACTAGATCATCAACAACATCTATAACGAGGCCTCTCAATATTTCATTTTATCACACAGAAACTATTACATCTACCCATGTTCTACCCAACACATTTTGTAGATTTAAAATACAGATACAATTTAAAACTTGTATAAAACATCAATTCAACAGTCACCTCGAATAAACAATTAACATATTTACACATAACACGTATTTCAACGTAAATACTTCATATCTATGTGTAAATTGAAAGTAACTACACACTCACGTATTTTGGTGAAAATCGGGCAGCAATTCGTTTCCTAAAACAATCGTTTCTAATAAAACCGGGAGTTTTATTAAGAAACCGGGCTCTACAAAAGTCGGGCTTCGAAACCGAAAAGATAAATTTTCCGGGCTGCTCGGGCACTTCGTGGAGTATTTCGGGCTTTGGAATAAGTACCGGGGCTTTGGGGGATGTGAAAATAGCCAAAATAGTGAAAAAGGGGCCAAAATTGCCAATTTCTAAATTCTAGCCGGGAGGGTTCTCACCCTTATATTTATAGAGGGAAGCTTCTGATCGGATGGCTGAGAAGTCTTCTGATTCGACGGCTGAGAGGGTTCGCAGGCGAGGGCTCGCACGAGGCTGCGCATGGCTCGCACATGGGTCGCACCTGCGAGGGCTCGCTGGCAGCTTCTAAGTGGACCGCAGTCTATTGGTGCACCTGCGAGGTTCGGAGCTAGGCTATGCGATGCTTGGAACACGCGGTAGGCATTGCGAGACTCGGACGGAGAGCTGGCTGCTTCGGATTGGGCCTCCTCCTCGGTCGAATTAGGATCCGACACGTGGCTTCGCATGACTCAGCAACTTCGGTGACTCAGCAGCCTGGTGACTCAGAAGGACACGTGGCGCATGCGAGGCGAGGGTGACGTGGCAAAGTGTGACTATGCGGATTTTCTCGATTTTCGCGCCAAAACTTCTAAAATCCATAACTTTCGCATACGAGCTCCGTTTTTGACGTTCTTTATATGCACGCGTAGCTAAAATTACGATCTACATCTTTTGTTTAGACTTCGTCGGCTAATTTTGACTTTAAATTTAATATTATTATTTTTAACAGACCGGGACAGGAAATCCGTTAAAAATTCATAACTTCTTCATCCGACGTCCGTTTTCGTCAGAATTTTTACCGTTATGCTCCTAATGACGAGACCTTCAATTCTCGTTTAGGTTGTGTCGGCTATAAATCACTCGATCTAAAATTTGAGTTTTTAGCTGTCTACTGCTACGCTGAAACTTCGAAAAATCATAACTTCCTCATACGAAGTCAGATTTGTGCGTTCCTTTTTATCGAACTTCTCGGTTTAACGAATACTACGACTTTCGTTTAGATTACTAAGGCTAAAAAGTAGTTTATCGAAAACTCACTTTTTACGACATTCAGCACCGTGCCGATTTTGTCGCGAAACTTCGACAGGTCATAACTTCTTCGTTATAACTCGGATTTTGGTATTCTTTATATCCCCGAAATCCTTTTTTCGACCACTACAACTTTATGTAAAGATATAGGGATTATCTCACACTTTAATTTTGACGCTTATTTTTTTTCTTAATTAATTAAGCCCTAATAATTAAGCATAAAACACATAATTCACATAATATTTACAGAACTCCTTTTCATTTCTTCAAAATGAGTTACAAAGGTAAACCTAGACTATCAACTCAATATAAATGCCTAGGCTAGAAACATGAGTGTTACAATTCTCTCCCCCTTAGGATGATTCCGTCCCCGGAATCACATATCACCAAACAACTGCGGGTAGTGACTCATCATGTCACTTTCCGTTTCCCAAGTGAGATTTTGTCCATTCGTATGTTTCCAGCGCACAAGCACTAAATCGACCATCTTGCGTCGTAACTTCATAGTCTTACGGTCAACGATTGCCTCAAGTTCCTCGATCAACCTCTTGTTTTCATCCAACCTTAACTCAGAAATCGGAATTATGTCGGGCACATCTCCTGTGAACTTTCTCAAATAACACACATGAAAGGTGTTATGAATACCCTCTAGTTCTTCCGGTAACTCTAGCTTGTAAGCTTGATTCCCGATTCTCTGAAGAACTTTAAATGGTCCAATAAACCTTGGACTCAACTTCCCTCTCTTACCAAATCTTATAAGTCCCTTCCATGGCGAGACTTTAAGTAAAACCGAATCTCCAACATCGAAGGATATCGGTTGTCTTTTCTTGTCAGCATAACTCTTTTGTCGATATTGAGCAGCTAACATGTTTTCCCGTATCACTTTCAACTTTTCAGCAGTCTCATGGACTATTTCAGGTCCCATAAACTGCTTTTCCCCAGCTTCCAGCCAACATGATGGCGCTCGACATTTTTCCCCATACAAAGCGTGATAAGGTGTCATCTTAATGCTTGAGTGGAAACTATTATTATAGGAGAATTCTACGAAAGGTAAGTGTTCAACCCAGTTACCTTGGAATTCTAGGGTACATGCTCTCAGCATATCCTCCAATGTTTGAATCGTTCGCTCGCTCTAACCATCAGTTTGCGGATGGTAAGTTGTACTCAAACACAACTTGGTACCCAATTCCTCTTGTAGACTCCTCCAAAATCTCGAGGTAAAACGGCTATCATGATCGGACACAATCGTTAACGGAACACCGTGAAGCCTCACAATTTCCTTCATGTAAGAATTCGCAAGTTTATCCATAGACCACTTCTTTTTGGCTGCTATGAAATGCGCACTCTTAGTGAAGCGATCAATGACCACCCAAATCATGTCGTGACCATTCCTTGTTCTGGGCAGTTTAGTCACAAAATCCATGGTGATGTCTTCCTATTTACCCATGGGTACGGGTAAAGGTTCTAAACTCCCATATGGTTTCTGATGTTGTGCCTTAACCCTAGCACAAGTTACACACTCGGCCACATACTTAGCAACATCGAGCTTCATCGTCGGCCACCAATAATAGGGTTTTAGATCCCTATACATTTTTGTACTGCCGGGATGAATCGAGTACATGGTCTTGTGAGCTTCTTTCATAAGAAGATCTCTTATTCCACCCGTCTTAGGTACCCAAATTCTATCTTGGAATACCTTCAACCCTTGGTTGTTTGTACCGAACACTAACGTTTTGCCCAAACGTTCTTCCTTTCGGTCATTTTTCTCTAAAGCTTCCTCTTGAGCTTTCTTTATACTTTCCACAATTGCCAAGACAACTTCAATTCACAACGCTCTTGGCCTTTTCTTTTCAAGGTTTACCTTCCGACTGAGAGCATCAGCAACCACATTTGCTTTACCAGGGTGGTAAAGTATCTCACAGTCTTAGTCCTTGAGTAACTCTAGCCAGCGTCGTTGCCTCATGTTCAATTCCTTCTGATTAAAGAGATATTGGAGACTCTTATGATCAGTGAAAAGTTTACACTTTGTGCCATAAAGATAATGCCTCCATATCTTTAAGGGAAATACTACCGCTGCCAACTCCAGGTCATGAGTGGGGTAGCTCTTCTCATGTTCCTTCAATTGCCTCGATGCATACGCGATCACTTTATCCCTTTGGGTCAGAACACAACCTAACCCAACTCCATATGCATCGCTATAAACTGCGAAGTCATCAACTCCTTCAGGCAATGAAAGAATCGGTGCTTCACACAATCTCTTCTTCAACTTCTCAAAGGCTTCCTTATGCTTCTCATTCCAAGCATAAGTAGCTCCTTTGTGGGTCAAAGCTGTTAATGGAGTAGCAATCGAAGAAAAGCCTTGGATAAACCTTCGGTAATATCCAGCTAATCCTAAAAAGCTTCGAATCTCCGTAGGACTTTTTGGTTGTTCCCACTTCATCACAGCTTCAATCTTTGCTGGGTCAACCATTATTCCTTCTTGGTTAACCACATGACCTAAAAATTGGACTTCTTGAATCCAAAATTCACATTTGGAGAACTTTGCAAACAACTTCTCCTTTTTCAGGACTTCTAGCACTTCACGTAGATGCTTTTCATGCTCCTGCTTGCTTTTCGAATAAATCAAGATATCGTCTATGAATACTATCATGGATTTATCTAAGAATGGTTTACAAACCCTATTCATCAAATCCATGAAAGTTGCTGGGGCATTGGTTAGTCCGAACGACATAACCAAAAATTCATAGTGTCCATGTCTCGTTCTAAAAGCAGACTTTTCGATATCCTGCTCTCTCATCTTTAGTTGATGGTATCCCGACCTAAGATCGATCTTCGAGAAATAGGTCGAACCTTGCAACTGGTCGAACAAGTCATCGATCCTTGGCAACGGGTACTTGTTCTTTATCGTCACTTTGTTCAGCTCTTTGTAATCGATGCACATTCTCATGCTTCCGTCTTTCTTCTTTACAAATAACATAAGGGCTCCCCAGGGTGATGAACTAGGTCGAATGAAACCTTTGTCCAATAACTCCTGAAGTTGTGTCATAAGTTCTTTCATTTCGGTTGGCGCTAATCGATATGGTGCTTTTGCTATCGGCGTCGTTCCTGGTAACAAGTCGATACGAAATTCTACTTGTCGATCAGGGGGCAATCCGGGAAGATCTTCGGGAAAGACATCCGGATAATCACACACCACCGGAATATTCTGCACCTCCTTTTTTTCCATCTTGGCATCGATCACGAACACTAGATATGATGTACATCCCTTGGCCAAACACTTTCTGGCTTTCATTAGGGAAATGATTCTAGAGTTTACTCTGCGTTTGTCTCCGTACACCATAAACGACTCTTTCCCTAGCGGGTTTACTTTTACTATCTTCTTTCTACATCGTATTTCTGCATCGTTGGCGCTAAGCCAATCCATTCCTAAAACTATGTCGAATCCATTTAACTCGATAGGCAATAATTCCTCTTGGAACTTATTCCCATCCAAGTCAATGAGGATGTTTTTCATACGATGGCTAACAGGTACAAACTTGCCACTAGCAATCTCGACTAATAAGGCATTAACTAGCCTATCTACAGGCAAAGCTAGCTTTCTACCAAATTCATGCGATATAAAGGAGTAATTGGCTCCAAAATCAAACAAAATTTGGGCAGGCAATTCGTTTACGAGAAAAGTACCTGAAGCGACATCGACTTCTTCTTTTGCAGCTTCAAGTGTCATCTGAAAGGCTCTCGCCTTCGGCTTCAGTGGTATGTTGGGCCTTACCGCATCTTTCTTCTTTGGGCAATCCTTAGC
This sequence comes from Lactuca sativa, assembly GCF_002870075.4. Taxonomy (NCBI): domain Eukaryota; kingdom Viridiplantae; phylum Streptophyta; class Magnoliopsida; order Asterales; family Asteraceae; genus Lactuca; species Lactuca sativa. The sequence continues at coordinate 239,037,600 of NC_056627.2, forward strand.
AATATGCCCTTCTTCACGGCACTCGTAGCACACCCTCTTGTTGATGGTGCACTCATTGGCATAATGCCCCATTTTCCCACACTTGTAGCAGGTTACTTCCTCGCCACATTTTTCCCGAGTGCTTCTTCTTGCACTTCTCGCACCATTTAAATTCATATCCTCCCCTGAACTTCTTTGAACCGAACTTGCTCTTTTTGTTGGGTTTAGCAGACCCTTCAAATTTCCTCTTCTCGCCAACCTCGACTTTGCTGGCAGCTCTTCCCTTAATCATGTCCTCCACAGACTTGGCAGCCCAGATAGCTGGCTCCAAAGTAGGTGTCTGACGCACTGGCACCGCGTACTCCCATGGAAGTCCCTTTGCGTACCTGTCAATTTTTGCCAACTCATCGGGGACAATACGCAAAGCAAACTCCATTTTGTCTGTGAAGTTATTCGTATATTCGTCAATGGTCAGACTCCCCTTCTGCAACGTTAGAAATTGGTTTTCTAATTCAAGTACGTTTTGGGCCAAGCAGTACTTGCGCTTGAAGTGCACTAAGAACTCTGCCCAAGTTAATTGCAGTGGCTCATTAGGGCTTAGGGTTTTCCCCAAAGTGCTCCACCAAGGAGCAGCACTACCCCTGAACTGACGTACTGCAAACGTAGTTTGTAACTTGCCTTGGCAATCACAAGTCATGAAAGCCAACTCCATTTCCGAGATCCAGTCCATTACTTCGACATGATCCTATTTTCCATTGAAGGTCGATGGTTTTGCAAGTCATAAAGTCCTTATACTTGCACCCATTTCTCTCCATTCTACCCTCGTGGTTATTCCTCCCAACCACAAGCGGTTCACTATGACCAACCGATCTACTGTTGTTCCCTTCTTCAGATCGATCGTCATTTAGTTCACGTTGTTCAACAGGAACTAAAGGTTCATCCCTGTCGTTCAGCAACATTTGCCTCAATTCCTCCCTCTGTTCAGCCAACATGGTCTGAATCATAGTTCGTACTCCAGCCATGGTGATGGGTTCGGGTGCAGCTCCTACTATAGGCACCAATTCCACCACTTGGGGTTGAGGTTGTTGGTTTCTGTTTGCATTTCTAGCTCCACTCCGAGTTCTTTCCATTACAATCTATATACCGAATAAGGTGAATTTAGGTCTTTATCCTTGTTAAACATTTTAATTCCCTTATCACTCCGAAACGTTTATATGTTAATTCTAACCTCGTATTCATACACTTAGAATCCTACACACATAAGGTTTCTAGATCCGGTCGGCAACAAACCATAGAACCGAACAAATAATGGCACACATGGAAAACAAATAGCATTTAGCACATAAGGGCATTTTACGCATCTTCCCTAAAATAAACTAGTGCTCGTGTCTAAAATATGGTTGACACTCATCTCACACTCATCACTTAGCATTCTAAGTTCAAGTCTAGAAATTCTACAATTTCTTAGTTCCCTTAAACTAATGCTCTGATACTAACTATGACATCTCTTAATTTTTCGGCCAGAAAAGACCGATTTAATTTATGCTTTTTATAATAAAATCAGAGAAATCTTTTTAAAAGATGTTGCGGAATTGGTCCCCAAACAACATATGATAAAAGTTTATCAAAATCCTTCATTAAGAAGGTATATATTTTCCATATATCAAAACCTCGGGATGTCATATTCCGATACAGATCAAAAGCATAAACAAGACATTATAAGCCTTTCAACAGTTATTTACAACTACTGGCCTATAATCCAAAAATCTCTCGTCGTCCTCCGACTATGCTCGGGGTCCAGTACCTGTAATCATAAAACTGAGTGGGTCGGGCTTGGGAGCCTGGTGAGCATATAGGGTTTTAACCCACAATAAATAAGTTTATTAACTTTATCAAGCAAATCAAACCCGATTACCCATTCCCGTTATCCTCACTTTACGTTCCAAAGACATCTAACACAAGAGACCTAGTCTAAGGACTATCATCGGGATGGACACTACTGCTAAGGGGATTCCTCAGCAATAAATGTCCTAAAGGCAACCATGTAGGGGATGGAGTACATCTGGTGAGCACACAATTCAAATAAACACACAGTTCGAATAAACACCTACAGGTTGCGAGCCTGCTAGTGTTCCACTGGAATGTCTAGAATAGTCCGTGGTCGTCATCTATACTCCGCTAGATGACTAGATCATCAACAACATCTATAACGAGGCCTCTCAATATTTCATTTGATCACACAACAACTATTACATCTACCCATGTTCTAACCAACACATTTTGTAGATTTAAAATACATATACAATTTAAAACTTGTATAAAACATCAATTCAACAGTCACCTCGAATAAACAATTAACATATTTACACATAACACGTATTTCAAGGTAAATACTTCATATCTATGTGTAAATTGAAAGTAACTACACACTCACGTATTTTGGTGAAAATCGGGCAGCAATTCGTTTCCTAAAACGATCGTTTCTAATAAAACCGGGAGTTTTATTGAGAAACCGGGCTCTACAAAAGTCGGGCTTCGAAACCGAAAAGATAAATTTTTCGGGCTTCTTGGGCACTTTGTGGAGTATTCTGGGCTTTGGAATAAGTACCGGGGTTTGGGGGATGTGAAAATAGCCAAAATAGTGAAAAAGGGGCCAAAATTGCCAATTTCTAAATTCTAGCCGGGAGGGTTCTCACCCTTATATTTATAGAGGGAAGCTTCTGATCGGACGGCTGAGAAGTCTTCTGATCCGACGGCTGAGAGGGTTCGCAGGCGAGGGCTCGCACGAGGCTGCACATGGATCGCACATGGGTCACACCTGCAAGGGCTCGCTGGCAGCTTCTAAGTGGACCGGAATCTATTGGTGCACCTGTGAGGTTCGGAGCTAGGCTATGCGAGGCTCGAAACACGCGGCAGGCATTACGAGGCTCGGACGGAGAGCTGGCTGCTTCGGATTGGGCCTCCTCCTCGGTCGAATTAGGATCCGACACGTGGCTTCGCATGACTCAGCAACTTCGGTGACTCAGCAGCCTGGTGACTCAGCAGGACACGTGGCGCATGCGAGGCGAGGGTGACGTGGCAAAGTGTGACTATGCGAATTTTCTCGATTTTCGCGCCAAAACTTCTAAAATCCATAACTTTCGCATACGAGCTCCGTTTTTTATGTTCTTTATATGCACGCGTAGCTAAAATTATGATCTACAACTTTTGTTTAGACTTCGTCGGCTAATTTTGAATTTAAATTTTATATTATTATTTTTAACAGACCGGGACAGAAAATCCGTTAAAAATTCATAACTTCTTCATCCGACGTCCGTTTTCGTCAGACTTTTTACCGTTATGCTCCTAATGACGAGACCTTCAATTCTCGTTTAGGTTGTGTCGGCTAAAATTGGTCGATCTAAAATTCGAGTTTTTAGCTGTCTATTGCTACGCTAAAACTTCGAAAAATCATAACTTCCTCATACGAAGTCAGATTTGTGCGTTCTTTTTATCGAACTTCTCGGTTTAACGAATACTACAACTTTTGTTTAGATTACTAAGACTAAAAAGTAGTTTATTGAAAACTCACTTTTTACGACATTCAGCACCGTGTCGGTTTTGTCGCGAAACTTCGACAGGTCATAACTTCTTCGTTATAACTCGGATTTTGGTATTCTTTATATCCCCGAAATCCTTGTTTCGACCACTACAGCTTTATGTAAAGATATCAGGCTTATCTCACACTTTAATTTTGATGCTTATTTTTATTCTTAATTAATTAAGCCCTAATAATTAAGCATAAAACATATAATTCACATAATATTCACATAACTCCTTTTCATTTCTTCAAAATGAGTTACAAAGGTTAACCTAGACTATCAACTCAATATAAATGCCTAGGCTAGAAACACGAGTGTTACACATGGTCCATTTGGGTTGCATGCCATCATAACAATTGGATAGAAAAAATGAGAAAACGACACTTATGGTTTGTTAATATATTATAAGTTCTAATATATTAATATGAAATCATATTATTTAATTAGTATTGATCAATAATTAATTTGGAATTAATTTTGTGATCAAAAGAAGACTAACTAAATATATGGGGATTCATTTGTAAATCATTCATTCTTATGTAGTGGGCTTATGGTCCATGATTCACTAGATTGGGCTAGGACCCATTGGGTGCTCCATGGATTCTGCATGGAGGTTAAAACCCATAGATCATTGGGGAAATGAAAAGCCATGCACATTAGGGTTTACATGGTGTAACCCTACATGTGACACATTATATAAAGAACCTCATGGTAAGCAAAATCAGGGACTAAGACAAGAACAAGGAGGGCTAGCCAATTTTGAGTGAAAGTGTTCTTCTCTGAAGTTATTCCAAGAGTTGTGGTGTTGTGTGAAACATTTGAGGCATCACATTTGTAACGCCCGTAGATCCGACCTAGTCAATTTAGAGATAGTAGGGGTTGAAAACGACTTTTTGACAAAAAATTATTTAGATTAAATAATCTTAACCAAGTTGTACAATATGTCTCAAGGGTTCCGTACAGATAAAGAACGCCGAAATCCGAGTTATAACGAAGAAGTTATGGCCCGTTGAAGTTTTACGGCAAAACTGACACGACACCAGGAGATGTAAATATTGAATTTACGATGGACGACTTTGTAGCCTTAGAAGTCTAGAAAAAGTTGTAGCATATTTTAAACCGAGAACATACAAAAAAAGAACGCCCAAATCTGATTTCGTATGAGGATGTTATGAATTTTCTAAGATTTGGCATAGCAATGCACGACAAGAAACTAGAATTTTAAATCGAGCGGTTTTTGGCCTACACGACCTAAATGAGAATTGAAGATCTCATTAATATGAACTCAACAGAAAAAAGAAAGAGAAAAACGGAGTCCGTATGAAGGAGTTACAAATTTTTCGCAGTCATTTAACAGTCTAGTTTCCTCCTACTATTAAATTTAAGATCGGTTGAGAATTAGCCGACGGAGTCAAAATGAAAGTTCTAGATCTTATTTTTACCTACGTGTGGATATAAATAACGTTGAAAATGGAGCTCGTATGCGAATGTTATGAATTTTTGAAAATCAGCTGATTTCCACCTTGTGTGCGATGCCACGTATCAGCACCAGGTTGTGCCTGGGTGTCTCCAGCTGACTCACGACGTGAGCATCATAAAAATGACGATGTGAGTGACCCTCCAGCCCCCTATAAAATAAGAGGTGAAGCCCTCTTCATTCTTCACACCTCCCATCACTTCCCTCTCTCTCTAAAACTTCTCTCTAGCCCCGAAACCCTCCGAAAAGCCTAGGGAACCTCCCTAGCACGAGGCGGAAGTCCCGGAGTGCCCGACGGCTCTGAGAAAAAGAGTCATTTGGCTCGGGAACGCTGCTCCAGCGGAGCCCAGTTTTGAGAAAAAACCAATGTAAGTGAGCTACGCCTAACCTATCTTTAGTATAGCTTATGTTTTAATATAGTAATGTTATTAGGACCTTATAATAAGTATTTGGACTATTATTATGAGTTATATAAGTGTTTTTATAATGTCTTTTTAACCACTCGCGGTACGAGGAATCTAGTTTGTAGTGCCGCTTGGGTAGTTGGATTCAGAAGTGCTATAGGCCAAAATGATCTTGCCCTCTGGTGTTCCGTGTTTGGCCCCTGTCTGTACATAGTGGGTGAAGAGCACTGTTTAACGCTTATATAATAGTAATAATAATTAGACTAATAATTAGTCTTGTCGAGCATTAGACTAAACTCTAGTGGTAATGATACTAGGTTTTGTCAAAAGAGTTGTTTAAAGTAAATGAAGTGTCGTCCGAGTACCGAGTCAACACCTTTCAAGTGAGTGCATAGTCCCTTTCATGAACATGATTTTAATACAAGTATTGATTGAAGTATTAATTATATGTTTATGTGCGAGTTAATTGATGTTGCCTAAAAAACGTGTTAAAGAACATACTTGATTATATATGATGATTTAGGATAAAGAGTAAACCTAAATTGATTATGAGGAATATTGGGTAGTATTTTCTTACAAGAACAAGTGAGTTATACTAAGAAAATAGAACTTTAGTATATGTCATTGATCCGAGAGCGTGGATTACACATAGTCATTGTCCCTAGTCCGAGAGTATGGATTGGACATAGTTAACTGTCATTAATCTGGGAGTATGGATTAAGACATAGTCAGTTGTCCTTAGTCCGGGAGTATGGATTAAGAAATAGTCATTCGTCCTCAGTCCGGGATTATGGATAGGACATAGTTATTTATCGTTAATCTGGGAGAATGGATTTACACATAGACACTTGTCCCTAATCCGAGAGTATGGAATGGGCACAATTATTGATCTGAGAGCATGAATTAGATCCGAGAGTATGGGTTAAGTAAGAGGTAAAATTTAAGGTTCGAGAGTATGGATAGTCTTGTTGTAAGGATTAACGGGGTAGGGTAAGAGTTGCTTATATATATATATATATATATATATATATATATATATATATATATATATATATGGTGAAATTGTATATTTTGTGAGTTCTAAATTATATATATGATATAACATTGTGGGATTGAAATCCCTATGTACTCACCAGGTTTCCCAACCTGACCTACTCAGTTTATTTATATCACAGGTGTTGATATGAAGTCACATTACATTGAGAGATTAAGGAGATATAAATCACTAGTGATAATGAATGTAAGTTCTGTTTATGCTTATGTATCTGTATTGACGATGACATCCCAAATGTTTTAAAATGAATAAAAATACTTTTCTTTGGAAATGCTTTGATAATGTATTTATCATGTTTTACTGGGAACAAATTCCGCAACATTTTTATTAAAAGGGGTACTCTGATTTTTATAAAGCATAAACAAAAATCAGTCGTTTCTGGCCATAAAAATGGGGATGTCACAACATTTGGGGTGCTAGGCTCACAAGGTCTTAAGGAATCCAAGATACAAGAAAGGTATGTCATTCTACTAGTTTTGATATTACAAGTACCCCATGCCATGCTAGTTAGGATGAGAACTTGGAAAAATCAAATTTGCATGAATATTAGAGAAAACATATATCCAAGGTTTCTAGGGTTGCATGTACACCATAGGGGTGTTAGAATGCTCAATACCCATCATGAACTTAGAGCCCAACTTTCCATGCTTCCTGAATCGGATGACACCTTTCCAAGGCGAGACCTACATCGGTACAAAATCCTCGACCAGAAACTCAAGGTCCGACTAGCATCTATCGGTGTAGCTCTTCTGACAAATTTGTGTGATCTAAAGCCCATCACACACATGCTGTATCAACTCAATAGTCTTGATTACCACTTCGGTACTCCCCATGACTCGCTGCCTGAATTCGCCCCAACAAATCGGGGTTCGATATTTCCTCCCATAAATAAAATCAATTGGAGGTCGGTCGATACTAACACGATGACAATTGTTGTAAGAGAAATCGTCCAAAGGCATATACGTATCAAACTCCTACCAAAATCCAACACACTTGCTTGAAGCATATCCTCGAGTATCTAAATCATCTGCTCGCTTTGTCCGTCAGTATGGGGGGAATAAGTTGTACTAAAATGAAATTGAGTACCCAACTCCTTATGGAATTTCCTTGAAAACATGGAGGTGAAGCGAACATCTTGCTCTGAAATCACTGAAACTAGTACCATGTATCGGACAACCACCTCACATATGTAGTAATCAGTCAACTTCTCCATAGAGATACTCTTCTGAGTCGGAATAAAATTTGCACACTTGGTAAATCGGTTCATGATGACCTAAGTCAAATTCGCCCCACACGTTGTCCTCGGTAACTTAGTGATAAAATATATAGTAATTTGTTCCAATTTTCTCATGGCAACATCTAATGGTTATAATTTCCCATGAGGTCTCTGATGTCCAGCCTTGACTTTCCAACAAGTCAAGCACCTCTTCATGTACCATGCCACTGTTGGAATAGTGTCTAAGGCTGCAACTATATTAGGCAAGTATTTGACCCGGTTGTGCATGGTCCTTTTGGGTTGCCTTCACCATAGCAACTTGACAGGATGATTTATAATGAGAGAAGGAATATTATTAATATATTATAAGAATAATATAAGGAATAATAATATTGTTATTTGATTAATATAAGTCATAAATTAATTAGGAATTAATTTGGTGACTTAAAGATATTAATTGAATAAAGGGGCATAAACTGTCAAATGTGTGATAGTTATAGTTTGGGCTATAAATCCCTTATGGATAATAGTGGACGATTTCTAGGGCTTAGGATAAGCTTAGAATTCGTCCAAGGGCTTATCTATTAGGGTATTGGATTGCTTAGGGCCTAAGTTATCCAATTAGGGTTTAAAGGGTGAAACCCTAGGAGCCTTACAAGTATAAATAGACCCCAAGGGTTAAGGAAATCGGCACTTGTGCTTTAGAGAAGAAACCCTGGCCGATTTCTCTTCCCTCTCCTCTCTCCTAAATAATCTTCTTGCTAGTTGGTGTTTGTAAGCCATTAGAGGATTGACAATTGTGACTCTAAAGCCTCAAGGACAAGAAGATCAAGCAAGTAATTCAAGGTAAACTTCTAATCTCTGATTTCATATTGTTATTATACTTTATTAGCCATTAGAAGTCTTGGATTCAATGTATGTTCAATTAGAGAAACCTAGATCCAAGCATTAGGGTTGCATGTGCACATAGGAATGTTCATATGGCTAAAACCCATCAGCCACATCCCACTTCATGCAGGGCCAAGTATAAGATCACGATACATCTTCGTCGCACCAGGATGAATCAACAACTTCGATTTGTGAGCCTCCTCCATCAATACCCAATGTGTACCTCCCAAATAAGGAACCCAAATCCTCCTATGCAAGGTCAGCAACTCACGACTGTCATAATCAAAATATGGGATCTGACCCGCGATCCACTCACTCTTCTCGTGCTCCTCCTTTATAGCCTGGAGTTGTACCTCATGAATCTATTCCCACAGCGGGATAACAACCATCAACCTCAAACAGAGATCTCGATTAGGTGCACCAGTCGCCTTCCAACTTAGTGCATCAACCACCTCATTGGCCTTCCCTGGGTGATACATAATCTTGTAATCATAGTCCTTCACTACATCAAGACACCTACACTGTTTCATTTTCAGATTTGGCTGATCCATCAAATTTATCAAACTTTTGTGATCCATGTAGATGGTAAAAAGAACCTCAAAAACGTAATGTCACCAAATATTGAGAGCGAAAACTATAGTTCCCAACTCCAGATCATGCGTTGGATAATTAGCCTCATGAGGCTTCAATTGCCTCAAAGCATCAGCAATTATGTGACCCTTTTGCATAAGCACTGCACCGAAACTCGTGATCTAAGCCACTGATGTTCAGAGTTAGGGTCGACAGTATTTGTTCAAGTTGCGTCTTTGATTCCTCCCACATCTTATTTAACAACCACTCTGTTGATTCCATAAAAAACCCATAAACGAATTTTGATTTCGAGGAAGCTACTAAAAAAGAATAAAATAGGCGACGAATGCTATTAGGTATGATTTTGATATGTTTAGGATCATTTTTAGGCCTATCCCTAGGCAATCTGATTGTATGATTGTCGCCAACATTCTCACCAACAAGATGGCTCATGCTCTCTGACACTACGCCCTTCTTACCCTCTCGTATGTGTGATGTATGCATATATCTATATATCTTTGAATGTTTGTGCTTATGGAGATATTTTTATTAATATGAGCAATCAGAAACGAACAAACAATAACTGCCACTTTGTTCAAAACTCTTAATAGGAATAGTTCCAGATGATAGATTTTAGTTGTGCTACATGAATCCTTGTATTTTTAAATTATTATGGTTGATTAGCTCTCATAAAAAAAAAATTCTCCATATTTTTCGAAGTCCATATGTTTTTTTGTATCTGGTAGTGGTTAATGAGGTTTGATCATAAGTACATTTCTTTGAACCTATTGTGATCATCATACATAAACAATAATTTTACTTTGGTCGTTATTTTGGTAGTTAGAATTTAAATTAAAATACGATGTGTAATTCTTCTTTTGTTTGATTTTTAAATTTATTCATGGAGTACACATTGTTTTGACATTTAGTTGATTTAGGAATACGATGAACCTAATGTTTGAACAAATATAAGTAGGTTGGTATTTTTGTTCGTGTTGGTAAATCAGTTTCACAAGTGTTGCTTTGGTTGAACTGGTATGTACATGGATCAAAGGATATTAATCAATTTTATTACAATCGGTTCAAATTAGTAATTTGTTAAAAAGAAACAGTGGCAACAATAGCTCTGCTGAATGGTATGTAAATATGATTTATTCATTTATGATGGTATTGAAATTTTATATATCTACTTAATATTTTATTCATTTACAATTACAATTGTATTTATATATTATTACAAATATACAAACTTTTTATATATATTTTATGTTATATTCATCTATGGTTATGATTATAATTGGATTTTATTTGACATTCTCTACTTTTATGTTTTATGCATTCATGATTACATTAGTATGTGTATAATCTAGTTATTTATGTAATGTGTTTTATTTATTTATGGTAACAAAGAACGTTCTATTCATTAAAGATTACAATAGTATTCAAGTTATTTCATGCAAGTAAAATCTAATTAATAAGATAATGTGTTTTATTTATTTAAGTTTATAATTGTATTTCATTTTTTTATCCCTTAATTTTTTGTTATTCATTTATGAAATATTGGTATAATTTAATTATTTATGTAATGTGTTTTATTCACTTGTGATTACCATTCTAATGAATTTTTTATAGCTAATTTGTGTTTTATTGATTTAGTATTACAAATGTATTTATATAGAGAAATTAAATTACTTCCTACTTTTTATTCCTACAATTATTCATACCCACTAAAATTATGAAAATCATCAATTCAATTTAAATTTATTTGATATATTCCTAATATAGCCTTAATGAGTTAGTTAAAAAAATATCAAATGATGACACTTGTCATAATTTTATTAGGTAGGAACATTTGTGGGCATAAAAAGTAGGAAGCAATTTAATTTCTAATTTATATATGATTGGAAATGTGTTGTGTGTGTATGTTTGTATATATATATATATATATATATATATATATATATATATATATATATATATATATATATATATATATATATATATATATATATATATATATATATATATATATTACTAATATTCCAAATAAAATATTTTTAATATTTCATTGATAAAAATTAAAGAAAAAATGTTTCTTCTTAAAAAATTTAATGTCAATTGATAGTTTTATAATTTTTCGTTAATTAAAATAATAGAATCCTTATTTTATAAATATTATCTATAATTTTGGAAACTCAGTTACACTGAAATGCATTAATATTCATAGTAAATTATATTGTAAATTTCTTATTATGTTCTTAACTAATGATTGATTCACAATCATTCCAAAGTTCTCAATATAACCTTTCGCTATATATATATATATATATATATATATATATATATATATATATATATATATATATATATATATATATATATATATATATATATATATATATATATATATATATATATATAAAGTTTTTTCAAGTGACATTTCATTTGTTTAGAATACGATTAAGGGTTTTGTTAATGTTGATATTGTTGTTATATATAAACAACACTTTACATATTATATGCACATCATAAAATATACACATGCATATTTGAGTTTGTACATAAATAAATATTTATTTTAATTTTTTTAGATTCTTTTCTAAAACACGTCTTAATTGGATAAAAGGATGCAATAGAAGATGTTTAGGTGAAAAAAAAAAACGATTTTTCAAGTAATATATATATATATATATATATATATATATATATATATATATATATATATATATATATATATATATATATATATATATATATATATATATATAGAGAGAGAGAGAGAGAGTTTAAATCGAGAACACCTGAAAGTTTGAAAACACAAGAACAAATATAATATCTTCAAAAATTAAAATCAAAATCTATTATCAAATGAGTTATTTCCTTACTTGTGGGAGGAATATGTAAATTATAAGATCAGTTAAGGGCATATATGTCTACTTGATTTTATAAATTTCCTTAATACGTACTGATTATTTGTATATATCAACCAAACTTTCCTTCCTCTTTATAAAATTATCAATTGACGTTAAAATTTTTAAAGAAAATTTTTTTTTTTTATTTTTATCAATTAAATATTAAAAATATTAACTTTGGAATATATATATATATATATATATATATATATATATATATATATATATATATATATATATATATATATATATATATATATAGTATATATATATATATAGAAAAGTGAATGTACCTTTAAAGATATATAAGTTTTGGTACCCAAACAGACAATAGTACGTCGTTTTGTATCATATATATATATATATATATATATATATATATATATATATATATATATATATATATATATATATATATATATATATAATTGTCCAATGTTCTTACAATTTAACTTATAACTTGATTTATTTCCAATATTTTTATAAATTTTACATTTATCTTCCTCTTACAAAATTTTCCTTTTCAACTATAATATATATAATCTAGTATGTGTTCGGCAAAAAGATGTGATTTAAGACGAAAATAACAGTGAAATTTCGAAAATCTTGAAAGTAAATCAATTAAGGGTTGGAGTTTAGGAACATTATAATGAATATATTAAACAAAGCGACATATTATTGTGGTTTGGGTAGCTAAACTTACATACCCTTAAGGGTATATTCACTTTTCACACACACACACACACACACACATATATATATATATATACACACACACACACTAGACGTTTACCCACGCCAAACGACGGGTGAGAATATTCTTTTTAGAAATTAGTTTTTAGAGATTATTAGTTCTTTTGCGATAATGGTTGGATGTTTTACGTTGTTAACAATGTACAAATGCTCAAGACATGTGGGGTTACTAATATGTGATAAAAGTAGGTCAAGGTAATATCGCTGCCTTCAGCGAGATTAGAATAAACCAAACGACTTCGCATTCATCCTTCTTTTCATGGATTCGAATGACGTGAGCTCGGATTCCATATAAATTTTATTTTGAAAAATCTTTGTATGTATATTGTCTCATACTAATATCTTCTTTATTTTTCATGAAAAAAAGCAATCTAATTATTAATTTTTAAAAAAAAATTATGCAACATATGCATATTAATTATATCGTTGGTTTTCCATCAACACAATGCTTAAAAAAGGAAAACCAATCGATGTATATTTATAATTATTGCAGTTAGCACCTAAATAGCTAAATGCAATAAAATAATAATAATAATAATAATAATAATAATAATAATAATAATAATGTACGTTTGATAGTTTAATCCCGTATCCCAAATATCATTCTTAATAGTTTATACTTTCGGAAAACCACGATGTGACTCTTGTTTACATATGTAGGAAATGATAAATGGTGGTTTACAGCCTCACCTTTTGCTTTTTGAACTTAGACAACTGTTTCTTTTTTCAAATTTCAGCCAAAGAAATTATAAAAAATTAAATATCCGTTTTTCACAGTCAGCCTAAGTAATTAGAAAAAGCTGTGTATCGGTCTTCTATTGCTCTTACTAAACATTAAAAAAATCTATGTTTAAACCAAGTTGTGTATCGATCTTCTATTGCTCTTACTAAACAACCCTTTCTTTTGTTCCTATTATATATTCACTCTTAATATATATAATTGTAATAACATAAAATTTTCGAAATCTTGTATTAGATTTGATATATCTAAGTTAAAAAGTTTTCAAATAAGATAAATATGTTGTCATATGATTGTGTATAGTTTTTGTAGTATTAGAATCAAAAAATCACCATTAAAATCACCTTAAAACCCAGAACAAACCATCGAAAACCACCAGCAAGTTCAAACCGATAAGAAAATAAAAGGAAGACAAGGGTTGTTAATTTCTTGGCGGCAGAGGAAAACAAAAGAAAATAGGAAATCGGTTTTGTGGGAGAAAGAAAAATGTCATGTGATTGTTGTTTTCCATTAATTAGTGTTTACGGGCAGCAGTAGAACCCATCATTGTTAAGACTTAGACAACTCAGATGGAAAACTCAAACCAAAAATACCCCTATAGTTGTAAATGATATAATTACTCTAGAAAATTTTCAACATCAACAACAGCACCCAAGCAGATCAAGAAAGGGCCTCAGACCTGACATCCAACCATCCGGTAACAAAATACTCCATGTAATGGAATCTCAAATTCCAATTCTACATCACACTTGACATCAACAACAAAAAATAGTAAAATTAGACGTCAATTAAATCAATAAACAATAACAATAAAAAAACATTAATCCTACATCAGATCCGCCTCTTTTACTTGAGTTCCTAGATTAATCTAGCAGTTTCTCCTTAAAAATAAGAAAACCCAACAACCCCTCTTTGTATTTCAAACGCCTCAAAACACAAAAAACCAAGGTTAACAATAATTATGTTGTAGAATGTCCCTTTTTCTTAAATAACAACCTAAATAAAATATTTATAAGGAATACATGCATGCTCTGTTTATTTTACTTTTTAATGATAACTAATGTCACATTAACATATTTGTCATGTTTATTCAATTATCTTTGGATTTTAGCTAGTGCTATTTCATTATATAGGTTTTTGTAGAAATTTATTCTCTAACCTCCCTTACATCAGCCAACTAAATACATATCAAAATAGCATCAAGCCAAAAAAGAAAATCCGAAAGCAAAGAGAATTAAATATATGGCATGGTAAGGATTTGGACTTTTCATGATAAAAAAACAGAAATGATAGAAGTACCACACAAATCAATAAAAACATCTATGGAAGTACATAACCTTCACTTCAAATAAACAAATCATTGAAAGTAGGATGTTATAATAAACAAATCCATGAATGTAGATTGGTATTTTTGCATTTAACCTTAACCCAAATTTAACATGTGGCTGGCTGTATGTGATGAAGAAGAACTTGAATCAAAGAAAATAATTGCAACTAATCCGATCTATTGAAATGGAAAGGGAAGTAAATACAAATTAGTAACAGAAAACAAAATCTTTAGAAAACATGTGAACATTACTTACATTCCTCATCACCAAACTTCTACTACGTAAGTTCACACTGCCACATAGCTGAATTTCTTTCAAAAACCACTGGAACAAAGTAAAATTCACAAACACATACATTTAGAGTTAAACACACACACACACACATACACACATAATCGATACTATGTCTCACATAAATAGTTATATACAGTTAGAACGAATGAAGAAAATTAATATGGAAGAAAAGTGTTAGCCTAATAAGATTTTGGGCTTTATTTTTTATTGGGTTTTATGATTGGGCCTTTTCTTTAGGAAACCCTAATTAGCTTGTCTATATATTATGTCTTTCTTTTTCATTGTATTTGTATTTCTCTTTGATAATAATATGAAACCCTAGCCATTATATGTATTTCACTTGTTAGTTTACATGGTATCAGAGCTCGGTTGATTATCTGTAGTTTTTCATTTTTTTGGGGGTGAGTACTATTCATCGGCACTGTTCATCGACGATTACTGTTCATCGTGATACTGTTCACAACGATTACTGTTCATCGGAGTTACTATTCATCGTGATTACTGTTCATCGGTGTTACTGTTCACCGACGATAATGTTCATCGATGTTACTATTCACCCGACGTCTACTGTTCATCGACGTTACTGTTCATCACGAGTATTGTTCACGGGTACTGTTCATCACGATATTGTTCATGGTTACTGTTCATCGCACTATTCGTCGATACTGTTCATGTGCACTGTTCATTGTCACCATTTGCAATTTTGGGGTATGCATTTTTTGCTCGTTTCTGTATTTGGTTTGGTTTGATTTGTTCATTTGTCGGTTTTGAGGGTTTCGTTTTCGTCTAGCTTTATTGATTTCGAGATCTTGATCGTTTTTTGCTGCTACTTGTATTTACTATTTGACTGATATTGAAATATGGCCCCAAGAGATGATTCTCTTCAGTCCATTAGTATTCAACTTGATGGCAAAAACTATGCCTATTAGAGTTATGTTATGAAAAATTTCTTGCGAGGCAAGACTATGTGGGGGATTGTTACATGTGACAAGAAGAAACCAACAGACGAGAAGGCCAGTAATTATGAAACCTTACTGGATTCATGGGAGACTGATAACTCCAAGATCATTACTTGGATTAATAATTATATCATCCAGTCTATTGGTACTCAGTTGGCGAAGTATGACATGGCAAAGGAGGTTTGGGATCACTTGGCTAGGTTGTATACTCAGTCTAACTTTGCAAAGCAGTATCAGTTAGAGTTTGATATTCGAGCCGTCCAACAGAACAATCTTAGTGTTCAGGAATTTTATGCAGTTATGTCGGATTTGTGGGATCATTTAGCTCTTACAGAACCTGATGTGTTGAAGGCTTTTAAGCCTTATATTGATAGAAGGGAAGAGCAACATTTGGTTCAGTTCTTGATGGCATTACATTCAGATTTTGAAGGTCTGCGTGGATCAATCTTGCATCGTACACCTCTTCCCACTGGTGATTCGATTGTTCATGAGTTGATTGCTAAAGAAACTCGTATCAAGTCCCATGCTGACAAAGCTCCCAAGACAGCCGCTCCTGCTGTCTTTGCTGTTTCACAACTACCCCAATCTTCAAACCAAAATCGTCCCAGAGTTGCATTTGATGAGTGTGCTTTCTGTAAGAAGAAGAACCATTAGAAGGCAAATTGTCCTTTCCTAACAAGCAAGGGAAATCAGCAGCAACAACAAACAAGATCACTAGCACACTCTCATTCTTCACAGCAGAACAAGTCTTCTGGACAGTCACATCCCTCTTTTTCATCTTTTAGGCCACCATAGTACGTTGCTGCTACACCTTCAGTTGAGAATGAAACAGATTTCACACCACCATCAACCTTGGATCCACAGATTGTTGAGTAGTTCAGACAGTTCTTAGCTACCAATCCAACTGCCATGTTAGCTTTCATGTCTCATTTAGGTCTGTCTTCATCCAACACGTCAGGTATTCCTTCATCCTTGTGGATATTGGATTCTGGTGCATCTCATCACATGTCACCACATTTTTCATCTTTTGCTTCATTATCTTCTCGTACAACTATCTCGGTTATGTCTGCTAGTGCTACACCCATGTCAGTAGAGGGTGTTGGTTTTATTGTCACTCCTTATATATCTTTAACAGATGTGTATTACATTCCTACACTTGCTTTGAATCTTGCATCGGTCATTCAGTTGTGTAAATCTGGTTGTTGGGTCTTCTTTTCTGATTCATTCTGCTGTGTATAGGACATCCGGTTTTGGAGGGTGGTTGGGATAGGTCGTAGACTTGGGGAGCTTTATGTCTTGGAGTAACTACATGTTGCTGATGTTGCTGCATCTAGTGTCGATTTGTCGTCTTTTTGTTTAAAACCTTCATCGTCTCCTTTTTATCTTTGGCATTCTCGTTTGGGACATGTTTCAACGTCTCGTTTACAGTTTTTGGTTTCCACTGGTGTGTTAGGCTCTTTGAAATTTGATAATATTTCTGATTGTTGTGGTTGTAAATTGGGAAAATTTTCTGCTTTACCGTTTAATAAAAGTGTCACTCGTTCTGTTGTTCCCTTTGATATTGTGCATTATGATGTGTGGGGTCCCTCTCCGATAACCTTCAAGTCAGGAGCTAACTATTATGTTTCATTCATTGATGATTACACTCGTTATACATGGGTTTATTTTATGATGCGCAAGTCTGACTTTTTCACCATATATAGTGAATTCAGAGTTATTGTCAAGACTCAACACTCTGCTATCATAAAATGTTTTCAGTGTGATCTGGGAGGAGAATTTACCTCCAATGATTTTAAACAATTATTGGCATCTGATGGCACTATACATCAATCATCTTGTACAGACACTCCTCAGCAGAATGGTGTTGCAGAAAGAAAACATCGACATCTCCTAGATACTGCTAGATACTTACTACTCTCTGCTTAAGTTCCTAATATGTTTTGGGGAGAAGCTGTTCATACTGCTACTTATGTTATTAATCACATTCCTACTGCGTACACTCTGGGGAAGTCTCCTTATGAAATGTTGTTTGGACAACTCCCAGATTATTCTTCATTACGAGTGTTTGGGTGTACATGTTTTGTCTTGAAGCCTCATGTAGAGAGAGATAAGTTGTCTTCAAAATAAGCTCTTTGTGTTTTTCTGGGATATGGTATTGGTCAGAAAGGTTATCGTTGCTATGATCCTTCAAAATCAGAAACTGTATGTGTCTCGCAATGTCACCTTTTTGGAGCATATTCCATTCTATAGCATTCCTGTTCAGTCTCATGATGCAACCCGAGAGGAGCTCCGTACTATTGATCCGTTTAACATTGACATTGATGATCCACCACATGTCACTGATCCACCAGTTGCTGCTGATCCACCATATGTGGCTGATCCAGCACCTATCATTGATCCTCTACCTGCAAATCATCAAGATCCCCCTCCATCGAGACCTTATTGTAATAAGAAGTCCACAAAACTTCCTGAATTTGTCTATTCCTCTTACTCACCTACTTTTGCCTCTTTTATTGCTAATGTACATCGTCTCTCTGAGCCAACATCCTATAAAGAGGCCACTTCTGATCCCCTTTGGCATACCGCTATGGCTGAGGAACTTGCAGCTCTTTATCAGACTCTTACATGGGATCTGGTTCTGCTTCCACCTGGAAAACACATGATTGGTTGTCGTTGGGTTTATAAAATCAAAACAAAGTTTGATGGATCTGTTGAGCGTTATAAAGCCAGACTTGTTGCGAAAGGGTACGCGCAAAAGTATGGTATGGATTATGAGGAGACGTTTGCTCATGTTGCAAAAATGACGACTGTTCGCACCTTGATTGCAGTTTCTTCCATTCGCCAATGGAAGATTTATCAAATGGATGTCAAGAATGCTTTCTTGAATGGTGATCTTCATGAAGAAGTATACATGTCTCTTCCCCCTGGTATTGCTCACCGACCAGGTGAAGTTTGTCGACTTCGGAAGGCTCTATATGGCCTCAAACAAGCCCCTCGTGCTTGGTTTGAGAAATTTTCGATGGTGATTACTTCTCTTGGTTTTCAACCAAGTAACCATGATTCGACTTTATTTATTCGATGTACAAATGCAGGTCGGATTATTCTTTCCTTATATGTTGATGACATGATTATTACCGGTGATGATCATGATGGTATAGAGTCTTTAAAGCGTGATTTGGCTCACCGTTTTGCTATGAAAGACTTGGGATTACTTTGTTATTTCTTGGGGAATGAAGTCGCTCAATCTCCAAAGGGTTATCTTCTATCTCAAACGAAGTATATTTCAGATTTGTTTGAACGTGCACGACTCACGGATAATCGAATAGTTGATACGCCTATAGAGAGTAATGCAAAGTACTCTCCAACTGATGGTGTCCCATTATCAGATCTAAGTCTTTATCGTACCATTGTTGGGAGTTTGGTTTACCTAACTGTCACTAGACTGGATATTGCTCATGCAGTTGATCTGGTTAGCCAGTTTGTCACTGCTCCTACTACTGTTCATTGGGGAGTTGTTCTTCGTATTTTGAGATATTTACGTGGTACTCAATTCTGCACTCTTATGTTTCCTTCTTCATCCTCTCTTGAGTTGTGTGCCTATAGTGATGCAAATTGGGATAGTGATATTTATGATCGTAAGACCACTACTGGGTATTGTGTTTTTCTTGGATGTTCATTGATATCATGGAAAAGGAAGAAACAAGATGTTGTTTCTCGATCTTCTACAGAATCTGAGTATCGATCCATGGTTATCGCCACTTGTGAGATTGTTTGGTTGAGATGGCTTCTTGCAGATATGGGCATTCACATCTCTCAGCCTACCCCTTTGTATTGTGATAACGAGAGTGCGATAATGATTGCCAAGAATTCAGTGTTTCATGAGTGCACAAATCACATTGAGATTGACTGTTATGTCACACGTAATCATCTCCAGAAGGGCACTATCTCCCTTCCTTATGTTCCTTCCTCTTTGTAGATTGCTGATATTCTTACGAAGCCGTTAACTGCTCCTCGATTCCATTTTCTGTCTGACAAACTCTCAATGCTTATTGTTGTTGCATTGTGAGTTTGAAGGGGGATGTTAGCCTAATAAGATTTTAGGCTTTATTTTGTATTGGGTTTTATGATTGGCCCTTTTCGATAGGAAACCCTAATTAGTTTGTCTATATATTGTCTTTCCTTTTCATTGTATTTGTACTTCTCTTTGATAATAATATGAAACCCTAGCCGTTATATGTATTTCACTTGTTAGTTTACAAAAAGAACAAGGAAACACAAACCAGATATGCTTCTCATTTGACCTGTTTTTTAGGGTTCAATATTAGCTAATGGTGTTGGTCTGATCTGAAAAAAAAAATCATCAATATAACCAAAAAAGAAACTTGTCAAAGGGAAAACCTCGATAGATCACTTATGGTCGGATCTGAAAAAAGAATTAAGAATGTCAACAAAAACGAAATATTGTAAAAAATCAAATGATAAGTTTTTAACCTAACAAAAAATCATACAAAAATCAAGAAATTTCCAACATAAATAGTGAAAGAAAAATCAGGCATATTACCTTTTAACGACTTGAAGATGGACCTTCCTACAGCAGTACACAACTCAAAACAAAACTTCAAAACATGATGAACTATTGATATTTAAAAGTTACTGATATTTGATGTCAATTGGATAGATACATGCAAGGAAATTCAACAAAAGATAAATTACGAATAGATCATAGATGGATACATACCTTAGATAGATACATACATGGAAGATCCATTTGTTCATGATGATGACAACAACATTGAAACTCCACCACATAAAGATGGAGAAAATGGATCGAAACACGGTCCAATAGAGGTGTATAAGTGTAAACACAAATACATTACAGAATTGATATTCAACAAAATTTAATTTTTGCTCAAAGTCGAACACACATACACACAGAGATAACTAATTAGCTTTCGAATGTTGAATTTTTTATGTATACCTCGTCAAAATCCACCCACGACCAGTTCACTGTATTTCGTCAATATAAACCCTTGGTTAATAAAATGTGGAAACTAACAACAAAATGATGGGTTTTGGCCATAAGAACATCCTATGTGCTCATGCAAACCCTAATGCTTGGATCTAGGTTTCTCTATTGTACATGCAAGTTATCCAAGACTATAAACCCTAATTCTAGCATTCAAGTACTCATATTAATATGAGAATAGGTTTAAGATGTTACCTTGATTGTTATGTAGCAATAACAATCCCAAATCTCCTTGTATTGACCTTAGAAAGCTAAGAGTCACAAATGTCACTCCTCTAATGGTTCACAAACACCATAAGCAAGAGGATGAAGAGGAGAGAGGATGGAGGCTGCCAAAAACGTGTTCTAACCCTAGAAGAGAAGTCCACCACGTTTTTGAGCCTTAAGGGTTCTATATATAGTGAGGCTATTAGGGTTATCTAACAAGGAAACCCTAATTTGGATGCTTAAGCCCTAAGCAACCCATGGACCCCTTTCTTTAAGGCCTTGGACGATTTCCTTATGGGTTTCCCCATAGAATTCGTCCATCCCTTAATACAAGGTAATCCATGGCCCAAATTGCAATTATCTTATAATTACAATTCCAGTCCCTTAAGTTTAATTAATCTCTTTTAGTCACAAAACTAATTACTAATTAATTATTGACTAATATTAATTAAACAATATGATTTCTCCTTTAATATATTATTCTCATAATATATTAATAAATCATATTTAATCCTTTCTCTCCATAATTCATCCTATCAAGTTGCTTTGGTGAAGGCAACCAAAAAGGACCATGCACCATCGGGTCAAGTACATACCAAAATAGTTATGGACTTAGACACTAATCCAACAGTCTCCCACTTGGATAAGTCTAATGACTATTATGCGTATGACTTCAGATCCTGATCTGCAATCGTAGCTTTCCAAAGCCGCTGTCAACTCTGATCCTATCAGATACGCGTGTCCTTAGATAAGGGATTATATATTCCTCCATTCTAGATATCATATGAGACATGATTTCTAATCATTCTCTTTGTACTATATCTCGATTTCCGATTTATGATGACTGACCAATTGAACAAATCAAATTAGCCCTAGCCCGGCCGAGCATTTACGTTTGTCATCACTAAATCATCAAGGGGCCCAAAGATATCGCTTTTATCCTACTTTGGATAAAAGGAATGGATAAACTTTGATACAATGCTTGCTTGCACTCACTCACCGAATCACACACAATAATATGTTTTATAACACCAAGTTACTAGTGCGTTTACATATTATCAATGTTCAACCGATTTGCAAGATACAACTCACACATCTCGGTTTCAAGAATATAAGATGTTATCGTCTCACCAATCACTCGTGACACAATTCATGAAGTGATCCAAGTGAGCGTGGGTTTGATCCAATGCTCAAATCATATTCATAAGCACTCATGAACGTTGCAGCAAACATTTGCTTATGTCTAATGCTCTTTAGACAATCCACACACCAATTCACGACAGTCTTCATTCATACCTACTTCCAACATATGAACGACTGTGTCCCTGTTCAAATAATTTGACTGTTCTTAACCAATTAAATTATTCAGGAAGTCAAAACATGCAAATGTGAAACACAAGAATAATACTAATCCTATATGGCCTCAACCCTTTGAGCATAAATAAAACACCTTTTATTTATCACCATATCGATTACTCATTATTTGTCGTTTCGGGTAATCAACTTCTTACTTGAATTATTACACTTGTCCCATGCTCCTAGCATGCACACAATGTTTACCTTTGGTTCTTACTTTGTGAAATAGACCAAATTGAGCACATTCCCAATCATTCTCATTTCACAACTCCAAATCCTTTTTCCATAAGTGAAAAAATATCAAATTCTTGCTACTTATAGATTATGCTAGATTCTAACATTCTATGCAACGATCCTTTCGTAATGTCACTGCACCAAAGTCACAAAGACTATTGCCAATGAAATTACAAAGTCCTCTATCGGAGATTGTTACAAAACAATTCCTTAGATATGATGTCTCTCACTCAAAGTACATTCCTTTGAACATCCTTTTGCATAAAAGTTTCTAATCTAGTCATAGATTTTCAATATTCAATTCCCAATATGGATACATTTCCATAATTTCCATATGACAACTTATTCTTAATAGAATCTTTTCTATTCACAATAATGTCGATATGGTCCATTCAATACCATGCTTCCAACTACTCACAAGCAACCAATCCTCGTCGAACTTTGGATTGTCCTTTGATAGTTGTTTAATTATTTTAGTCAAAACCGATTCTAGTCCCTTTTCCCTCTAAATGCGCTAGACATTTGAAAATTTTTAGAATGGTCAAACATTAAAGCATTTGCAATCGATCCTATACCCGAAGCGTATGGGACACGACGCATAATGTTTTATTTGCTATGTTCTCAAAATTCGAATTATGAAGAGGAATGCCGTAATCATAATCGAAATTTTAAGAACACACTATGTACCTTTGACTAAATTTATTTACATTTCTCAACCTAAGCTTTTAGATTTGAAATGAAGCATAATATTCTCTCCCTTAATTATAGCAAAACAATTTTACAACCCTTACGACTTTGCAAGGTATAACTCTTGTTTTCTATAATTAATATTGCCAACTTGCAATACGTGCCTAAATAATCATACAATCATAACATTTATGCTCCCACTATCATGATGATTATTATCAAACATAACACTTATGCTCCCACTAGCTTCGACATGTATTCATAAACATCTTAACTTTCAGAAAGACAATACCTATTGAATTTCTTAAGTCCATGTTTCTAATACTTAATGCTTTAATAATCTTTTATCAAGGCCTCTTAAACTTATACACCTTTGCCTTAGATAGTTCATATGTGTGTCTAAACAATTAAGACTAATTGCCAAACCTCACAATTCAAATCATGGAAAGGGATACCGTAACCATAATCGAATTCGAGAATGCAATTTTACAATCACTATCTTCTTAAAATCTTTCTTAGTGAAAGTATTTCCTCACAATCATTTTCATGAAGGAGGAAATCTTATGACACTTAGATTTAAACGGTGTATGTGTTCCTATCCATGTGAATTTGTTAAAACCAAAGTTTACAACAAATTCAAACTCATATGGACCGAACTTTCTTAATCTTGATTTCTTGCCTTATGGTAGCATAGCTGCCCACCATGTCTTCCAAGTAGTTAAGCATTTCACATTTTCCTATTAATGTACCTTTCATTGATTAAGGTGCCTTTCCTTTTATGCGTTCAAAATGAGAACTCATAGAACTCACATGCATAATTAACTCAATTGGAACAACACAGAAGCAAAATAATGTCAACACGATAGGTTGTAAGCCTCAACTTGTGTGCTAGTGATGATCAATAAGGTTTATTTGATTTGTTCTTGAAACCTTTCAAGACCATTAAGGCTCCCACTGACTCCTTGACATATAAGATTCTCTTGTCAATAACCATTTCTTGACAAAACAAATATTCAAGAGTTAGTGTAGCTTTTATCAAAACACTTCATAAAATGGTCCTAGTTGGTCTTTGTCTTATCCAAGACATCGCAACTTTCCTCATTTGATGAATTTTATAAACCTTCTTAATACTTATCACTCAATTTCACAATCTTAACTCTAAGACTTGTTTTGGAATGAAGTATGATTGACTTCTTGATTTAACCATTTCTTCAATTCTTGATTTCTCTACTTAGACATAAAATTGTACTAAGACTCACTTAGAGGATCAATTGAGATATGGTTCTTAATCATTAAGACCTATCATAAAGCATAAAAGCTACTCTCCCTCCTTCTTAGAACGGAGAAACTTTTATCTTTCTGCCTACTTGATTCTTCTTATTCGTTTTTCTATTGATTTAAACCTTTTTAATCAATTCCGAATTACACTTAATCTTATAAGTATAATCATATTTACTAAACCTTTAGTAAATCATGACGAATATCTTTGTTACTCTTATGGTGGACTTGATCAACACGCAACTTTGTGTGCTCGATCTCCTAGTCCTTCACTTGACACTTTGTCAACGAATTAGTCTAATATGAAATTTCTCATTCATCGTGCAACCAAGTTGCATGATTCCAAGTTTCTGTCCAATTGAAACTTAGGCGATGAGAAACTTTCCTTATTCGGTAAATTCTTCGACTTTCCATAAATAACATAATAAGAACCAAATCCATTATTGCTAATAATAGAAACATTCAAACATCAATTTTTCATATACGCCATTGCAAGGATAAATAAATAATATAAAATAAAAATTTATTTTATTGCGGAAAAGTTTTATCCTTACAATGCAATTCATTGAAAAACTATGCTAATACATCTTTCTTAGCAATCTAATTCTAACTCCAAGTAGTAGCTCAAGAATCTAATCTTCGAGAAATGCGATCGAAATCCATTCCTTCAGGGTTAGATTTTGCTCACTTCTTCCCTTAAGCTTCCTTTCTTTTCTTCGATTCTACAAAACATCAATTGTAATCTTATCACATTATGTATTAAGAATCTAGAATAGAGGCTTAAAGGAGTTAGTTATTGGATTTTACCTATATTAGAGCCATACGTTTCGACTCTGCCATCTCTTAGATCTCTTAGGTAAATTGGGCAGCTTCGTCTCCAATGCCCTTTCTCTTGGCAATAAAAGCAAATTGACTCTTTTGGAACATGACATGGAACCACTTCAGACATTGCCTTTCTCTTATGATCAAACTTTTTGATCATAGCATGTCTTTCGTTACAATTTTCTATATCCATAGAGGTCTTAAAGGCAGATTCACCAGTCATCTTTGCTTTTCTATTGCACCAAACCATTGCTGATTCAGCAGCAATAAGCATATAGGTGAGATCTATAAGGGTCACGTCGCGGTTCATCATATAGTAATCTCTTACGAACTCACTATATGAGTTAGGAAGTGACTGAAGAACCCAATCAACAGTCATTTCCTCACAGACAACAGATCCCAACATTCTTAACCTATCAATGTGTGACTTCATCCCTAGGACGTGTGCACACACCGACTTTCCTTCTTTATGTTTACTTGCCAAAAGGGATTGAGTGATCTTGAAATTTTCAAGCCTTTGAACTTGTGGGTAAGGGAGAATAATTGGAGGAGGTGGAGGAAGTGAAGCATGATTTCTTGTTCCTCGATCGAATCGTGGAATATCATCTTCATGTGGAAAGCTCGTTCCACGGGATTTAGGAAGACCATAGTTGTCGAACTTTGACATCTACAAAACGGGAGAAAACGAATTCAAGTTAGTTGATTGATTGAGTCCTTAGTAAATCACCCAAATGAGATACTAAGGCTAGGACCCAACACAATATTCTACAACTCGGGAGAGGGATGTTGTAACCCAAATTGCAGAACATTTGAAGGTAAGTGAATGACGATTCACTAATTTCCACCATGAAAAACGAAAAAGAAATTTAAGTTTTAAATCTATGAAAACTCCTAGATCCTTAGAGATTCATTGAACACTTCAATGGCATGTTTAAATCTCGATATGCCCCTCTTGTTTGTGACTGGGATGCCGAGGATCACAAAGCGGGTGTGAATAAACATGCAAACTTACATGATGCCCTCACATGTTACAGTCACCTATTCGATGTGTCGGTAAACCACACACGCTCCACCGAACTATGACAAACATTGAGTCACCCTTTGCTACCTTTGCTTAGAACCATTTAGTGTGCCGGTAAACCACACACGCTCCACTAACGTCTTCGCAAGGGCACAAAGTGTAATTTCATGGAATTGCATCAAATCACTTTTTCCTAAGTAACTAAGATTGGGAATTTGAAAAACATTTAGTTACTTTTATATTTCATTATACTTATAATGGAAGGTTTTGTCCTATCCTACCCGTTCGGCTAACGACCCTCCACTAGTCAAGAGTGCGGTGGGTAAGAGTGGATACCCATTCAATCGCCATTTTATAGGCAATTTCCTTAAACACCCCTTATAGAATAGCTTCGTGAATGAGGCCTACTAACGGTAAGACTGACTTTTACTCATACATATATAATGTAGCACCTGGTTCCTGGTACGTAAATCTTATTTGAGTATTTTCCATTTTTAGCCTTGGACTCGGCGAGTCATAGGTCCGACTCGCCGAGTAGAGACGGGACCCAGGACACGTTTAAGTTGGAGACTCGGCGAGTCCATATCCTGGACTCGGCGAGTCACCGTTGTTGGCCGAAACCCTAAGTTTAAGGGTTTGTACCCTATTTAATCTCTCATTTCCGCCCCAAGCCAACCCCTATTCACCCCCAGAGCCCTACACCTCGTTCTAAGCCTCGTTTTTGTGGATTTGAAGCCATTGGTGTGTCCTCTTGAAGCTTGGAGTGAGAAGGATAGGAGATCAAGAAGAAGAAGAGGAGGTCAAGCATCCTTGAGCTATCTCAGAGTGTTCACTAAGGTATGATTCGCTTTCCCCCATGTTTTCATGCTTATGGCCCCATTAAAGTCCTTCTTGACCCATTTTCCAAGCTTGTGTATGTGGAGGGTTCGTTTTAGGCTGATTAGCCTCTAGATCTAGGTGGAATCGAGCTCCAGGAGCTTGGATCCACTACCTTTATGGACCCATGTTGCTTGTACACCCTAGATCTACTCTTTTGGTGCATTTTGAACCCTAAAACTCTTATTGAGGAATATTTACACGTAAAGTTGGAAACTTTACGTGTTATTCATGCTCTAGGAACCCAAATCTGTGAATGGCATGGACTAGAATCGAGCAACATCGCGTATATAGTGAGTGCATGGTAACGACTCGGCGAGTCGTTCATCTGACTCGGCGAGTCTGCTCGCGAGTCTCCGAGTTTGTCCCTTTTTCGTTGTGTCGAGTAGAGTAGCGAGTCACGGGGTGTGACTCAGTGAGTTGGAAGCCGAACTCATCCATAAAGGGACTCGGCGAGTCATTGCCCTGACTCGGCGAGATCAAGGCAATCTCCTTAGATCAAGATCAGACTTGGTGAGTTGTTCATACAACTCGGCGAGTCTCAGCATAAGTGTTCATCGGATGAAGATGAACTCGCCGAGCTGTTCATACAACTCGACGAGTAGGATGAAGGACTTGAACCTCGGTTTAGAAGGAGAACTCGTCGAGTCAACGTCTAACTTGACAAGTAGGGATGGGATCCAGGGCAGTCGATTGGATAGGGACTCGGCGAGTTGGCGAGCAAACTCGGCGAGTCGGGTCAACTGAAAGTTGACTCTGACCTTGAGTTATGACATGATCAGGGGTAAAATGGTCATTTTACCCAAAGGACAGTTAGCAGTGATTGATTGAGTATGTTGTGGGAATTACAGCCGGAGGATTTCCGGAGCAGCAGCAGCAGCAAACAGTCGATTCCCACACAGACCAGCAGCTATTTCGAGGTGAGTTTCCTTTCCAGTACGAACGGGTCTAAGGCACCAAGGCCGACCCGTGTAGACGAGATGTTAGTACTAGAGTGTGGGCCGAGCCCGTATCTCTTGGTTTAGTCGAGTATGATATATGTGACGGTATGATAGAGT